>NC_045428.1:32398140-32731890 GCF_902635505.1 Sarcophilus harrisii
ATTCATTTTCCTCCTCAGTATGTCATTTTCAGCTCCTGGCTGGAAATTTTGTCTACTACTGATCAGTTTAGTATCTGCAACAATAGTCAACAATGGTGGGGTGGTGGGGAGAGAGATTTTTGTGGCTCTCCCCAGGAGCTTCATAAACTCCCCTATTGGCTTCTTCTTGGGATCCTTGCCTGAACTGGCATTCTCAATTGCTGAAATGTCACTTTCAACTAACTAGTAGGCCATTCGCCTCAGAGCTGGGGAGCATGTGGTATTTTTTTGCTATATAAAATTCCTAGAGGAGTACTTGATTTATTTAGTAAGCCAGTCATATTTTTTCCCTTCTTGTTTCTGTTAAAGAATTTCATACATTGGGGTGTAGGCAGTTTTGTTTATAAACAATATCCATTAATTCTGCAACTCAATCTGAGAAAGTAATTTCACTTGATACAAATACTATGGCTTAGAATGTCTTTTAACTGAG
The DNA here is from genome assembly GCF_902635505.1 of Sarcophilus harrisii. Lineage (NCBI taxonomy): Eukaryota > Metazoa > Chordata > Mammalia > Dasyuromorphia > Dasyuridae > Sarcophilus > Sarcophilus harrisii. Next base: position 32,398,613 of record NC_045428.1, read on the forward strand.
GAACAGATAGGAGGGAGACTCCAACCAGTGGTAAGCTAGTGAAAGTTTAACAATAAGCTCTCTGAAAAAAGCAGGTTACACTTTAAATTTTATTCTGTAGTATTAACTTTTTCTCCATTAGTTACTTAAGTCTAGATAATCAATACATACAATAAATCAGGCTCTTATTTATACTTTGGCTAACATCAGAGGTGAAAATACATTGAAAATTTAACAATTGGATCTCAAAAGCCAGTAGAAGAAGTAAGCTCTAGTATACTCTTGACTCTGTGTCTAAAATAGAGCCATTGATTTAAAATTAGAAGGAACTAGATGATTTCTCCAAGGTGATTTAGTAACAGGTCTCAAATCCAAAACCTCTGTTTCTCTGTCACAAGTTGTTTCCTCTAAATCAAGAAAAATGAGTATTTGGGGTCTTGGATGTGAGCCACTGATATACTTAGTTATCTTAGCCAAATGATAAAATCCTATGTCAGTACTTCACCTGCTAAATGGGAATGGTGATGCTTATTTTCAAAGAACTCTAATATGTAAAGAATCCCATAGCAGGCGTAACATATGAGTCTTACTGTCAATGTTGATACCTGCCTTTTTCAAAAGTGTGCAAATGAAGCTTGACCAGTGAGTGAGCATCTGAGGCAGTGATTATGATATTTTGGATATTTTTGAAAGCACAATCTGTCTTTGATTGTGAATGTTTAAGTGATGTACAAAAACATCATTTAGTACTTTTGGAAGTTGCCATAACTAAGTATTTAATAGGTATCTGGGACATAATTAGGATTGAAATATAACCTGTCTTTAAGATGACTGGCTTTTCAAGAATATAAATTCTGCTTAAGGTAAATGAACACCAACAAACAAGCATCACCCCACCCAAAGCTAGTAACATAGATCTGGAATAATGGAATAGTCTTAAACAGATTGGGAGCTGTAGTAAGAAGGAGGATATGGGAAAGTAGCTTTGGAATTTTGCTTGTTTTTTTATTTTTTTTTTAGTTCATAAATTTATTTTAAACTTAAGTACAAAATAAGAAAATAAAATAAATTGCCATAAATACAAAAGAATTTGAGAGAATTCAATATAAAACAATAAATTTCCTCTTCAAGAAAACCTATATTATAAATATTAGACATGGCGTTTTGTTTCTGTTGTAAATGAGCTTAAGGTGCTGTCATTTTTTTTAGAGTGGGAAGAAAAGGGCTGTGGAGATCATAGAGCAACTCTAATATTTAGTGAACTTCACAATGCACACATGAAATTTAAAGAAAGGAAAAATCAAAGTGCTCTGTTTTTATCTCCCTTTGAAGAACCTGGGATGAAAAGTATTTAGTGTTACAAAGCACATACTTGTCATTTTCTAATACAAAATAATAACATTGACAACAAAAATAATGATGTTCATGGTATAACAAACTTTGCAATATGAAATGTCATGTGTATTGTGGAATATTTTGATTTTTTGATGAACTTAATTCTTTATTATAAAGACTAGTTCTCTGGGAGAGGGAGGAAAAGCAATGTATTAATTAGAAACTATATCAGTTGGAAGAACAAAGACAAAATGTATGTAAAATTATAACAACATCAACAGAAATAATAATATCAATTAACATATATCTAGAGCTTTTAAATTTAAATATACAACTTATTGTGTATCTAATTTATATTTTTATATATTTAACATCTACTGGTCATCCTGCCATCTAGGGGAGGGGGTGGGGGGGGTAAGAGGTGAAAAATTGGAACAAGAGGTTTGGCAATTGTTAATGCTGTAAAGTTACCCATGCATATATCATATCCTGTAAATAAAAGGCTATTAAATTAAAAAAAAATTAAATATACAGTATCTCATCTGAGCTTTACTCAATAATGTGAAATAGGTCTTTGAGTTATTATTAACCCTTAGCTTCTTGACAATCAGAGCCATTCAGATGTGGAATTGGTTCCCTTGGAATGTAGTGGGGTCCCCTTTGTTGGTCTTCAAGCTAAGGCTAGATAACCATTCTCCAAATTTGCTGTGAAGGGATACTGTGTGTGTGTGTGTGTGTGTGTGTGTGTGTGTGTGAAGATACTGTTTCATTTTGTTTTGTAACCCTTATTCTATAGATGGTCAAAATCAGGCTCAGAATGTCTATAGTCACAAAACTACTAAGCTGGATCTTCCTGATTGACTCTGTGCAAATTAGTCTTATAGGAATAAAGAAGTAATATACAATTTATTATCTAAGTTTATCTTAATCTCAAACAATTTTGGAGGGGGCAGAGAGAGTCTTCAAATGCCATGCTTGTCTCCTTGGAGACATACAATTTAGTAAAGTCTTTGAAATTTTAATTTAGATCAGATTGCTTTTTTAGTAAATTTCCAATCACATCTTTACATTCAGCTCTAAGCTGGGGATTTATATGTAAGGCAGTTCATCCCACTTTCCCTACCAATCTTCATAGTGAATTAGTTTGAAAAGTTCCCATTACTCTCTGCATTGGGGTGATAATTCCAGTTGGGACTTAATGTGGGTATTGTATGAAGTCATTTGAAGGCAAGAGTGTGTGCCCTGGATCTTTTTACTAAGTTACCAGGAACTCAGCAGGGCATTCATCTGCCTACTGAGGAGAGAATATTAGCCACAAATATGTATTGAGAGAATATAAACATAAATGCAAAATTTCTAATTTAGGAAATGAAATATTCCACATTCCATATACATTAAAAACATTTTTCTAGCATCAATCATTTTACTTCAGTTGTATGCAAAGTCTAAAGTTTTCTTCCAATATAAATACTGATGGATGCATGAATTATATATTGATTTTTATGTATAATTTATTTTTTATTGAACACAGCAGTACAGCAACAGTTTCTCAGGATTATATTATAAACAGACCATTGGCTACATGGACCATATCTGGATTTAATAATTACATTCCTTTCCATAAAATTTAACATATTGGAGAAAAAAGATGAATAGTGATCTAAATTGGAATGTAGTGAACAAAAGATATAAAGTAAAATCCACCAAAAATTTATTCCTGTATGGTTTTGTTATCGCCTTTGGCTTATGATCTTTTTATTCCTGCTTAAAAAAGAAACTAATTATCAAAGTAGAAATTAGTGTAAAGTTAGGAAAAATCATCTCTGTCACTTGAGCATGGTTGAATACCAAGATTAAATTCTGGGGCACTGGAATTAAAAAAAAAAAAAACAGCTAACTAGTATTGTGTCTTGAAATTCTGAAAGAAAACTGGTGCCAAAAGATTAACATGTTGTTCAATAAAAATTAAAAAAAAAATGCAAAAGTAAACATGAGCCCAACCTACTAACCAATAAAAAAAATCTCTTTTGACATTAATGCGAATAATTCTAGTGAAAAATAAAAGGAGCAGGGGGAGGGTGTCCAGTAGCTGCTTATGAAACTTTCCAACCAATATTGTATCTAAAACAGCATTTTTTTTCATATTTCAGTGTCTCTGTTTTTGTTCCTTTGACCATTAACTTTGTGGAAGTCTATAAAGGGAGCGCACTCATACACTTTCCATCCTTAAAAAGTCAACATCCTTAGGCAAAAATAGATCTTTACATACAAGGTGTAGTTACAGCAGAAAGATGCATGCATTAATAAATTTGATTTGGGCTCAGAGGAGTTTAGATCCTGGCTCTGTCCCTTGTCACCCATGTACCCTAGGGGAGTCTGTTCACTTGTTTCATCATCTATAAAAATGATGTATTTTTACTACTGGCCTGGGTAGGCTAAGTGGTGTAGGAGGCCTCTTTCAGGCCTAAATAACTGATCTTATCATATACTTATTCCTCTTCTATGCTTAATATAGTTTGTCTAATACAGTGTTAGATCTAGTCCTGTGATTTCTTAAGTGTAAGGGTGCTTTCAAGGTTCCATCTATGCAGATCAATAACCACCCTATAATTTAGAATCCTAAAGATTGGTGTAGAGTGCTAAGGGATGAAGTACATGAATTGATCTTCACAATGCAATTAAAATCTCAAAGGCAGGACTTGAAACTGGGTCTGACTCCAACCAGTCCCTTTCTATACACTATGTGACCATAAGCAACCAGGTCACTCATTTTTCAATTGTTTCTGATTCTTTGTGATCCCATTTGGGGTTTTCTTAGTTGGGACACTGAAATGGTTTGCCATTTCCTTCTTCAACCCATTTTACAGATAAGGAAATTGAGGAAAGCAAGGTTAAGCTACTTGCTCAGGGTCACACACCTAGTAAATGTCTAAGGCCAGTTTTAAACCTTAGGAAGACAAGTCTCCTGATGCCATTCCAGGAATTATTAAGACTTAAATTAAAATGTTGTCTCATGCACTTTTTAACTGTGTGACTTTGAGCTACTCATTTAATTTTTGTCTAGCTCAATTTCCTCATGTTCATACTTAGGATAATAATAATAATATCTCACAGCATTATCAGGAGGATCCAGTGAGATAACTTATGAAAAATGCTTTGCAAACTTGAAAGTATCATATAAATATGAACTACAATCTCTCTCTCAAACAAAAACTTAATGATGAATAATGATAAATTATGAATATGATACATTGATAGAAATTGCCTACAAAAATACTTTATATATCTAATCTTCTATTTAGTAAAATGCTATTTATAGCATTATTATCATATAATAATTCTTTCATGTTCTTTTCCCCCCATAAAATTAAATGAGTCAACTACTCTCCTCTGATAATTTAATTCACTTTTATATTTCTTTGAAATGATTTTAATCTCAGTATTCCTTTGGTTCTGATCCATTAGCGTCTTCTCAGAATTAATCAGATTACATGAGATTTGAACATACTTCCCACTGATTATGAAAATAAAATTCAATTCTACATTTATTAAATGATTTAATATTAGGAATCCATAACAGCAGTAATTGGATCAAATATTCATTCTTCTGTGTTTATCTGCTTTTCTCATGGCTTTTTAAAAAATTGTCCTTTAGATTCACAAGAGACAGCCGGTATAAAAGAAAGCAGTTGGTCCCAGGCTATTGCCATACTTAGAAACCTCCGCATAAAGAAAAGATTTTTGAATGAATAGCTGGATAGAGGAAAGGAGTCAGTACCTTTCCACAAGAAAATACAAAGCCTGAATACCTAACCACTTTCTCCACCAAGGATCTATTGAGAACAGAGGTGAGATTGCCCTTCTGTATGATTTGTACATCTATGCAATAATAGAGTAGGTCTTAAACTCCTACACAAGAGAGGGGGGAAAAAAGAATAAGACTTGTTGAGTGTACTTCAAAGTTTTTTTAAAAGAAAAAAATAACAATCCAGGGACAAAGAAACCTCAGAAGTCCTAGGGAAAACAGCCGACAAAGCAGCAGAGATGAAACTCTGAGTGTCTCAAGACTCATGGGAAAATGCATAGATGAAAGGTCTGAACAGCCTAAGCAACAAAGATTGATTTGAATGGTGAAACTGACAAGTCCTAGATTGTTAAGAGAATGAAGTCACCAGCTTGGGAGGTGAGTCCCACTATATGCATCCCTGAGTCAGTAGAGAATACCTCTCCATCACAACACCCTCATGAAATGATAGGAGGAGAAACTGAATGGGCCATTTAGGCCACAGAATAGAGGCAGGAACAGAAGGCAGTGGAGTTGGCTAAGCTATGCCATTCCAAATTATAGAGTAAGAATAGGGAAGGGTCCTCTGAAATTAACAGGACTTCTCTCCCCTACAACAAAGGTGCGATCAGACTGCAGTCCACAATAATGCTAATTCCCCAGCCCCATTTACTTCATTGTTGGTGCTCTGTCATATCTCCACAAAGGTACTGATGAGCAATCTTAAATACTTGCAAGCTTTAATCAGCCATGGGAACAAGCTGTAGTTCAGAAGTAATCCCTCTGCCTTAGATGACTTACACACAGTGAACCACCTTCTTTGGAAGAATGGTACACACAACAAGCCATTGTGTAGAGGAGACAGTTGAGAAAAATACAATTTCATTGCAAGGTCTGTGGGGAGGGATTTGAAGAGCCTGTGAAATCCTGCAGAGATTCAAGGAAAATCTGCATTACAGTACATTATCTCCCGCGGGGAGGAAGCAGCAGGAATACTCAGTGCTTTGCTATCTTTGCTCAGGATGCCTTTGTCCAACTATGTTAAAAAAAAAAAATAAAGAAGAAAAAGCCTTTGACTTGGTGGAAGGAGTAGCAATATTGGAACAGGGGAAGAAATAGATAAAAGAATGAGGAGTCACATCGACTTGAATTGAACTTTTGTAGCATTCGAGGAACATTGGAATCAAGTGGAAGTGTGAAGGCTGAGCAATGGAGTCCTCATTTGAAGTCTTGAGATTATCACTGTCAAGCCAAAAAGAAAAAGAAAAAGAATCTATGAGTGCAGAGCACCTGGTTTATGGTCGAAGTTGTGAACTTTTTCTTCTCTTGTGGAAGAACCAGATTATTTTGATTTTTAAATAATGTTTAGGGAAGGAGCCTCCCTCACTTTATTTTGTAGTTAATTCTTAGGCTTCCCTAGCTACCCCTCATCCCTTCCCTCTGAAAAAGAAACTCATTAGAAAAATCTACAGGAAAAGAAAAAAAAAAAAAGACAAATATTTATGGGGGAATAGAATGCAGACTGAAAATGAATTAATTTGTTTGAAATAAGAAAAGTGAAATTGCATTTCCTGTCCTATCCCTCACACCAGTATCTAGGAAAGCAGGGTTTCAAGAAATTGTATTGGTCTTCCAAGAGCCAATAGCAATTCATTTATTTTTCCTTTCTCTTCCTGATAAAGGTTTCATTTTTCTTTGCTCTGTGAAGCTGCTTTCAGGAACTAATCTTCCAGTCACTTTTAAGTATTGCATGTTTAAATAATCAGCCATTTATGGGTTTGCTATTTCCTAATCCAAAGCATGTCCATAACACTTTTATAACTTAATGTTAAGCAATAATTGATCATATTATATAATAACTTTATCCTGCTTATTCTTGAGTTTTTCTTCTTAAAATAAAAAAGGTGGGTCAATTTTATTTCAAAATCTGTACCAAATTTACTGCTGCTTCCCATGTTTCATTGTGCTAGAGATTTAGATATTCTTAAATGTGACTTAAAAAAAAAAAGCCTGTAATCTAAAGATTTTTTTGCAACTCTGTGATCTTATAAAAAAAAACTTTTTATTTAGGTTTACAAAGCACTTTCCTTACCAAATCTCCTTGAAATATGCACTTTGCAAATCTAAAAGCATCCATCCCTTAAAGAATTAAAATTCATTTATGAACTAATTACTAATTATTAAGTGCCTGGCACTGTGCCAGGCATTGGATACAATGACAAAATTGCAATGTTCCTTGTCTTCAAGGAACTTACATTCTAATAACAGCAAGAAATTGTTATTCAGTTGTGTCATACACATCCTGCTCTTCATGATCCCATTTGAGATTTTTTTTTTGGCTGAGATACTGGAGTGATTTGCCATTTTCCTCTTCCAGATTATTTTATAGATGAGGAAACTAAAGCAAACAGGATTAAATGACTTGCCCAGAGTCATACAGCTAATTAATGCTTGAGGCCAAATTTGAAATCAAGAAGATATTTTTTTTTTTACTCTAGCCCTGGTATTCTGTCTACTCTACTGCTTAAGTGCCCCAAAATATGTATTATTAATGGTATTACTACTATCTTCCCTATTAGTAGCAAACTAATAATTATATAATGCACAGAGAATTGACTGATTGATCTTGGAATTGTCACTTTATTTTTTTACAAATCAGTCTATTTGTAAAATGAGGGGGTTTATTATCTTTGGGTTCATAAACCTTCTAAAATATTTTGATTACTATTTCATCATAATTTATTTTTTAAAATTCTATTTATTTTATGTTAAGCATTAACAAAACATTCTGAGAAAAGTCCATTGGGAATTTTGCAATGGGGTCTTGACACACAGAAAAGTTAAGAGGCATTGGACATTGTAGCCTTTAATGACTTTCATAATTCTTTGTGACTTTAATCATAACTTTTACTGGACAAAATGATGACAGTGGAATCTTACTGATTTTGTATTAGCAAAAAATTCTACTAAGTTTTTGAGAAATTTGGAAATGCATATTTATGTATAGTAATATTTAGTCATTATTGCAGAATTAGATTTTTACATGATAAAAAATAAACACTTATTTGTTATTTACAGGTAATGAATATTTTCATATTTGCATGAATATTTGCAGCATGAATATAGTCATGCATTTATTCCCATCTAATATGTAAATGATTTTATCCTGTAAGTGAAGATGCAAAATAAAGTGTAGTCTTAAGATGTTGATCATGTTGGGGGGAGGGGCTTCTATATTCCACCTTCTCTATCTTCATCTACCCCTTCAGAAGTAGAAAAGATTAATTCAGTAAATTAAGTTGCTAATGTCTATTCCCTGATTTTAAGAATTTTGTGGGCAGAAAAGTTCAAGTCATTTAATATTTCAGGATAGTAAGTTGATAAGTTTGTGATATGGAATTGTGATTATGGTTTCAGAAAGAGACCTCAAAAACAAATTTTCATATTTTCAAATTGATCATTGTTGACAAATTCCTGCTCAAATGTCTCAGAATCATAGCCCCAGAACTGGAAGCAATTGTCAGTTTTACCTATTCTAGTCTATAACTGAATGAGAAAGAATCTCCTCTATTATATACGGGTTCAATGATCCTGTGGCATTTCTGTGAAGACTTCCTCTGAAGGTACATAGGTTGTTACCCCATGTGACCAGAAAATTAGAACAAGAAACAAGATTAGAGGTTCTTATCAGTTGTCATACCATAGCATTATTGAATTAGAGGAAAATTATTGTTTAGCACATAGTAGGCTCTTAAATGTTTGTTGAGTGATTGAGTGATAGATAAAAGTTCTCCAGTCCAGCTCTCTCATTTTACAGATAAGGAAATTTTATTTAAGATAAGATAATCTCTCTTATTCAAGTCAGGAATGAAAGATCCAAATGAATTTCTATCTTTCCAAATCTACTTGTTAATTGTGATATTTGAATTACTGCATTCTTTAGAGGAAGTGATTGAAGCTACAGACCTGAGGTTAAGGGGGTGAGAGTGGGATGAAATGAAATGGGGCTTAATCTCTTTTGCAATTTCCATTATTATCATACATTTATGGAGTTAAAAGCTGGAAGGATTAGGAAGGATCATTTGATCCATTCCTATCATTTGACAGGAATGAAATGAGGCTAGAAAAAAGGAGTGAAACAGTAAGTAATAGGGATGAAATTTGAATCCAGCCTGGGCTTCTAAATTCAGTTCTTCTATCTTTACAGTCTGGTACGTTTTTGAGATCATCTTGTTCTTATTGAGAAATTTAAAAGTACATGACAATTTCATCCAAAGAAAACACTCAAGTTTATGATATTAATTAATTTCCCATTTTAAAACAATTTTTCTATTCTCTTTGGATGCATACATTTTGATCTGGTTTCTAATCTACATTTCTGATACATACATACACACATACACACACACATCTATAATGACCAACTTAATGACTAAATGTTTCTCTTTTTCTGTTGCTTGAAGACAATCTCTCTTACTCACTGTTTTATTCACTTTTTCTATTCTTTTCAATTTATACTTCTTTTTAATGAAGTGAAAGGAATTATTCCCTGCCTGTATAAACAATCAACAAGCATTTATTAAGCATCTCTCATATACCAACCAGGTGATTCGATAGCATGGCAGAGAGAGTGCTGAGTCTAGAGTCAGAAGAATTCATCTTCATGACTTCAAATCTGACCTCAGACATTTACTAGCTGTGTGACCCTAAGCAAGTCACTTACCCTCACTGGAAGGATGATAGTGTCTTCACACCAATTTAGAAAGCTTGGAAGTCAATTTGCATCATATTTGTGTTTGGATTTTTTTTTTTAATTTAATAGCCTTTTATTTACAGGATATATACATGGGTAACTTTACAGCATTAACAATTGCCAAACCTCTTGTTCCAATTTTTCACCTCTTACCCCCCACCTCCCTAGATGGCAGGATGACCAGTAGATGTTAAATATATTAAAATATAACTTAGATACACAATAAGTATACATGACCAAAACATTATTTTGCTTACAAAAAGAATCAGGCTCTGAAATATTGTACAATTAACATGAAGGAAATCAAAAATGCATGTTGCATAAATATAGGGATTAGAATTTAATGTAATGGTTTTAGTCATCTCCAGAGTTATTTTTCTGAGGCATAGCTAGTTCAGTTCATTACTGCTCCATTAGAAATGATTTGGTTGATCTACGATTTGCTGAGGATGGCCTGATCCATCAGAACTAGGTCATCATCTAGTATTGTTGTTGAAGTATATAATGATCTCCTGGTCCTGCTCATTTCACTCAGCATCAGTTCGGTAAGTCTCTCAGGCCTTTCTGAAATCATCCTGTTGGTCATTTCTTACAGAACAGTAATATTCCATAATTTCATATACCACAATTTATTCAGCCATTCTCAACTGATGGACATCCATTCAGTTTCAGTTTCTAACCACTACAAAGGGCTGCCACAAACATTAGTACATACAGGTCCCTTTCCCTTCTTTATAATCTCTTTGGGATATAATCCCAGTAGTAACACTAGCTGGATCAAAGGGTATGCACAGTTTGATAACTTTTTGAGCATAGTTCCAAACTATTCTCCAGAATGGTTGGATTTGTTCTAACTCCACCAACAATGCATCAATGTCCCAGTTTTCCGCATCCCTCAACAATCATCATTATTTTTTCCTGTCATCTTAGCCAATCTGACAGGTGTGCAGTGGTATCTTAGAGTTGTCTTAATTTGCATTTCTCTGATTAATAATGACTTGGAGCATCTTTTCATATGACTAGAAATAGTTTCAATTTCTTCATCTGAGGGTTGTCTGTTCATATCCTTTGACCATTTTCAATTGGAGAATGCTTGATTTTTATAAATTAGAGTTAATTCTCTATATATTTTGGAAATGAGGCTTATCAGAACCTGACTGTAAAATATTTTCCCAGTTTATTGCTTCCTTCTAATCTTGTCTGCATTAGTTTTGTTTGTACAAAACTTTTCAGTTTAGTATAATCGAAATTTTCTATTTTGTGATCAGTAATGATCTCTAGTTCTACTTTGTCATAAGACCTTCCCTTCCACAGGTCTGAGAGGTAAACTATCTATGTTCCTCTAATTTATTAATAATTTCATTCTTTATACCTAGGTCATGAACCCATTTTGACCTTATCTTGGTGTCTGGGTTAAGTATGGATCAATGCCTAGTTTCTGCCATATTAGTTTCCAATTTTCCCAGCAATTTTAATCAAACAGTAGTTCTTATCCCAAAAGCTGGGATCTTTGGGTTTATCAAGACTAGGTTGCTATATTTGTTGACTGTTTTGTCCCTTGAACCTAATCTATTCCACTGATCGACTAATCTATTCATAGCCAATACAAATAGTTTTGGTAACTGCTGCTCTATAATATAATTTTAGATCTGGTACAGCTAAACACCATCATTTGATTTTTTTTTCATTAATTCCCTTGAAATTCTTGACCTTTTGTTTTCCATATGAACTTTGTTGTTATTTTTCTAGGTCATTAAAATAGTTTTTGGGAGTCTGATTGGTATAGCGCTAAATAAATAGATTAGTTTAGGTAATATTGTCATCTTTATTATATTTGCTAGCCCTATCAAGAGCATTTAATATTTTCAATTAGTTAGATCAGACTTAATTTGTGTGAAAAGTGGTCTGTAATTTTGCTCATAAAGTTTCTGATTTTCCCTTGGCAGATAGATTCCTAAATATTTTATATTATCAGTAGTTACTTTAAATGGAATTTCTCTTTGTAACTCTGACTGTTGGATTTTGTTAGTGATATATAAGAATGCTGATGACTTATGTGGGTTTATTTTATAAACAGCAACTTTGCTAAAGTTGTGGATTATTTCTAATAACTTTTTAGCAGAATCTCTGGGGTTCTCTAAGTATACCATCATGTCATCGGCAAAGAGTGATAATTTGGCTTCCTCATTGCCTATTCTTATTCCTTTAATCTTTTTCTCAGGTCTTATTGCTATAGCTAGTGTTTCTAATACAATATTAAATAGTATGTGTTTGGATTTTAAGGACTTATCCTGCTCGGGGTCTTTCCTCCTCCCCCAAAATTGAATGACATTGAAATAAAAAAGTTCTCATCTCTCTACTTTTCTTGTCCTGTAAGTTATAGTTTAGTGTGACAGAAATATTAAGCATGGTGGGGTCACACTTCATGACTGATATTTTGTTTTTTAGTTCCCTTCTTTGAAGTGCCTTAGTCAGGACAAAGTGTCAAAGACAGTGTCAAAGAAGGATTTGAATCCAAATCCGCTGCCTCCAAACCTCTCTCTCTTTCCATTTCACTACCACAGAATGCCATGATCCAAACTAGAAAACAAAATATCAGTCAGGGACAACTTTGCGTGAAGTGTAAGTATAAAGAAATAAGAAGTTATTGGATAAAGATTATGAAAAACAGGGAAGAACTGTGAACATTTGCATATCAGTCTTGGGAGAAAGTTTTTTGTTTTGTTTTTTTTTAAAGAGGCTAAAAAGCAACTGTAATATACAGAAATCATTCCTCTGATTAGGGGGAAATTGAGGCAGGAGGTTTGACAGGCACTAAGGGCTGCCGACACTTATCTTCCTGCCTTGCATATTTTTCATTAGGGATAGTGAAAGAGAAGAGAGAATCAGCTGGGATGATGAGTCCTTCTTACTGAGAGCTGTAATAAGGGGTCAGAGGAAAAGGCCATCTTAACTGAATGGGAAAGAAAACAAAAAGAGGTATAATAACTTTGCTCTTTGCTTACCTCAGAAAATGCTAGAGCTTGGTTGTTCTTTCCAGAAAGGAAAACTAAAAGTCTCTGGAGTTGAAAACAAACTGTTGGGAGGGGTTTAGACCCTAAATCAACATTCCCATTCCAAGTGTTCTATATGTCACAGAATATAATGATGATGGTAATAATCATAGTAATATTTTGAAAGCACTTTGAGATTTGCAAAGAACTTTATTTATATGATCTCACTTCAATCTTACAACAACCTCATGAGGAAGGTAGTTAGGTGGTACCGTGGCAAGGGTTGAAGGACCTCAAATCAGGAAGAGCCAAGTTCAAATCCAAACTTAGAAAGTTACTGACCATATGATCCTGGGTAAAACACTTCCCCTCTATCTGCCTCATTTTTCTCACCTGTAAAAAGGGGATAATAAAATAATACCTACCTTTAAAGGGTTGTTGCGAGGATTGAATGAGATAATGATTGTAGCACAGAAATTGGCACATTTTTGTCTTTGTTCATTCTTTTCAGTTATGTCTGATTCTTTGTGACTATTATTATTATTATTTTCGCAAAGATATTGGACTGATTTGCTATTTCCTTCTCCAGCTCATTTTACAGATGAGGAAACTGAGGCAGACAGGGTTAAATGACTTGTAGAGGGTCCCACAGCTATTAAGTATCTCAAGCCAGTTTTGAAGGCATAAAGATGAATTTTCTTGATTCCACGGCCAGTGCTCTATCCACTATGCTACCTAGCCATGGTAGCTATAGTAGGCTCTTATAGTACCTATAAGATATAGCACATAGTAGGCACTTAATAAATACTGATTTCCTTAGCATCAGGCACAATTTTCCTTTTTTTTTTTTTTAACAAATGAGAAAACTTCATCTAAAGCAATATATGAAATCCATTTTCAAATCCAGAGCTCTAACACCTAGCTTCCTGCACACAGCTTAAAGATCCCTTGCTGAGATCCAGAAGTGCTGAGCTTGAGTTCCTGCATTGGCTTCTAACCTGCTGAGAGATAGTTAGCAAGTTGTTATGCACCTGAGTCTCTGTTTGCCCATATGTGAAAGAAAAGGGCTTGAATATGATATTTCAGTTTCCTTTCAGGTGTAAAAAATTCATTGAATATTGCTTAGGCATGATTACTTCTAGGATTAAATGCTACCTTCTTTGCTTAAGGTATTGTAAAGTATGATAGTAATTTAAATATATTATTGTTTTGGATTTATTAATGTATTTACATGTAATATATAATTTAATATGTAACTATCATTTGTCTATATTTAGGTTTATTTTGTTTATTACTTATTTATATTATATATTTCTATTATATATGATTACCATGCTACTTAGTTTAGATTTAGATTTATTCATTATATATATAATGTTATTTATTTATTTTAGGTTTATGTTTACTATTTAGGGTTACTGTTTATTATTTTAGAGCTGGGAAAGAACATTTAGAACTTATGTTTAACTCTTTCATTTGACAAAGAGAAAATGAATTTCTAGAGAAGGAAAATGTCTTGGTCAGGACAAGCTAGTCAGTATGAGAAGACTATGAATCTGAATCCTCTGCCTCCAAAATTATCCCTCTTTCCATTTCACTACCAGAACCCAATGGTCCAAACTAAAAAACACACTTGCCATTGCATAATTGGAGATAACTCCTGAATCAATGAGACTAAAGATCCATTTGGGTATTTGACAAAATAGGAAATCTCACATTATTTAAGCATGAGGCTGTGGTCTCTGGTCTAAGTTTTTATCTATTTAATTGTGTGTGTTATGTAAATAAAACCTGTTTGTGTTTGATGTTCTTATTAGCCTTTTTTCAGGGGAGCTGATGGCCATTCCTCAGTGATGTAGTAGAAAAAAATGCCATATTTGGAGTCAGAGAACCAGGATTTGAATCATAGCTTTGGCATTTACATTTTGGATAAGTCATATGAAATTTGCATTAGCTGATTTTTAAGGTCTCTTTCAGTTCTACAAGCTTAGCCTCTGGGGAAGAGCAAAACAAGGAAGGTACTGAATTTCCCAGGGAAACTTTGGCTTAGGGAGGGAAGAAAGTAATTGAGACAAAAAGAGAGACTTCTAAAGTGACCTAAGCCCTTTTTAACAGGAGGTCGCTTCTGATGCAGGGTTTACACACATATCACGCTAGTCACCAAAATATGGAATATGGAATATGGAAGGGATCTCACCAAATCGTCTCTTTTTGCCCATCACTTTTTTTTTTAAACAAAAGAGGGCCAAAGAAATGAAATAACTGATCCAAGTGCATTCAACTAATACTTGGTAGAGCCTGATCTCAGATCCCTGAGATGATATTGTCTGGCCCTTCTTTCCAGTATCCCACATGCCTGCTCTTACAAGCCATTAAAGGTTGGTGTCTGCCACTTAGGATTTGTAAGAGATGACTCCTTGAATTTAGTAGTGGCAGTTCTTCCAAGGAAAGGACCCAGAACTAAATAATAAACTCGCTTATTTTATCTGACTATTATAACTTAAAATTTATAATTTAGCATTTGTCTTCCCTAATGAGAATGATATGAAAATTGCTAGTTCCTCTTCCTTTGCACTATAATAATGTTAGTCTTGGATTAAAAGAGACTTAATTACACTTTAGTTGAAATCAAGGATCTTTTTGCTGATAATTTAGCAATCTGATGCCACTACATCCTTTCAGTGCTGAGTCTAAGAGAGATAATATGCATTTCCTTATTAATGTCAAACTGAATTTAACATATCCACCCTGTGAATATTTCCTCAGGCTATTGATTCACAAATTTTTAATTAAAAAAAGTTAGAATTAAGATTCTTTCCAAATCCCTGAATGTAACTGTGAGGTTTCGGAGTTTGAAAATCTAGGTCACAGATTTCAGTTTGAAAGAGCAGCATTTGTAAACCAGGACAGATAGGTCATTTTTGAGAGTGAAGTAATTCTATGGCGGTGGGTGGGGAAATAGAGAAGAGAATGGAATCATGGAACCAAAAGCAGAAGGAATTTAGGGGCCATGGAATCTGTCTCCCTTATTTAATAGAGTGGGAAACTGAGGCCCAAGATCACAGAGGAAAAACCGTGTGAAAAAATGAATCAAATTCAACTAAACTCAGCAAGAATTTTAAAAATACTTATTATATTATATGTTATTCTAGATACTAGGGAAGCAGAGATAAATAAAACAACTCTTTTCTTCAAGGGACATATAATCTATGATGGGGAAATAATTACTCAGAAAAATAAATACAAAGTATACATATATATATATATATATATAAATTTTTAAAATTTAGGAGAATAAGGACAGCATTGGGAATATCTATATCTATATCTCTATATATCTCTATATCATATCACTCCAAACAATGCTTTAATTTTTTTTTTGCTATTTTTTTGCTTTTATGTCACCTGCATTGCCCAAATTATCATCTGTCTTTTAGAACAAATTCATTCTAAAGAGGAAAAAAATCAGCAAAATCAAACAACACATCAACCAAGTTTCATATCATTTTAGTGGTCTTTATATATAGGTACCCACCATTGTAAAGAAGGAAGAAAGGTTCATTCTCATGGCTTTTCTTGGTCATTACATTTGAGAAATGATCAGATTCATTTGTCTTATTCTTTCAGTTTACATTGTTGTAGTCCTTGTCTATATTTTCACTCATTCAGTTATCTTCCCTCTGAATCAGTTTTACCAAGATTTTCTATTTTTGTCACCTTCATTATTTCTTCCAGCAGAGAAATAGTGTCAATTAGTCTAATGACCTAATAACCTAATCAATGAATGTCTAGGTTGATTCCCACATTTTGTTACCACATTTAAAAAATGCATCTATAAATTTGTTGCCGTATTTCTACTTGGATTATATAAGGCAGAACTTCTCAAATAATATGAGAGACATTAAAGTGAAATGTAGTAAAGAAGACGTGGAAATAGAAGAGATTTGGTTGAGAATTTCTAATGAATTACTTTGCCACTTTAGGCAAGCAACTAAATAGTACTAGCTAAAATTCATCTAATGTAGTAAGTTTGCAAAATAATTCATTTATATTTTCTCTTTTGAGTCTTTAAGATAAACCTGAAATGTAGGTACCCACTTTACAGATGAGCAAATTCAGTCTGGGAGATTTTATGTGACTGGTCCAGGGTCCAAAAAAACAAACAAAGAAACAAACAAACAAACAAATTCCTCTGAAGCATGATTTGATTCCCTGTTTTTTAGTCTGGCTCTCCATTCTTTACTTACATCACAATGTTTCTCTGACATTTTCTTAGCTTCCATTTTCTCAGCTTCCATTTTCTCATTTGTGAAAAAGAAAGTTCTTGATCTAGATGGCCACAAAGGTTCCTCTTGGAGATTTTTTAACCTGCCTGCTGGTTGGAATCTCATTTAGAAAATTAGGGTAAAAAAGGAACAATTAGTGACAGAACTAGGACTAGAATCTGAGCTGTTGAAACCCAGTGTACAGCTCCTTAAATCCATTAAACTCAGTAAGTTTTATGAAATGTGTATGCTGTATTGGGCATTGTGCTAAGCACTGGGGATACAAGGACAAAAAGTATTACCACCAATCCCCATATATCCCAGTAAAATCAGACTTGCTCTCAAGGCCTTTTCATTTCTCATTAAAAGAATCACACACACACACACACACACACACACACACGTAACTGAAATATATACAAAATAAAACAAAATGTTAAGATTTAAATATCAGCAAAGTTATACAAGTTGGTGCCCAAGTTGTTAGAGATTTTCTGCAGAGAAAGTGGGGAGGGAGAGAACTCCACACATAGGAGGTTACCTGGACAAAATTCACACTTATTTTCCTAATTTAGCATTGAACTTGAATTTGAGTAGCACATAAAAAATTCCTTCACAAAAAGTAAGAAGAAATCAGAAGCTGTGTTTGGGCATACATCCCAGAAGGCTTGAAATGTAGAAATCCCATGTAACTTCTAGGCAGTCACTTCCTTTCAATATACACTCTGGGACTGACATCTTGGAATCACAGAACATGATGTTGGGTGAAAGTAAGGGCAGCGATTTGCATGAAGTCGCTACCTAAATTGGTTAATTGACTTTCTACAGTACTCCCTTGTTTAATTTGTTTTTTGAAATAATAACAGTTACAGCATTAAAAACATGCTTCCCGAACAGGAATTTGCATGCTGGAGCTTAGCTGCTCAGTCATTATTATCAAGAACAAATCTGCACGAGCCCTAGAGCAAAAATTATCCACATAGTTTTTCTCCAGGGAGGATTAAAATGGGGAAGGGAGTGATCCAGTCTGTGCCTTCATAACAAAGATCTTTGTAGCTGGAAAGGAAGAATTGTCCTGGGACCATCTGCAAGATAATTCTTGTTTCACTATTATTCCCAAGAAGGGCTCTGGGGATAATGTTAGAGTTGCTCTGGTCCATTGTTGAATTGGGAGTCAGATTTCTTAGAAGGAGGAAAAAAAGCCACTGGCCCCATATTCACACATTTAGAATAGGGTGGGGATGGATGGGGCTGACCCATTTGAATCTGAATGAAAACATAAATGGGCCTCAACAATCTGGGTCTTCCCTTGAAAATAGGTCATCACTTACCTCATTTCCCAAATTTAAATGCAAGCTGAGTTTTATTTATTTTTCTTAAACTGGTCTTCATCAGCCTTTCATGCCTCTGTGCAGATGCCCCCTCATCCATCTTCCCCTCTCCCAGTACTGGAATGTTCCCAGTCCTCCCGAGTAAGGTTTTAGTATACCTCAGTGACCAGGCACCACCTCCTAACTAAGGCTCTTCTTGGGTTCCCCGATTGTTGATGTCATCTTCTGCATCGAATGAACAAGTATCACACTTATCTCGACATTATTACATCTTATGTCTTCTGCCCTCTTGCCATAGTAGAATTTAAATGTTTATAGGCTTGGACTGTAAGTTTTAATTTTTGAATTTCCAGCTCCCAGCCTAGAGTAGCATGTTTTTAATGCTGTAGCTCAGAGTGATGATCTTAAAATATATTGATTGACTCTCAGGTTCTTACAAGTGTGATCTTGGGTAAGTAACTTCACCCCTCCCTACACTTCAGTTTCCTTAGCTGTAAAGTGGGGTTGATGATAGCACCTCCCAAAACAGAATTGTGGGAAGGATCAATGAAGTAACTGTTGGTAAGGCACTTTGTAAACTTTAAAATGCCATATAAAATGTCAGCTCTAAATATTAACAATAAAATTAAAAGGGAGAGATATTTGGAGGAAGCTATGGTACATGTTTTGAAATACATTGAGTTTTAGAAATTTGGAGAGATAAGGTTCTATCAGATTTTGACATTAGTCTCTGCTCTCAACTTCTCTCTTATTGATCCTCAGTAATTTTTCTTTAAATCTAAATGTGGGAAACTTTTTTTTTTCCTGAGCTCAATAGTCATATATCTACACAAGATATAAATTTGAATAATCTATTTGACTTGTAAATTATCCATCCTATGAATGAAAACAAACATCCATAATATCCCCTTTTCAAAACATATTAATAACAGACCTGAATCTTGTGTGGCTTCTTGGTATTAAGTAAAACAGATGCATGTTGTCACTGGGACGACAACTAAAGCTTTTTTTGTGTGATAGCATTATCCTATATGGAAATAACCTTTGAGAAACCAGGATAACCTCCATGCCATAATGAGTTATAGATATCCAAGTAAAAGTACACATGAAAAGGAATACAACTCATCTGGGTATATCGTTTAACTTTGGACAGTTTTACTAAAGAGATGATAAAAGCTACATCACTACAAAATCATTGTGACTTTTAACATTTAAATTCAAAATTTATTCACATATACCACCTCTACTCACTATAATTTTTCCTAAATTTGAATGGCATATACCTAGCTTTTTCTCCTTTGTATTGTTCCTCGTCTCACCTAAAAAACCAATACACCTTCCCAGCACATACCCATTTCTATTTATCAGCAATACTAAAAGCAACTCAGAAAACTTGACTGGGAAAACTGATATATGGAAGACATATTTGCCTACATTAATAGAAGATGACATAAATTGGTGTTAATAGTGATGATCAACTCTGGAGATGCTCTGTCTTGAGGCAAAATATGTTTCAGTGGTTATATCATCATTGCAGATGGCAGTAGCCAGAGAAAAAACTTTAGAAAGTAGATAGAGTGCAGTACTTCGAACTGGGAAAGTAGGTTCTCATCTTAACTCTTTATACTTACTCAGTGTGGCTATGGATAAATTATTTATTCTCTCTGGGCCTCAGTTTCCTGGTTTTCAAGTAGTTATAGTGTGACATCATTTTCTGCTCCATATGATCTTTGATGCTATCAATTTACTGATGTGATTAATTCTTGTTTCTATTTGGACATTTCACTTAAATGTGGAAGATGATCTGATGGATGTTGCTCTTTTCAACAATAAGGTGATTCAGGCCAATTCCAATGGAGTTGTGATGGAGAGAGCCATCTGTATCCAGAAAGAGGACCATGGAGACTGAATGTGGATCACAACATAGTATTTTCACCTTTTTCATTGTTATTTACTTGCTTTTTTTTCTTTTACATATTTTCCTTTTGTGATCTGATTTTTCTTGTGCAGCATGATAAATGTGAAAACGTGTTTAGAATTACATATTTAATATATATTGGATTACTTGTTGTCTGGGGCAGGGGGAGTAGGTGAAAGGAAGGAAGAAAAATCTCAAACACAAGGTTTTCCAAGGGTGAATGTTAAAAACTATCTTTCCATGTATTTTGAAAATAAAAAGCTATTATTTGAAAAGTAAAATAAAAGTGGAAATTGAGGGTAGGAGAATGTCAAGGAGAAATTGTGAGGGATAATATGATGTTTCTCTAGCTTAGAATTTGCCAGTTTTTCTAGATCAGTTTTTAAAAGTATATTTAAAGAGGCATTCAGCTTGTTTATTCTAAACAATTTCAAATGAGTTGGTTGGAAAAGAGAATAATTATAGTCTGCAAGAATCAAGATGAGTCACTGATCTCTTTGTAAAAATACTCCATTCGCTGGGGCAGTTGGAAAACCATCCATGCCTTTTCATCCTCAGGATCAATGTCCTTGCTTTTCATAGAACCTCCATGAAAGATGCACCAATAATTAGATACTTATTTTATAGGTAAGAGAACATAATCTAGCCAATCATTCAATTATCTTTTCAAAAATTAATTTTCTATTCATTTTGAACTTCTATTACATTTAATTTAAGGATATTTAAAATATTCTCTCAATTTTATCTGTGATGTCTTCTACCTAGCGGCCCCCTTTACATATATAGATGGCTACTCCTCCGTAAATAAGGGCCTCCATGATTTTTATTGGAATACTGACTTCCGTAGGACTAAAAACCTAGTAGGTATAAGAGGCAAGCCCGGAAGCTCAAACACTGAATTTGAATTCAAAAGATTTGGATTTGAAACCTGAGTCTGCCTGTTAATTCCCAAAGGTCTTTAGACAAGACATCATTTATTTTCTTTGTAAAGTAAAGAGGGTTTTTACTAGGAGGCCTTTAGTATCCATTCCAACTTTACACCAATGATTCTTTCTAAGTGTCTTTCTAATATAGGACCAGACCCATGAAGAAATCTTGGAAATTAATTTTTAGATTACTAATTAATTCTACAATTATTCCTTCTACCTCAAGGGGGTATGTGGTATAGTAACCCATGTGATCTGGAATACCTCCCTATGTACCAGAGGAAAAAAATCTGAATTATCAAGGTATTAAAAGATAAAATATATTGATATTATATAATACAATGCATATGTTTTATGCATTTCTGAGTTTCTAAACTTTTTCTGCATTATTTACTCTTCTTCTCCACTGTGCCAAATACAGTTTCCACAAAACTATCCCCAAATTCCCTTTTAATTTCTTATGCTGACCTGCAATATATTTAGACTGTGATGGAGAAAGCCATGATGTAGAAGAGATAAGTGTACTTAGTTGGGATTGAATGTTCGAAATTAAATGACAAAAGAATCTGAGATTTGCTCTGGAAGTTTCTTTTTTATATATTTTAATATACTAAATAAATATATTTAATACATATAACATATTCTTTTAATACACTAGCCTTTTTCATTTTTTAAATATTCATCTTCATCTTTTTTTTTCAATATTATCATACTCTGACTTACAACCTAGTGTCCTTATTACTGACTATTTTAGTTGAAGGAAGCTGGAAAGTCACAGTTTTTTTCATCTTTGCCTAAATATGTCCCATCATGCTTCATGCTTCTTCATGGCATTAAATGAATTCATACTGACATGTGTTGGGATGTATTTTGTTTTTTAGCTGGAGCTATTTAGGTTAACCCCTTTCTCTTCCACCCATTGACAAGACTTCAGTGTAAAACTTTTTTTTTTTATTAGAAGTGAGTCTTTTCCCCCATCATAACCATTGCCCATCTATTATCTCTGAGGCAACAACTCTATAAGAAGAGCCAAGTTTACTCCACATGACAGATTAATGTTTGAGATGGTGTTTGAGATGGAAACCAGAGGCAGATGATAGGTGGGTAGACCAGGAAGCCCCAGCTCTGAAAAAAAAAAGTCATGTTTAAACATATACCATACTTGTTATTGCTCAGAACTTGACTTTTTTTCTTAAAATTGAGGGAAATCTATGGTTTAGTGGAAATATTAAAAAGTGTCAGTTAAACTATGTAGATTATTCAGACTTCATAAAGATATACTTTGTCCATGTAACTGAGAAAAGGGATTTGTTGTGGAATGGAATTGAGAGATACACTGATGTAATTCTGGTGACTGAAAGAATGTTATTGTTCTCAACAGCAACAGAGAAATTTGAAAGAAGGGTAGATTTGGGACTAGGGGATAATGAGTTTTGTTTTGAACATGGCAAGTCTGAGAAATGTACAGCTGGCCATTGGTGATGCTTGATTGAAACAAAGGCCAGGTATAAAAATCATCTGCATAGAGAAGATAATTGAACCCACAGAAGCTGATAAGTCAACCAGTGACAGAATATAAAGAGATAAGAGGATAGAATCCAGGCTTTAGAAGCTCACCCACAGTTAGAAGGTATAATGCAAATGAGGATAATAATAAAACTGCTAGAATTTATATTGTGCTTTACAAATATTATCTCCTTTGTTCATCACAACAACCATAAAAGATAGCCTCCATATGAATGCTAGATATCCCCATTTTATAGATGAAGAAACTAAAGCAATCAGAGGCTAATGACTTACTTAGGATGTTACAGCTAGTGAGTATCTGAGACTAGATTTGAACTCAAATATATCTGCCTCTAAATCCAACATCCTCTTTTGCCCACTAGCTCTAGGAATGGCAAATCTGCTGAAGAAATCCCTCAAAGGAAAGTTGGAAGGAGCAGTTATATGGATAGGGGGAGAACCAAGAAAGAGCCTTTTCATAAAAACCCAGAGAAGAGAGCTTGTCTAAGAGAAGGTCATAGCATCATAGATCAACAATCTCAGATACTGCAGAATGGTCAGAAAGAATGTGGATTGAGATAAAGGTATTGGAAAGGGCAACTAAGATAGTCATTTTCTCGGTTTCACTGGTAAACTGTTGATTCTGCTTGTAGTTATTCAAGACATAGTACTCCCATTTTCAGACAAACTACTATATGCCCATGCTTTTTGTTTATTAACCAGAATGTGCCATTCGTGGTATAAGGAGGGGAAATTTTGCATAATTGAGAGAGCTCTAGACTTAAGAAAGGAGGACCTGGATTTAAATCCAGCTTCTGACATTAATTAGCTGTGCAATCGTGGGCAAGTCAATTAACTTCTCTGAGATCAATGACCTTGTCTGTAAAATGGAGTTAATAATAGTATCTACCTCAAAGTTTTGTTATGAGGTGACGGATTTTTGGCTCGTTGCAAATGTCAAAGCTCTGTATGAATGCCAGCTGTTATAATATGAATAAGTCAGCTTCATTGGTGCATACAATACATGTAATGTTAGATAGTAAAGGAAATATTATGGTGTAAAATCAGAAAAGGGAGTCATACTAGTTGGAGGACTTTCTGGCATGTTAAGCAAAGGACTTTGTTTTCTTTTATTTTTTAATCATTTTAATCAAATATTTTAATTTTAAAAAATGCTACATACATTTCTTTTCTGTCTCTCTTGTCTGTCGCTCTTTGTTTGTCTCTGTCTCTGTGTCTCTGTCTCTCTTTAACTAGATAGACCAAAATTGCAGCTATTTCCTCAGTTAAAAAAGAAAAATAAAGTCTTTTTAATACACACGTATGTGTGTATGTACAGAGGAAAAAATAAATTATTAGCCATGTCCAAAGATTTTCTGTGTATATGAATATAATATGTTCTAATCCTAGCCAGCTAGGTGATACAATGGATAGATAACCAGACTCAGAGATAGGAAATTCTGAGTTAAAATCTGATTTTAGTCACTAGCTGTAACAAGTCACTTGATCACTGTCTCAATTCTCTCATATGTAAAATAGATATAATAATATAATATAGATAATATAATATGATATAATATAATATAATGTAATAATGATATTATTATTATCACCTGTTTCCCAAAGTGGTTGTAAGGATGAAATGAAATATTTGTAACACACTTTGCAAACCTTAAAAAGCAATATAAATATTATCATAAAATATGAAATAAATATTGTCAATTTATACTCTGAGTCCATCACTTCTCTATAAGGAGGTGAGTGCTGTATTTCATCATGAGTCTTCAGGCAATGTAGTAAGTTATTGTATTGATCAAAGTTTTTTATATCTTTCAAAGTTATTTTTATGGTATTAATTTTAATGTAGAAATTGTTCTGGTTGTATGCACTTCTTTTTGAATCAATTTGTGGAAATCTCCTAAGATTTCTCTGAAACTGTCCTTTATCACTTTTTATAGAAGAATAGAAATCTACCATATTCATATACCTTTGTTCATTCATTCACAAATTGATGGACATCTCTTCACTTTGTAGTTTTTTTTGCCACTACAAAAAGAGCTACTCTAAATATTTATAGGTCTTTTACCTTGTTCTTTGATCCCGTTAGGTATAAATCTAGGAGTGTTATCTCTCAGAGGATATTTGCAAGCTTAATAGCTTTCAAGGAATAGTTTCAAATTGCTTTTCAGAGGTACTGGACCAATCCATAGCTCCACCAAAAGTACATTAATGTATCTCGAATTTGTCATTTTCTATTTTTTGTCAACTTTACCCATCTGAGAAGTATGGAGTAGAATTTTAAATTTGTTTTAATTTGCATTTCTCTAATTATTAATTATTTAAAGACATTTATATGGTTTTTAATAACTTGATTTTCTTGCTCTGAAAACCAAGCAAAGAACTTGAAATTTTCTTTAGGTGTTACTAAGGCATTAAGTTTTAGGGGATTTTGTAGCAAAGGAATGATGGGCATGGATAGGTCCATGTACAAGAAATCAATTAATTAAGTAATATCCATTTATTAAATACCTACATTTTTGGCAAAATGTGCTAGATACTGCCATGAAATGAAATCCCATCTAACACTGGTGGATAAAATTTTACCAATTCAATTCAACAAGCATTTATTAAGTGTCTTGCATATCTAGGGGCACAAAACAAATAAATAAACAAACAAATAAATAGATAAACAAATAGATAGATATAAATGAATTATTAATTATAATTTATAAATTTTATATATACATAAACTATAATTATAAATAAATTATAAAAATAAAAAATAAATAAAAATACTAAATAAAAAACAATAATAAATAAAACACTGCCCATTCTTGAGAAGCTATTAGATGAAAAACATCTTTATACATACATATAAGTAAAATTTTTAAAATAAATAAGATAAATATATAGTAATTTCTTTTTTTTTTCTTACTGAGGCAACTGAGATTAAATGACTTGCCCAAGGTCACACAGCTAGGAAGTATTAACTATCTGAGGTCACATTTGAACTCAAGTCCTCCTGATTTCAGATCTGGTGTTTTATCCATTGTGCCACCTAATTGTCCCCAGATATATATAGTAATTTCAAAGAAGGAATTAGTAGTTAAGTCATTTGTCATTGTTATGAATTAATTGGAAGTATGGGAACATAGTGTTTTGGATCTTGAAGGATCTTGATAAAACCTGAACCCTCATTTGACAATCAGAAAAATTGAGACCCAGAGAACACTTACTATGTGCCAGGCACTGAGGTGAATTAAGTGAATTACCTAAGGTCCTACAGCTGTTAAGCAGTAAAGCTGGTATTCAAATCCAGGTCCTCTAATTCCAACTCCAACCCTCTTTCTGCCATACTGTAATGTTATTTAATTTGAGCACGCTCACATAATTGGTATCATAGTCTAAACTTCAGCCTGTCATAAATCCCATTCCAGCGTGGTTTCTCCCATAGTATGGCCTTTGATTCTTTGGTTTCTGTTTTGTTTATAGATTTTACTTTCCCCCTTCCTATCAAGATATATGCTTAATAATTATTATATATCTATATATACATATATATATATTATATACGTGTGTGTGTGTGTGTGTATGCATTTTATTCCTGAACCATACTGGAGAGTACAACTGGTTGATTTTCCCTGTTTCTATTCTTTGGTTTGTTTAGAAGCCAAGGTCAATAAACAGACCATTTATGTCAGCTTCTGGCTTGATGAACAACTGGCTTTCTGAAAGAAACCAGAACCACAGCAAAAAAAAACTGGCTTTGCTGCATCCTGACCTCTGGGGCAGGTATCAAGCTGCTGGGAGGGAGATGCAAGAGAAGAACAGGGGAGGACACAGATACTTGTATAATTTCCATCCCTTCTTCAGGGAGCCTTCATTGCTCAATACAGAATTGAGTCTCTGATGTCTTCCCTTTTTTCCATAACCCTACTCTTACTCACTGTTTTAATTGGGAAGGGCAGCCTCCTCATGTGGCTACTTGTCTGAACTCTCTTTCAGAAAACACAATACAGAGTGAAGGTTGGGGGAGGAAGTAGAGAAGTTCTATAGTAAATAATGAGTGGGCCAAAGCTCTGGGTTCTGGAACAATTTGAGTCAGAGAAGAACTTAGCTGGTAAAACATTTTAAGGATTAGTGAGGCATAAGTCCTGAAGTCAGGAGGATCTGAGTTCAAATCTAATCTCAGACATTTAGCATTTCCTGGCTGTGTGACCCTGGGCAAGTCACTTAACTCCAATTGCCTCAGGGGAAAAAAGGATTAATAAAGATCCCTACACACATACACATATTGAATAAAGCATTGTGTGGGGCAGGGTCTGCTAAGGGGTACTAAGAAAATCTTCAATTTTCTAATAACTGAAATATTTTTACTATAATGATTTTATTGTCTGAGAAGTCATTCCCTCTGCCTTCCTCTCATTGGAGAATATTTGGAATAGATGAGTGATTTCCAGCCTTACTTTTGCTAGCACTTTTGTGCCTCTTCATATATTTTTCTATTTTCCAAAATGAGTTAAAAATATGTTTTTCTTTTTCAAATTTTACTCTCAGCCTTGTTATTCTTCATTAAACAATGGTTTTCTTCCCCCCCCCCTTTTTTGCTGAGGCAATCTGGATTAAGTGACTTGCCCAGGGTCACCCAGCTAGGAGATGTTAAGTGTCTGAGACTAGATCTGAACTCAGGTCCTCCTGACTTCAGGGCTGGTGCTCTATCCAGTGTGCCACCTAGCTGCCCCTCAATGGTATTCTTTTTGACATGCATTAAATACTCACTTTTACTTTTTAAAACTGCATCATGTATTTATTTGACTAAAATTGGACATAAACCAATAGCACATCAAACAAAGTCTAGGTAAATTGGGATGTTTGGGTTATTCCATTGGAATTCATTGAATAACCTGAGATTTAAGCATGAGAGAAGGGAAAGTTCTGAAATGTCACGGGCTGCCTCCAGAGGTGGTGCTGTTCTCTCTAGGGCTTCATAGAAAGGTTATATGACTCTCTGGCAAGTAATGGGGATTTTTTTTTTTTTTTTTATTAGGAATAGGTTGGCTTCAATAGGTCTTGGAGGTACCTTCTTATTAGGTAATTCTGGGATTCTCTGAGTGAAATTTGTGAAGAAAAGCTTCATGAAAGAGGCGAGTCTTGAGTAAATAGTTAAAGGAAGGAAAAAGAAGCAAGAAAATAACTCTTTCTCATGGGGACTATGGATGGCAGATGACAAAAGCATCAAAGGGGCACCAGAAGAAGAAATGCTGAGGGCACAAAGATAATGTGCTGTCATGGGAAACTATGGCTAGGAGCCAGGATTTCAAACAGATAAGCAAAGGTGAAAGAATATAAAGTCTCCTAATAGCACAGTAAGAGCAGCAACTAAGAAATAGAGATATGGGCAGTAAGTAGAGGCAACAAGCCACTAACAACAACAGTTAATAAAAAAAGATAATTCTGAGGTAACGTTAAGCTAGATATTACTGAAAATTGAACAACCAAAAAAGAAGATTCTTTTAGTCCATGTAATTAGAGGATGGGATGGGGGAACAGGCTAAGTTTAATCCTGAGAAGACAAAGAGGGAAGAAGAAAGCTGTCTACAAGAATTTGCAAAGCTATCTTATGGGAGACAAATTGGATTTATTCTGATTGACTTCCAAAGGAAGAAGTAGTAATGGTGGGTGGAGAAAATTGCAGAGATAATATCTGACTCAGGAGTTCTAGCTGACTTCTAAGCACAGGGTACAATGGGAGGATACCTTTTGTATTCCTGAAAGGACTTTCTCTCTTAATGGCATTAGCTTTTTTGATGACATCACACTACCCCATAGTGCAGTGGTTCTCAAAGTGTGGTACAGTGAATCCTGGAGGGTCTCTGAAATCCTTTTAGAGGGTCTACAAATTCAAAATTAGTTTTTTTTCTATTTATGATAAATATCTATTATGTAACCCATATAAACAAAAACTCTTTGGACATATTCGCAATAGTTGTTAATATCGCAAAGATACTGAGAAAAAGGGTTTGAGAACCACTGCCATAGTGTGTTATCCACTAAAACCTCCAAATGTTTATTTTGAAATCTACTGTCTAGCCATACTTCCTTACCTAGAACTTATACAATTGATTTTTTCTTACCAAGATAATTCTTTATAGAATTGAATCTTATTATATTTATCTCAGGGCTCTAGCCGTCATTCCTTTGAGATCCTGAGTCCCAATGTGTATCTCTAATGTGTAATTCTCTCTCCCAGCTTTGGATTCTCCCAGGTAGAGACAACCCCAAACAGAATGGGCTACCTATGAGGTGTAAACTAATTTATTTCTCATGGGAGGTATCTCACCAAAGGCTAAATGATCATCCAGAGACGGCAAACACAGAGGGGATTCTTTTGATACATTTGCAAGAGAAATATAGCTTGTACTAAATGGTTCCTGAGATTTAGTAATTCTATCAGGACAGGTGTTTATCTCAATTTGTGGCAAGCTCTGGGTTTATAAATGAGAATATATTAGTAGTACACCTGTTTGGAAAGGAAATAGTGGAAGGAGGTTAAGTTAGAGAGAGACCAGTCTGAAGCAAAAAGGGCAGAAACAAGTTGGATATCTATGGAACACAAGAAAAACACTCCTCTCTCCCCCTTCCCAGCTAATGTGGAGAGACCGTATGATGGCCAGTAAAATTGCAGTTGGACAGGCAAGGTGGCTGGTTCATGGAACACCTTAGATAACTAATTGGTTAGACAACTCACAGAAAGACTAGGTAACTGAAAGAGGGAGAAATATATTGAATATTGTGTTTTAGAAAAATCCATTTAATGGGGGTGAGCAGGGTGAACTAGAGTAGGGAGATTTGGAGGAAGGAAGAACAACTGGGAGGTGCTTGCAGTAATCTGAATGAGAACTGAGAACTATTTAGGTTAGATCCAATTCAACTAAAAATTTTGTCAGGTTTTTATTGTGTTAGGTTCTAGGATACAAAGACAAATGACAGACACACCCTGTCCTCACAGAGCTTACATTCTATTGATATTGATGTGTTATATCAACTGTTCCTTAAATATGGAATAATAAGACAATTGTTATTAAAAAAAAAACTATATGGGGCAGTTAGGTGGCACAATGGATAGAGTACCAGCCTTGAATTCAAGAGGAACTGAATTCAAATCTGGTCTCAGACACTTAACACTTCCTAGCTGTATGACCTTGGGCAAGTCACAACCCCAATTGTCTCAGCAAAAAATAAATAAATGAATGAATGAAATAAAAAATTAAAAAAATTCTGTATGTATCCTTGCATTTGTAGGATAAGCTTCTGACTACCTCTTATGCAAGCTCATAAAGACATGGGCTAGAAACTTTGGAACACAGGTTCTATTCTGACTGGCTGTGTGACCATAAATAAGTCACTTAGCTTCTGAGGTTTGAGAATGAATCTAAAGGTATAAATTAAAGGGAAAGTGTCCGTGTGTGTTAGTGTGGGGAATTTCTTCACCTGGGAATTGCCTAAACTAATGAAATCACAGATCCAGTACATCTTGATGAATTGAATTGCCAATCACTGGTATAATGCTCCTTTGAATAGCACAATGTAATGAAAGTCATTGAGAATGTGAAGTTTCCATGTTATATAATATCTTCATGTTCTCCTTGATTAACAAGAGATATAAAAATCAAATCTTGGGTGGGAAAGCCAAGAACAGGGGAAGCAGCAGGACGAAGGATGGGATTTAAAAAAAAAAGAAAAAAAAGTATGGTAGACTGCAAAAAAGTATGGTAGATAGCAAGAAAGGCAGGAAAGGAGAAAACTGAAGCACATTAAAGTTAATGACTCATCCAAGATCATATATCTCATTCATTTCAATAATTTTCATATCTTCTGGCTGCTGCAGAGCAACCCTATCACAGTCAGGATAAAAGGACTGTTCTTACATTATGAATGATTCAAGATCTTCCAAATGTAGCATGTGTTTATTCTTTGCATAAATGGAAAAAGAAAATTTTCTACCATCTTGGAGGAAGTGAGTTCTAATTTCAGCTTTGCAAGTAATGACTAATATAATTCAGTTAGATTTAATAAGCAATTAATAAATAGCTGTTGCCCATAAGACCCTGAACTTGGGATATAAAAATGAAACACAGACCCTGTCCTCAAGGAACTTACATACCGCTGGATTAACTTGGAGTAAAATATTTACCTTCTTGTTTCTTCAAATGAGGTTGAATTAGATGATCTCTCTCTAATGATCTCAACTTCTTTTTGTCTGCAGTTTCTCCAGCAGATTATAAGTGCTTGAGGAAAGGGGCTGTTTCTTTTTCTTATTTGTATCTGCAGAATTTAGCACAATGCCTAGCACACAATAAATATTTATAGAATTTAATAATACTCTCCCATCTCTAAAATGATGTAATTCTCTGCTTTTGTATCATAGGATAAAGCTAGCTGCTCAAAATTCACAGCTTAAGCTAAACTATAAAAGTAGAATTAGTGTGTAGTAACATTTTTACCCATCTCCTTGGATGTGGGAGTTACCTTATTGATCCAACCTACTGATCTGAGTGTTAGTGAGAATAGGAAGTGCTATAAAAGAAATACTCTTTAAGAAAATTGTTGCATTATACAAGCTTTATACAAGATGTTCGGCTACATTTTAAAGCAAATACTGTGAACTTTTAAAATGGTGTATTTGTTGTATTCTGTTAAATAATCAACATTAAAAAGAATAGAAATATATCTTTATTTAAAACATACTGTGTTCCAGGCACTGTGCAAAATTGTTATGACAAATATCTTGTATGATTTCCGAAAACAACCCTAGGAGGTGAGTACTTGAAGATGATTTGGAGGGAATTTTAGCCTGATAATTTGTTTACTGAAGTTTCATCTTCTGATGCTTTTTAGAAACACAACTTCATAGGTTTAAGAATAGTTTCTTGCTTCCCTCCATCCCTTCTTCTCTTCCTTCTTTCCTTTTTCTTCCCTCTCTCCCTTTCTTCCTTCTTCCTCCCTTGCTTCCTCCCTCTCTCCCTTCCTTCCTTCCTTCCTTCTTTCCTTCCTTCCTCCCTCCCTCCCTCCCTCCCTCACTCCCTCCTTCCCTTCCTTTCTTCCTTCCTTCCTCCTTCCCTCCTTCCCTCCTTCTCTCCCTTCCTTCCTTCCTCCCTCCCTCCTTCTCTCCCTCTCTCCCTTCCTTCCTTCCTTCCTTCTTTCCTTCCTCTCTTCTTTCCTTCCTTCCTTTCTCTCTCCCCACACCTCTATCTTTCTTTCTTAGTTCTAGTTATACTTTTTGGACTGTTTTGGCAAGGAATTGAGCTTTTCCTGTGAGAGATTTCTCCTGTGAAAAATGGAAAAGCTGGTCTAGATTTTCTAAGTTTTCTCTCTCAGCCCTAAGAAATTCAGCAATTCTATGATTTGAGGGTGAGACAACTACTCAGAAGAAAGCTGCTTTAATGCTTAAGATTCAACAACAACAACAACAAAACTTCTTAAAAGCAGCATATTGCCTCATTCCTGGCTATGAAGGGAACATCCTTCATGAGATCTGTGTGAAAAAGAGAGAAATGACCAAAGTACAAAGTAACAGCAGGGATTTTTTTCCAAATCAGTTTCAAGGCAACTAGTGAGCCCATTAACCTACAAACTATATTTGAATCAACAGCCACATCACAGCAAATTGATAGCCTTGAGTCACCCAAAGGATGATAAAATTAAACAAATCTTTAAAATAGTTAAATGTCTGCATGCTTTATCTGCTTGCTTCAGAGTGGGTAGAGATTAAATTAAAAAAAAAAAGGAGTCATAACCAATTGAGTTGGGGAGATACTTCATTCATTCATGAAGCTATGAAGTAAGAGTATGAAGGAAAACAATACATAATTCAGAAAAGAAGGAGGTCAGATGGAGAGTGGATTCAGGGAGGAAATTAAAATCGAGTTAAACAAATATTCACATATTAAAGAATTAATGGAAACTCCTGGAAAAAGTAACACATACATGTACAATGAATTTTTATATTTTTAAGAGATTTTTTTTAGATGTGTGGCTTAATCATTTGGTTAATTACTATGATGGTTTCAGGAGACCTAATTATGTGGAAACTGCCCATTAAAGAAGGTCCTTGTGTGATCACTGAGATTTTTAAGTTTTATTTTTTTTTCTTTTTGATTTAGAGGCAACATTAATTTCCAGTCTGCCTCTCCCCCTCAAAAAAGATCACTTTGAAATTTTAATTGGATTAACAGGAGAGACAGGAATTGATATGTAAATTTTTTCCTAGACAAAAAGCATACCTCTGTAAAGTAATAATGAAGAGATTTTTTTTAACATCATAGAATCATGGGGATTCAAAATAGTTAAAATAGCTAAGATGTATAACTCTCCTTGACAACATCCTTGTGTCTTATGGGACCTGGTAACAGCTGAGTACAGCCTCCATTTGGCAATCATCTTTCATGGAACCCAAACAACCATGATGAAATAAGAACTAAGAAAGATAATATTTCATTAGCTGTGATTTTAGACATCTGCAGTATCAGAAATGGAAAAGGAAATTGGTACCATATTTATCTGATTTTATTCTAAGAATAAAAGGCCTTTTGTCCTGTCTACTAAAGCTCTGGGGAGATGGCTTACATACTGATATGCTCTTTCTTGCCCCTCTATAGGTAATTAATTGCAAGAGTGGATGCAAAGTTGGATCCTGCCCTAGATACATGTCCCAAAAGTCTTAGGGCAGTTTTCAGTAATCAAAGCTTTAAGCTATAACAAGACTTTTCAAACTCCCAATGTTAACTTTATGATATTAAACAAGTCACTTAACATTTCCCAGCCCAAGTTTCCTCTTCTAAAATAAGGATAATAATAGTACTTCCCTCACAGGGTTGTTATGAGAATTAAATGAGATAATGGAGGTAAAAGTTCTTTACAAATCTTCAAAACTACATAAATAAGAGTATTTATGGTAATATCTGATACTTGCATAACCTTTTAAAATAAGCCAAGTAATTTATATACATTATTTCCTATGATTATTTTAACACATGACTAATAATCATACTGCCATTTTATAGTTGAGAAACTAAGGCTAAAAATGGTTAATTGATTTCCTTGGAACCTAAAACAGGATTTGAACCTACCTTTTCTTGACCTTATATCAAGGATAGACACCTTGGGAATAAACACTTGTCAGGGAAACTCATATAAGGAATTTCTAAAAATACCAATTTAATTCTGGTTAGATAAAGGGGAGAGAACATCCCAATTGATTTCTCAATAGCTCTTAAGGGTCATATTGTGTACAACTTCCAGCAAGAACACCGGGTTTGTTTATAAGATCATTAGAACATTGGAATCATGGATTCAGTGACTGGAAGAGACCTGAAAGGTCATCCCCCTTTGCAGTATTCAGAACATCACTTGCGTCTTTCTTTTTTTGCTGACAGGAAAGACTGTCTCTTTATTGAGGAGTGAGAAACTGCAGTTGATGCCTTCAAAAGTCCCCAAAATCCTGAATGAGAGGAAGAAAATGGAAAGTCTAGAGTCTAAATAATTATTGAAAGCATTTTTAGAGATTATCTAATCTAACTTGTCAATTTTCAGATAAGGGAAATGATCTCTTATGAAGAGAACAAATGAAATTTTCTTCCTGATCCTTATCAGAAATCTGACTTCCTTTACTAGTCATAGATTTCTAGTTTGATATGATTTTAGAAGTCATCTGAGCCAAACCTCTCATTTTACAGATGAGAAAATAAAGTACAGGGACTTGTCCAGACTGTGTTAACTGTGGGGAGGGAAGGAAGAATGGAATTTGGAACTCAAAACTTAAAAAAAATAAAAAAGTTGGAAAGATTGTTTTAACATGTTTAACATTGGAGAAAAATATTATATTATGAAACTTTTTGGGGTAGAGTTAACTGGTGAAGTTGGGATTTGAATCTTAAGCCTCAGAGGCCAAATAAAGCACTACTTCTATTGCTTCCTTAGGGGAACATGAATTTGAGGGTTTAGATCTGATTACTGTGGGCTATTGAACAGAAAGGCTAACTTTATGACCTTAAGTCACTATTCGATCTCCTTGATTGAGATGGTTATTTAACCTCTCTATTACTTTAGATGTGCTATAAAATTCTGAGTATCTTCCTCCCAGAGAAGTGATTAATTAATGTCTGTAAAAGTGATTTGTATTGCAAAGTAGGAGAGATATTACATAGGTACATGATGGCTTATATTGAATCAATGAAAATGTACTTATTGTCCACTCATGTTATACCGAGCACTTTGATAAAAACTAGAATACAAATAGAAAAGGATGAAAATTCTGTCTTTTGGAAACTTTAGAGGGTCATGATTTCTAGGGAGAAGTGTTTTGATCTAGAAAGTAACAGGACTGGTTAAGGGAGTCATAAGGAAGTTGCTAAATAGAGACCTTTTTCAATAGCAGTGGTAATATTGATTTAATTATAGTTCCCAGAGAAGCTGGAAAAGGGGACAAGGAGCTGAGGTATATATGTCCACAGATCAGTAAGGAAATTGGCAAGAAGTCGAGTGGATGAATATGTGTGATATGTGATATGACTGGACCCAGCTGAGTATGTGGGCACTCTCAATCAATCAGCTAGCATTTGTTAAACATTAATTATGTTTCGGCACACTGTTAAATACCGGGAATATAAAGAAAGGCAAAAAATAGAACCATGGTCCCTACCCTCAGGAAGTTCACACTGTAATGGAGAGACAAGCTAGAAATAACTAAGTACATGGGAAATGTGTACAATGTAAATAGAAGGCAATCTAAAATGGGGAGGGACTAACAATGAGAGGGACTTGCAGATTATAGAATTTAAACTAAATCTTAAAGGAAGCTGGGGAGCTAGAGATGATGGAGAGCTATCAGGCATGGGTGGCAATTGGAAGTTGGAGTATTGTATGAGAGGAAGAGCAAGAATATTCATATCACTGAATCCTAGAGTACATGGGATAGAATAAAGGATAGAGAGTTTAGAAAAGTCCAAGCCAAGGATTCAGATTTTAAAATGCTTTGAAGTTAACTTAGTTATCTGTCCCCCAAATGCAGAACTAAGCGGTGAGCAGAAGTTGAAAGAAGAATTAAAGTGTACATGTTTAACCTATAGCAAATTGTTTGCTATTGTAGGGAAGGGACTCGTGAGGAAGGGAAGGAGAAAAAAATTGGAACACAGTTTTGCAAAGGTGAATGCCTAAAACTACTTTTGTATGTTTGTTGAAAAATAAAATACTATTGGAAAACAAAAAGAAAACTTTAGAATTGATGATGGGGTTGGAATTGATAACTAGAAGAATTATCTCAGTGTGAAATAAGCTACTTCAAAGGCACAGAGTTCCTCCTAACTGGGATCTTCAAGCAGTGGTTGAATGACAACTTTTTGGGAATTCTGAAGAGTTACTAGTGTGCAGGTGTGAACTGGGATTAGATGCCCATTGAGTCATACTGTGGGAAGAATTCTGGACTTGAGGCAGAGTTCCTCACTTGGACAAATCTTCATAGACCCTGAGTTTCTTTGTCTGTAAGATAAATGAATTGGGTTAGACAACTTTTAAGTTGTTTTTTTCCAACTCTAAATGTGTAACCCTTTGTGTCCTTTGAACTTTGACAATATTTCTCTGAGCTTTCAGAAGGAGGAAAATGAAACCATTGTATTTAAGGAAAACAGAATGCTGCAGAAATCCTTTGCAGAAAGGGTCTCTTTTTCATAGAGAGAACTGAATGATCTGTTTTGTAGGAATTAGCTCCTTTGCCCTGAAGATCACCAAATGATCTTTTCCCACCAGCCTCAAAACGGGAGTTTGCTAAATGAGAATGAAGGTTATTGAAAGTTGCAAAATGACAGTTAGATAGCCCTCTGCCCCTCGTCTTTCAGTTCCCCTGACAATATCCACCAGACCTGTAGTCTGGTGACCATTTATAAACTGTGGTCTGAACTCCCTTTCAGGATCAAGTTGTTCCTCAGCACAACCATAAAATGAACAGATATTCCTCCCCGCTTGTAAATGTCTTCTGTTAATGGCAGGTAATTTACAGTTTTCACCATCCATATAGTTGGGACATTGAAAGAGCAGCACCTCCATGGAGTTTACTCTCTCAAGGATGAGAAGCAGGGGGATAGAGGTGCTACAATAGTGGCCTTTACAAAAGGAAGCACTGAGTATAAATCTTGCTTCAGATCCTTAGTAACCCTGTGATACTAGGAAATTCTTTAACATCTTTGAACCTCCATTTACTCATTTGTACAAATCAATCAAAAGCAGTTATAAAGTGCCAGGGACTGTGCTAAGCCACTAGGACTGGAAAAAAAATTGCACAATAGATCACTTTTTCAAGGAGCAAATGTTCAACTAAAGGAAACATAAATAATTAGGTACTTGCGAAATATGTATAGGGGTGATGGGATGAGAATCTCAGAGGGGAAGGTACTCCCAGTAGAGGAGGTCTTGGAAAGATTCCCTTCAGAAGAAAGAATTTGAACTGAATCTTGGAGGAAGCCAGAAGGTAGAAATGAAAAGGACCTAGGGGAACTGGAATAAGCAGGGTCATGTTCAAAGAACAGAAAATAGGGCAGCGTATAGCTGATTCATAAAATTTAAGAAGACTGGAAAAGTATGAAGGGGGCAGATTGTAAAGGTTTTAAGTGTCCAACAGAGGATATTATGTTTTAAATATTTAAACCATTACATAAATGTTAGTTATTATTAGAACTCAGTTAGACACATTTTAGGTGCAGTATAGTACCCTGGGCAGCTGAATGGCACAGTAAATAGAGTGCCCAGCTTGGAGTGGAAAGTCTTATCTTCATGATTTCAAATTCTGCTTCAGCCACTTACTAGCTATGTAACCCTGGGCAAATCACTTTACCCTGATTATCTCAGTTTCCTCATCTATAAAATGACCTGGAGAAGAACATGGCCAACCATTTCATTATTTCTTCCAAGGAAAACCCAAATGGGGTTACAGAGAGTTGGACAAGACTAAAAAATGACTTAACAACAAAAAGTACTCTAGTCAGTTTTGAAACTGAGCAGACTTGGTTTGAAATCCTGACTCTGCTATTTCTACCCATATGACTCTGGACAAGTAAGTTATCTAATATGGGTTCCATTTTTTTCCCTTGTGATATGAAGCTTTTTGACTAGATGGTCTTTAATTTTCCCTAGTTCTAAATCTATAATCTAATGTCTCCTATCTATTACTAGGATTCATGTTGCCATTACTAATGGCTTTGTCTTCTGACTTTACTTATAGTTACTCTCACTTTCTAACTTCCTTTCTTGGTCCTTCCCTATTTCTTCTATATGCACTGTATATATCCGTCAGAATGGGAGCATACTAAGGGCAGGAGATGCCAAGTTTTTAAAAGTGTATATCTCGTCTAGCATAGTAGCTAACACACGTAGGAGACACTTAATAATGGTTTCCTCATCAGTTCATTCAGCAAACATCCATTAGGCACCAACTGTGTCCCAGACACATGCTGAAGTCTGGTGATAAGAAGTTGAAATCAAAACAACTCTTCCCCAAAGACTTACGATCTGTCTAGTACTATAGCAACACACTTGACTTGATTAATATGCTGAGCTGTGCTAGCAATCTGAAATATTAGCCCCCAGTTAGTAATTTTTCACCTAGAATTTTCCTTTAAGGCAATTTTCTGCCCTGGGAAATCTGTACTACTGGAATATCTTCCGCCTTATCCCTACCCACTTTCATCATCTCAGAATTCACTAACTTAAGCTATAGTTATGTGATGTAATATTCCTCAAAGGGGGATACTTATCTGAGGCATTTTCTTTCAACATTTTTCTGTCCTCTTTACTGATCTTTACTCTCTTTCCCTGGATGATTATTGCAAAACCTCTGCCACAAAGGAAAATGTTCTCCCTCTTAAGAGCCATGTTAGATTTTTTTTTCAGTATCTTTATCAACCACTCCAATATTTGAGCCCAGGGTCAAAAGAATTTATGTCTTCCTGACTCCAGGTTTGAAACTCCCTTCATTATGTATTTCTTCTGATTCTATGTTAACTCTATTAATTAATTAAATTAAAACATAATAAGATCAAATTCCTGAGATACACTGAAGGTGCCACAGTGGATAGAGTATTGGACTTGAACGAAAAAACTTACTAGTTAGATAACCTTGGGAAATTTACTTAACCATTGTCTCCTCATCTGTACAAAAGAGATAATAATAGAACCTACTTTCCAGGGTCTTTATGAAGAACAAATAAGAACATCTATTTTAAACAGTATGCAAAATTATATAAAATATTATATAGATATATTATAGATAATAATATAGATAGTATAGATATGTTATATAAAATATATAGATGTTCACTTTTTTATTTTAAAAATATATTTTTTCTCAATTACATGTAAAACAATTTTTAATATTCATTTTTTAATCATTTGAATTCCAATTGTTTTTCTTTTTTTCCTTCTCTTCATCCCTTCTTAAGAAGTCAAGTAATTTTATATAGATTATGTATGTTCAGTTATGCAAAACATAAGCCATGTATTAGTCATGTTGTGAAAGAAAACATACATTCCCCAAACCTCCCACCCCCAAAAAAGAAAAATAAAGTAGAAAAAATAATTTCTTTGATCTGCATTTAGCCTCCATCAATTCTTTCTCTGAAGTGGATATTTTTCATCATAAATACTTCAGAACTCTTAGGTCATTGTATTTCTGAGAATAACTAAGTCATTCACAGTTGATCCTTGAACAATATGGCTGACACTGTATACAATGTTCTCCTGGTTTTACTCACTTCTCTTGGGATCATTCATACAGTTCTTTCCAGGTTTTTCTGAATCTTTCCTACTTGTCATTTCTTATAATAAAATGTTATTTTGCCATAATCATATGCCACAATTTCTTCACCTATTCTCCAACAGAGGAGCATCCCTTTAATTACCAATTCTTTAATGCTAGCTGTTAACATAAAGTTCTTTTCATCATAACAACCCAAGGAAGGAGGTAGTTATAACCAGTTACTATTCCTTTCTTGTGAATACAAGACCCAGTTTTGGAGAGATCAATTGACTTAGCCAAAGTTATTTAGCTTCTATAAGTGAATAAGCAGTTCATTGACCTGTCGTGATATGGCCTGCTTTTCCATGTTACTTTTTTTTTTGAGAAAAATACGACTATTAGTAACATCTGTCCTTCATGGAATTTGACTCTTTTGAAAGAATGGTATTGCCTTGAGTGACACTAACCATAGGCATTTTAGTCAATCTGATGCAACATTTATGTGCACAGAAATGACTAAAAAAAAACATTTATCAACCCTCAGAGAGTAAGTGAAATTTGTGAAGTGAGTCTGGAAGGTTAAGTTTTCAGCTGCTCAAATACTTCCAAATTAAATGGAATTTATATTAATCTCTTTATTTAAATAAATCCAGTTGTGATATTTCTGGGTTACCCTTGTCATTTCCAGTTAGAAGGCAAAAGAAGCAGAAAACTAGGAACGACAGACTTACTGAATTCAGAATGAGAGGAAATCATCTAATCCAGATGTGTCCAAAACACCACAGGTGGGGTCCCAATATCTCTGATTAAGGTTCAGATCAGATTAGAATGAAAATGGGAAACATTTAAGAAAATAAATTAAAAAACACAATAAAACAAAGATAATATTATATTTTAAAACTAATATATGTCCCATAGGAATTATAATGTCCAGTTTAGTGAATCTTGAGTTTAATAACACGACTTGATAGGCATTTGGAAAATTACCCAAAACCATAATATTCCAAGTGATGGGACTCTACCTTAAAAAGATCAATCTGCCATTATTAAAGCTTTGCACGTGTGAGCTCTACTCGGACATGTTACTCAGACCAGTTCACTGAACATTTTTGCCTGAATCAATAATATGTTGTTTGGCTATAGAGATCACTGGGAAATCTAGGTGAAGATGAATTTAATAGTATTAACAATTTCCTCAAAGATTTTTATTCATTAACAAAAATGCTGTGTGTGTACATATGCATATTTGTACATATTATCTGAATGTTAGTACACACGTATGTTTGTACATCATTACTTGCATGCATATGTGTGTGTGTGTATATATATATATATATATATATATATATATATATGTTGTGTGTGTGTGTGTGTAATGATTAAAAAAATCCTTAAATAAGTGTTCAATTTTTAAATTGCTTAATTTCCATTTGGTGTGTCAAGCCTATTTTGGAATAGTAGAGTATGAGCGAGAATAGAGATGGTTCTTTTATACATATAAACACATATGTATGTGAGTGTGAAGGTATATTCTCATACTTCAGTGAATCTATAATTTTAGGGATGGGGGTATTCTCTCTACAATGCTAGTTTAAACACTGCAACACTTTCATGAATGCCCATATTTTGTGATTTATATCTGTGTCTTCCTATAAGTTTACCATAGGTTTTTATCCAGAATCTAGGAAAATTTGTGTAATTTCTCATGTTATTAGAAGGATGCCAGTGAAATATGAAGTTTGCTCATTGGTTATTATTTGATATTTCCATATGGCTGAGCTTTCTTATATTTTGTTGGCATAGCTCTTTGATGATAACTGTTGCACTGTATTGCATTACAATTAAGTCTTTTAAAAAATTAGAAGATCATTTTGTAAAAGATAAGCTAATATTGATTGTGGGAATTTGTATCTTTTATCATGTTCAGTTAACTTTAAGTTGGCTTTAAACTCTAAATCTTCCTTCCCAACTTCCTTCAATTTAATGAAAATACTTTTTACTGTGTCATTCATGTTGATGTCACAAATATTGACTACACTGACCCCAAACCAATCCTGTTCCACAGAGAACTGTTTATACCCCCCAAACCTTTCATTGAATTAGTCTTTAGGCACAGCACTCCAAGCAATTAAGTGTCCCCATAACTGCAATAAGATCTAGACTGTATTTTTCCAATTTCTCAATTAATATGTCCTACAGGGCCAAATTAAAAGTATAGCTAGAGTCAAGTTATTTTATCTATTGCTTTTTTCTCATTTAGTAGGCCCATTACTCTGTCATGAAAGAAAATTCGATTAGCCTGACAAGGCTAGTTCCTCACCAAACCATGTGCATTATTATCCAGAACCCTATTATTCTTCCAGTGTGTGAAAATTGATTTTTTTTGATAAATTGGCCTAGTATTTTTAAAGTATGGATGTTAAGCTAGCAGATCAGTAATTCTCTGAATCATCCTTTTTCCTTATTTAAAAAAAAGGCAAACACACTTTCATTGAA
This sequence comes from Sarcophilus harrisii, assembly GCF_902635505.1. Lineage (NCBI taxonomy): Eukaryota > Metazoa > Chordata > Mammalia > Dasyuromorphia > Dasyuridae > Sarcophilus > Sarcophilus harrisii. The sequence continues at coordinate 32,440,682 of NC_045428.1, forward strand.
CTGCTTCTTCTCATCATCATTGTGTGAACAAGAACTTCAGTACTGATCTTACACTGGCTGTCTAGCTTGGTCACTACTAGTTACAATGGTGAATGGCCAGAAGAGACTTTCAGCTATTAGCTGTCTTCATGGGATGAGATAGGATGGAGAAATGGATGACTTTGGTGTTGGAAGAACTCATGTCAGATCCCAAATTGGTGATAGTATCATTAATGCATTTTTTATTCAATGAAGCTAAAAAATATGTAGTAAAAGCAATCACTGAGAACTCATCCATTTTAACAATTTAACTATATAAAATTTCTAGAAAAAGACACTCTCAGATCCTAATCCTCACCATACTTATAGGTTACTTGATTTCTTTGAGCATCAATTTCCTCACCTGTAACATTTTAAATAGATGTCTAAGATCTCTTTAAACTTGATCTGTGAGGATATATCTATATACGAGATTAAATCGTTTAGCTGGGTTCAAGTCTTTATTGTTATATACTGCTATTCAGTTTTGCCATGCTGTGTTTCTTAGGAAATATGAATGCCATTTGTTTCTAGAATATTTGATCCTTATGGGTTAAGTTGTTCATGTGAAAACCAGTGAACCTTGTTGTTTCAGAAAGTGTATTTTATGTGCATTCTGTTAGCGCCCATCCACAACAGGTGATGCTCTTCTGAAAGTGTCTTTTTCTAGGAATTTTAAACAGTGAGAAGATCGCTAAAAGCAAGTCCTTAGTGATTCAGTTTCATGAAATCTATCTTTGTTTCACAGATTCCAAAGATGAGGAGAAGGATATTTCAGCCTTTTTTGTTGCTGAAAGATCTTGGTTCTTGGATTCCCTTCTTTTAGTGGTAATCAGCTAAGGATGTGGTGGACACCTGCTTTAGGAGGGACACAAAAAAAGAAATAACCTTTCTGACTCAAGAAGCTGGAAGATAGGGAGAAAAAAGGACATTTATTTAGTGTTTTCCCATTCACAAATTCTTTTCTTGGTAACAATCCTATGAAGTTGGTTTAGGGACTATCATCCCCACTTTAACAGTAAGTGGATTAGATTATCAATATTAATAGTCAAGACTTGAAGTTAGCTCTTCTGTCCCCTACTGGGATTCTTCCCATGCCACTAGATAAAATATTAATCATGATGCAATGGGAAGAGTGATGAATTTAGAATCTGATGATTTAGACTCATATTCCATTTCTACTACTATATTTGTCTCTACTTGTTTGGTATTCATTTTGTGTGTGTGTGTGTGTGTGTGTGTGTGTGTGTGTGTGTCTAAAATAAAGGAGGTGAACCATATGCCTTCTAAGAACTTCTCCAAATCTATATTTATCACTCTATGATATGGACAGGGGCATCTGGCAGACACAATAGATAAAATGAGGAACTTGGATTCCAGAAGACCTCAGACTCTTATTAGCAATGTGACACTGGGCAAGTTCTTTAATCTCTGACTGCCTTCATTTCCTCATCTGTAAAATGGGCATAATAATAACACTAATCTCCCAGGATTATTTAGGGATATGATAAGATAATATTTGTACTGTGGTCCAAAAACCTTAAAAGTGCCATATGGATGTTGTTTGTTGTTATTATATGAAAAGTTAACAAAAAAGTTTAAAAGGAGGTATGAAAAAAGAAAGAATTGAATAGTATAGATGTGCTTTTATTTCAAAATGAGGGATTTGCTCCAACTGGCCTCTGAGATCACTTCTAGTACCAATTCCCACAACTCATTTTTATAAGAGTTTAGAAGTGGGAAGCATCACTTTTGGCTGAAATAGCCAGTGAAGATTTAATGAAGTGGTAAGCCTTGAGTTGAGTAATCAAAGAAGCGGGTCTATTTAGGCAGTGAAAAAGGAGGCATTCTAAGTCAGGGGAATATTGTTAGCAAAAGCTTATGGAAATAAGAATACTTTGAAGAAATGTATAATCTAAAACATTATGATTAAAAAATAAGGTCCTCTGCCTAACAGAAGCATGTGATTACTTGCTAGTTAAACTTCTAAAATGGATTCCTATAATACCCCACTTATTTGAACCCTATAAAATAAAAACGGTTGACTAGAAACCACTCTGTCCAACCCGTACAAGACATTTGTATACCTTACCTGATGACTATGACAGGGAGGTTAGGCAATGTTTATATATCACTTTAAATTTTTAAACTACTTTAGGAAATATCAATTTATTTGGATCTTACAACAACACTGGGATTTCTATTTTACAGAAATAAAATTGAGATAGAGACAGAATGACTTGCTCAGCGTGATAGCCACATAACTACTGAATCTCAAAGGCTGGATTTGAACTCCCATCTTTCTGATGTTGTGTCCATCGGTGACACCAGCTGCCTCATTCAGTGCTCAATCATTCTCCACTTGAATATCTCCAAAGAAGGGAGAGCCTGCTACTTTTTAGGCCTGGAGTCCTTAACTTTTTTATGTGCTTTGGACACCTTTGAGAGTCTGATAAAACCCATTATGTTCTTCTTAGAAAAATATATTTAAAATGAAAAAAAAAATCAAATACGTTGGATGGCAAAGGAACCTATTTATTTTGAAATAAAGTTCATAGGGTTTTTTTAAGGACACAGATCTCAGGTTAAGTACTATTACTCCAAGTGTTAACACTTTTGTCCTGTTTCTTTTCTCCCTGTGACCCAGATTAGCTCTGTGAAAGTTTGACTCATTCACTAAACCTCGCCTCTACCTTTAGGAGTCAATTCAAACCAATCTGTTTCTTCTTCCATGAGACAGCTCTTTGAATCATATAGTTGTAACAGACATTAATATAGTATTTAAAGATTGGTTAAGCATTTTACAAATATTATTTCTAATCACTGTAGTACCACCCAGCTGCCATCAAATTCTTGAAGACAGCCTTTGTTCTTCAAGCTATACTTTTTCATTTCTGTATGTAGGTACATCTAGAATTATATCTTCAAATAATTTCTCCTTTTACTCTCCCTGTCTCCCTCCTTTTCACTTTTCTTTTTCTTGGTTCCCCTCTCCCAATCTGCCTTTCTCTCTCTCTCTTTACCTCTCTCCTCTGAGCTCTCTTAGATATATATATATATATATATATATATATATATATAGAGAGAGAGAGAGAGAGAGAGAGAGAGAGATCTTTATCATCTATTTACCTACCTACCTATCATCTATCTATCTTTCTGTCTATTTATCTCTATGTATTTATCTATCATCCATCCATCCAGCTATTTAGTTAGCTAGGTAGCTAGCTAGCTAGCCATCCACCACTCAAAAACTACTAATAAGGAGAAATCCTATTACTTTTGAGTCCAGGATTATAGCAATAACCAAGGCTAGATTTGAAAGATTTTTCACTGTGATGAAGAGTCCTTCCTGTGTTCTTTTTGATCAAGAGATTTAAGTGGTCTTCTAAGATACCTGAATATATTTATGTATCTTTTTATGTCTATATCTATGAATATAAAATAAGTAATGGGAAACCTCAGTGAGGAAACCTTCTTCCACTATTGCAGGTCATCAATTTGTTTTTTATTTGATAGCTTTGCCTAGAACTCAGAGAAATTAGGGATGTTCTCTTAGGCACAAGGCACATTATGGCAGAAGTAGGACTTAAACTCAGGCCCTCTTGACCCTACATATGTTGTTTTTAACCTGGACTAAATGAGGCAAAAAAAGAGATTGTGTTGTATTAGTATTCACAATATTAATTCACCATGGGCATTTTAATTTTTTAATTCTAATTTCTATTGTACTTGAATGAAAAAGAAACTTGTCTGGAAGGGTAAATATTCTATTAAAACATATTTTAATTGAAGAAGAAGCCAAATTGCTTTTTTTCCATTAGAAGTTAAATAAATTGTTCAAAAATATGTTGGCCAAGTTTTAACTCAAAAATTTAAAATTATTACTATGTAATGAACCTCTTCTATGCTAGGAACTTCTAATGAGTTGCCCTCTTACCATCCTAATTTCATCAAAATTAATTCCATGCTCAGGCACTCTTGCCATATTCAGCCATTGAATAACATTTTCTTTGGAGAGAGTTAGTAGATCAATAGTCTTTAAGAAATATAATGTGGACCTTGACTTTCTTTTTCAAAAGCAAGTTTAATATACAGTAAGCTTGGACAAATGTCCTAATGTAAGAATGTGGCTGGTGGCTAGTACTTACTTACCACACTGCCTGGAACAAAGTAGATATTAAATAACTGTTAGTTGTCTGATTGTAATGGCACCTTTTCATTTTATTTTTAAATATGTAATTCATCATGCATTTATTAGGAGCTTATTGTGTGTGAGGCATTATACCAATACTAATGATATAACAACAACAAAAAATCAAAATAGGTCATATTTGCAAGAATCCCATATACTAATTCATTACAATTATTACTTATTATTACAAAATTTTAACCTTACATTACATTATATAAAATATATCATATATTACTATAAAATTCCCAAATTTTATAAATCCAAAATTACTATAAAATTCCAATCAATTTATCTATCCTCTTTATTTGGAACTATTTCATAAAAGTTTTTATTGGTTCTTGCTCTTATTTCTGGGATATAATACCCTAAGTAGACCAGAGGAGAGAAGAAACACCATGGAAAACTGGAGCTAAGTAGCAATGGTTGGTATAGCTCTATCATTCATACCTTTATCATTATTAGTAGCTGGAGGAAAGAAACATGGCAGACCAGTAGCAGCCTTGTAGATTTTGTTTTGAAATGGATCCTAAAGCTCATCTAATTCAGTTTTCCCAAGGACATAAAACTATGGTCAGAGGTAAGATCTAAACTTATGTCCTCTCACTCTTCCTTTTTTTGTCACACTGAACAAACAACTCACTTGACATCATCGAGACACCTCATTTTCCTCATCTTTAAAATGAAGGAGTTAGACTACGTGGATTTTGGGGTCTCTTCAAACACTAGAACTATGAGTCTATGGCTTAGAATTCTTGGATGTAAACCCAAGCTGGCAGTCAATGATGATTTAGGGATAAGAATAGAGACTGGAACCATTCTTTCCTGAATATGACACTAACATGTGGAAACTTTATTAGTCCATATTATCTCCTTCTCTGCAACTGATCTACAATGTCTATGAAAAGTCTATAAAGATCAGTGAATGTTTAAGTGACTTTTCCAGTCACTCAAATAGTTGTTGGGCTTGAATCCAGATCTTCATGCTTGCAATCTTTTTAATCTACTATACCATACTATTATGGGAAAAGCTCAATTCAAATCTCACCTTTGAACTTTTTAACTTTGTGACTTTAGATAAGAGACTTCATGTGTCTATAGTTCAGGCAGTTACATTGGTTAAAATGGTGAGTTCCCTATGATGAGGAAATCATAGATTTTGTCCATACTCTTTCTTACCAAGAGGCAGACAGGATACCAGACATTATTTAAGGATTCATTCAGGATTCATAGTCTGGGATTCATAAATTGTATTTATATTTGAAATACTGCTTTTATCATTCAAACTTAAAAAAAACTAATATGATCATCATTGCTTTTTAAACCCAAGTATCTATTTTTATGTCTTTTATCTAGTATGGATATATAACCATTACAAATATTTTAAGAAATATAATCACCTCCTGCCATTTGGAAAGGTAAAGTTTATGGCAAAATGTTGCTCTGAATTCCACCTTCAAAACCCCAAAATAATTCCCTTAAGTGGGTATGGAGGGCAAGAGTTTCAAAGGTAATTTCAGACATCATAAATGACATTTCTACTCAAAAGTTAAGTACTACTGCCATATGTAATAAGAGGGGAAATTCCAGGGAAGGTGAAAGTATCCATCAGAATTTACTTGCATCAGTAAAGAAATAAACACATTTCATTGTGTTTAACTTGCCAACAGTTGGGTTATCTAACTTGTATTCAAGGGATAGTACTTCAAAAAATTAAGTACTACAAAAGTCATCTTTATTATTAGATGAATATGATTATGTATTGTGAGCTAATGTTGCTTCATATAGAGGTCCATTTTTATAACCTAGTATTATGGAGTGTGGGGGAAAAGTCCTTTTGTAAAAATTCTCAGCCACTATCTCCATAATCTCTACTTCAGTGAGCTTCATCCAAGTGCGAAAATGAAAAATTATAACCTGCCAAGCATCAGTGACAGAGTGAAATGAAAAAATTGCGAGTTAATAACAGTGATGCCTCAAAAAATTTTGCTGGCCAATTTAGCATTGCTTCATCCAAGGTCACTTCTTGGAGCTGATTATTTTTAGTAATTGCAGATGAAAGTATTCTACCTTGGCTGTGGTCAATGAAGATCAAGAAAATGCTTGGGAAAGGATAAGGCTCAAGGTGATCTATCTTTTCTGTTAAGAAGAGAGCCATAGTTCCAGTTTGTTTCTGTAAGAGTAAAAAGGGAAATGAATTTCAAAAAAGTAAAAAATGACAGCCTATACTACTTTTAAAGGATAAATGCCGAAATGGTTAATATCACATATGAAAAAAAAAAAAAAAAACTAACATGAGAGGAGTACAGGTAAGAGGCACACTGTGAGTAGTTTTTTGGATGCCTTAGAAAACATACTCAAAATATTATTCTGGTTTTCTAGTGTAATTTTCTTTTTTTCCTAAGAACTTTAAAATTATTTAAAATAATTATTTCAAAAATTATCTTTAAAATGTTTACACTTTTTTTCATTATAGTCAATTCCCACTATCTTTGTCTTCTCCCTAGCAAAATACATTACTTTACTCTATGTTTGGTTATGAATTTTTTCCCTAAATATATCTGAAAAAGGCACTTCCTTTTTTTCATTTTTAATATTATGTTCTTTTATGTATAGATTGCATCTGTTTGGAGCTTATTGTGTTGTGTGGTGCAATATCTTGGTCTAAACCTAATTTCTGCCAAATTGTCTTTTAGTTTTTTCAGAAGTTGCAATTGAATAGGGAGCCTTCCTCCCAGTACTTTGTATTATTGGGGTACTTTCATATAGAACTGCCTTAATCATTTGTTTCTAATTCTTGTTTATTATTTCATGAATCTACTTTCCTACTTATTATAAGTATCAAATACTTTTCATAATCGTTACCTTATATAGTCTGAGATATGAAATACTAAAATCTCTTCATTCTCCTTTTTTTTCTCATTTTTCCTGTGAAGTTTTAGGCCCCAAAATGATTATGGAAAATATAAAGTCTCCATTTCTCAAGATGTTATTTTTTGTGGGTTTTGTTTGTATTTTTTTGTTTGTTTTGTTTGTTTTTTCTTTGCTAAGATACTGGAGTGGTTTGTTATTTTCTTTTCCAGGGGATTCTAAGTGAATTGTCTAAACATACAACTAGTAAGTATCTGAGGCTGAATTTGACTTGGGTCTTCCTACCTCCAAGTCCAATATTCTATCCACTGAACCATCTAGCTTCCTGGATAATTTGTAGACATTGTTAAAAACTACAATGAAGCAACTGATATTTGTTGTATGGGTTTTGAACAATGAGGAACGAGATGTAAATGGTGTTTAGAAAAAATTATTTCTAGCCACTATATTGAAAAAGGATTAGAGTAGGAAGAATGTGATGGAAAAAATGATCAGCAGGAAAGCTATTAACTATTGTCTTGAAAGGAAGCAGTAGTCTCTTTAGTCCTTACTATTACTAATAACTGTCCATAGGTGACATTAGCAGTATTAAAATGTGGATAGAAGACAAAGGAAAAAAAGAGAATGAGAGTAATTTGGAAATTTGGAGAAAGAAAAGAGGAATAGTAAGTAGAATAAAAAAAGGATGCATAAATTCTGGGTGACAATATCCTAGAAGTACTTAGGTGGGTAGTCCTTGTTCTAAAAGGTATACTTTTAAAAGCATAAAACAATAGTAGAAATAATGGGGATAGTGGGAGACTCCATTTTCAAATGCTTACTATTCTTGTCAATACCCTCCCCTTTTTGCCAGTAGAACAAGGTATATAGAATATTCTTGGAGCAGCCTATCTGAAACTCTAAGGTCTTGCTTTTCACAGTTTATGGGTATATAATGATGAAATCATGGCTTAGCTTAGAATGAAACAAGACTTGGATTAGAATTCCAGTTCTGATATTAGAAGCTGAAGTTTCTACAGCTCTGTAAGACTTGCTAAATATTTTCCCACTTTTTAAATAATTTATAATTACTTTTTAACATTCTTTCTTTTAAAACTTTGAGTTCCAGATTTTCTCCTTCCCTCCCTCCCTTCCCACATCCACTGAGAAGGCAAAACAATATGATATCAATTATACACATGAACTCATGCAAAAAATATTTATATATTGGTCATATTACCAAAAAAGCAAATAAATAAGTAAAGTGAGAAAATTATAATTTAATTTGCCCTCAGAGTTCATCAGTTTTCTCTGAAAGTAAATAACATTTTTTTTTAACATAAATCCTTTGGAATTGTCTTAGATCACTGCATTGATCAGAGTAGCTAAGACTTTCATAGTTGATCATCATTACAATATTTTTGTTTTGTACACAATTATTCCCCAGTTCTTCTCACTTCAGTTTGTATCAGTTCATTTGTGTTTGCGATATTTTTTTTGTAAAACTACCCCCTTATCATTTCTTATAACACAATAATGTTCCATCACAATCATATGCCACAGCATATTTAGCAATTCCCCAATTAATAAGCATCTGTTGAATTCCCAATTTTTTGTCACCACAAAAATAGCTACTATAAATGTTTGTACATATATGTCCTTTTTCTTTTTCTTTTTCTTTTTTCTTTTCTTTTCTTTTCTTTTTTTTTTTTTTTGATCTTTTGAGAATGGACTTTGTTGTGGCACTGGATCAAAGAATATGCATGCTCTTTAGACATAGTTCCAAGTTGCTCTCCAGAATGGTCCAATCAGTTCTACCACTAGGTCATTATTGTACCTATTTTTCATTGTCCCATATAGTTTTCATATCTGTAGGTGTGATACCACAGGAGTTGTTTAAATTTGCATTTCTCTAATCAGTAGTGATTTAGAGCATTTTTATATGATATATATATATGTGAGATATATATATATCTATATTATATAGAGATTTTTATGACTATTAATAGCTTTAATTTCTGTTTCTGAAAATTGGATACTATTTTATCAATTAGGGAATTGCTCTTATTATTATAAATTTGCCTTTTTCATAGAAACTTGCTATGTTTTCTTATATTGATTTGTTGTTTATGGTATCTTTTAGCAAAATATAGTTTCCCTGATAATCTATTTCAATTAGGATTATTTTTGCTTTTGCTTTGACTTCATTTTCTCTTACACTACAGCCAGCCCTCTTTGCTTTATTTGAAGCATAATAGATTTTGCTCCCTCCTTTCATTTCAATGGTATTTGTATCTTTCTGTCCCAAATTGTCTCTGGTACATAACATATTATTGGATTCTGGTTTTCAGTCCATTTTTCTATACACTTCTGTTCAGCCCATTGATATTCAGAATTATGATTACTAGCTATGTATTTATCTCTATCCCATTTTCTTCTGTTTATCATTCTCTTTTTTATCCTGTCCTTCCTCAAAAGTCTGTCTTGCTTACACTTACTGCCTTCTACAACAAACAGACATATTCTTAGCACCTATTTTTGTGGTGACAGAGAATTGGTAACTGAACGGATACTCATTAATTGGGGAATGGTTAAACATGCTGTAGCAGGTGATTGTGATAGAATGGATATTATTATCCCTTTTTATAAGTGAGGAAGTTGAGACAGACAGAAGTTATGACTTCCCTAGGATCATACAACTAGGAATTATCTTAGGTAGGACTTAAAACTGAAATCTTTCTGGCTCTAAATCTAGTTCTCCCAGGGATCCTCACACTACGTCCCACGGTCCAGATGCAGCAGCTAAAGACCATTATCCCCCTCACCCAGGGCTATGAAGTTTCTTTATTTAAAGGCCCACAAAACAAAGTTTTTGTTTTTACTATAGTCCAGCCCTCCAACAGTCTGAGGGACAGTGAACTGGACCCCTATTTTAAAAGTTTGAGGACCCCTGCAAGTCTACACCCTCTAGCAAACTCCTTAGAATCTCTAACTCCCCTCAAAACTCAGCTGGGGTATCAACAGCCCACAAGAGGCCTTTCTCTCCCTCCTCTACCCCCACTCCCAGCTGCCATTACTCTCTACTTCCAAATTACTCAGTATTTATTTTGTGTATAACATGTGTTTGTGTATCTGAGTACATATTGTAATCTCTCAGTAGGACTCTTTGAGCGCAGGACCTGTTTTGGGTTTGTCTTTGTATTCCCAAAAACTGGAACATAGATTCTCAATAAGTGCTATTGAATGGTTGAATTATAAGATCCACAAAACAGTTATAAGGAAAGGTAGTTATCAGAAACAAGAAGCCTTTGACTTAACGGTCTCTAATTAAATTGTCAAATGGGCCGAGAAAGGTGTTAGTTTGATGCCATATTAGGTTAAAGCATCCTGGTTTATAGATTTATAGATAGATAGGTTTATAGATTATAGGTTTATAGATATTTCAAGCCTCCTGGACTTATTCTGCCTAGATGGCTAAGTAAGGGTTGGTTTTGTAAGTCCACTGAGCTGTTTGAAGGGAGGTCCTTCTTCCTTGATTGACCTGATGCAGAAAATGCATTAAACATAGGAAGTCTTGGAGAGACTGTTTGATGGCAAGTGTCTACCTCAATAGTATTCATTCTCAGACCCTAAAGTTTAAAGGCTTGAAATAACACCCTTCATTGAACAAAGACACCTTAAATCCAAAGATTTAAGAGTAATAAAGATGATTTATCCTTTTTTTCCAGAATAAAAGCACTGTTATTTCTAAGCCATCCCTACTTAAGTTGAAGGCACAAATGCAGCTTTGGACTACGCTTAGACTACAGGGAGTCCTCTATTACATAGCCTTGAAAAAGCATTTATTAAATTCCTATGGTGTAAATACAATGTCTTAGATGCTGAAGATACAAAATAAAAATAATTTAAATAGTCCCTGCTCTCAACAAATTTCCATGATAAGGGAGAAGTTCTTAATCTGATGCCTATAAACTTTTTTGTAATACTATTTTGAAAACTGTATTTCAGTAGATCCTTTGCAGAGATATGTATTTTATTTTACATGGTAAAAAAAATTATTCTGAGATTTAGTCTAAAGGCTTTAAAAATCTACCAAAAGGGACCAATGACACAAAAAAGGGCACAAATCCCTTTATTGAGGGTAACTACATGGATGTAGATTTGTATAATAAAAAGGTGGCTATCAGTTCAGAATGCTATCTCTAATTTAAATGGCAACCAAAACAATCATCTTGAATGGGTGGCATCAAATATGTCAGTTTGGGGAAGGAAAGAGGTATTTGTTATTTAATGTGTGGACCTTGTAGAGTTTTAAGATAAAATAAGACTAAATAAATTTCAGCTGGACACTTGCAGTGTTTAACTATTGTTTTGGCTTCTCCTGTCAAAATGAAGGAATTGCCTTATCTTTGAATTCTAAAAGAATTTTATTAGAGACCTAAATCAAAAGGAAGAAACTAAGACAGAGAAACTGAATTCTACCTTCATGTTCTGACCCTATTGCTGTGTGTATGTGTGTGTGTGTGTGTGTGTGTGTGTGTGTGTGTGTGTGTGTGTGTGTGTGTGTTTGAGAGAGAGAGAGAGAGAGAGAGAGAGAGAGAGAGAGAGAGAGAGAGAGAGAGAGGGAGGAGAGAGACAGAGACAGAGACAGAGAGACAGAGAGAGACAGAGAGACAGAGAGGGAGACAGACCGGGAGAAACAGAGAGACAATGAGAGATAGACACAGACACACAAAGGCAGAGGCAGTGAGACAGAGAGAAACAGAGAGAGAGAGAGAGAGAGAGAGAGAGAGAGAGAGAGAGAGAGAGAGAGAGAAACAGAGACATACACAGACATAGACACAGAGATAGAGCTATAGGGGCAGAGAGACAGACACAGAGAAACAGAGAGACAGAAACACAGAGTCAGATAGAAAGGTTGGCATAGAGAGACAGAGACAGAGGCAGAGAGATAGAGACAGAAAGAGAAAAACAAGTGTAGGAAGAAAGGAGAAAGAAGAGAAATGGAGAGAGAGGAGGATGCAGAAGATTAGGAGGGAGGAAGATCTGGGAGAGAGTCAGAGAGAAAATGAGAATGTCATTTAACAAGCATTTATTAAACAAATATACTGTGTCAGGTATTGTGTTTATAATATTATGTTCTAAAGATATAAAGACTAAAGACAAAAAGAAATTATTCCCTGCCCTCTGGGAGCCTACAATTTATTTCTTCAAAATACTTGGAACATAGATAAGTCAATTCAAAATACATGCAAATTAAAATCAAAATAATATGCACATATGTATAATTTATACTTATACATAGTTCAAACAAACAAAAATCACTGCAGAAGTGTGGAGAAGTCATGGCTGCTATCAAGATGGGATATGATCCAAGGACATATCTATTCTTCAAAGGAACGAATGCTTAATGAAGCATTGAAAAATGGAGACTGATTGGGGAATAAGGTTTGCCCAACCCAATGGCCTGAATTTAAGGTTAGATAACAGATGCAAGCAAGATTTCATCCAAAACATTTCTGGCTTTAATATTTGAAAGATTGAAAGGCACAGAGAGAATAGGAGGTGAAAAGGGGCTTTTATATTTGTAATATTTATTGCAATTTAAAATCATTCACTAAACTTAAAAATCCTTAAAAAATGATTATTATTAACCAGGGATTGATTATATTAAGGTATCATATTTTACAGTGAATTCTCTCAGTGTCCTTTTTTTGATTTTGCTTTTAAATTTTTTATTTATTTAATTTTTAATTTATGGAATAAAACAAGTTTTCAATACCATAATATAATAATAAAAAGACGATTCCACATGGGATGGCAAATCTATTATGGACAACTGGCTATTAATTTTAAATACATAATAAAGTTATCATGTGATTTTCCCCCTTTTTTTCTTTTACCCTCTTCCCTATGGCTACCATTATACACAAATATTTGTGTATTTATATGTAAAAGCATTCTATATCTACTTCTATGTATGATAGGTCCTTTCTCTGGATGCAAATGACATCTTCCTATCTTTTGAAGCTAATTTGGCTACTTCTAAGATGACTTATACTCAAATATTGTTTTAAAAACAATATTGCTATCATATACAATGTTCTCTTGGTTCTGCTCATTTTGTTCTTTATTATTTTGTGCAAATCTATCAATCTTATTTTTTTCTGATAGAGCATCACACATGGATTTTGGATCCAGGTTAGCAACAAGATTGTGATTTGAGAGATGATTGACATGTATATGGCACTATATGTTTACAACATACTCTGCATGGAATAATTCTGTTTTTCTCTTTGTATCACTGCACCTATAATGCAGTAGACATTTAATAACTTCTTGTTGAGCATGGCACCTTGGAAAAAATTGGATTTTGAATCTAGCTTTGAAACCAGAGGTTTAAGTTATGTCTTGATCCTTAGTGGTATGATTTCCTACTCTGACCTTTAGCTTTTCCAACTTTAAGTTTAAGGATTTGAGTTCAATGGCTTCCAAGGTCCCTTGGGAACCCAACATCAATCTCATAAATTAGAGAATCACATTTGATTCTCGCAGCAATCCTGTAGCATAAGTGGTAAGAATATTATTTTCCTCCATTTTACAGATAAGAAAATTGAGTCTCAAAAAGGTCATATAGTGTCAGGAAAAAAAAAATCTAACCCAGATCCTCTTCATTGTCAGGTCAGTAGTCCATCCACTCCGCCACCCTCACTTCTTTCCTCCATATGTTCCTATGAAGAGAAAAGAACAAAAGTCCCATGAGCTGAGCAAAACACATAGTTTTCTTCAGATTCTCTGCTAATTATCCATGGGTTGCCTAAGGGAGGGGCACTATGATTATGTCACAGAGATGTTCTGCTGTCAGTGGAAAGCTGAATACCTTTACATGGCATCACTAATTGTAGCACTTTCAGAACAATTACCCTCATGTTCCTTTTTCATATTCTTGGAATTATATTTGCTTGTTAGATTTAATTGAAAACAGTGTCAACATGCAGATTGGGAAGCTTCTCTGATATGGTGATGCAAGGTTATGCCTTTACCTGGGGAATTTTATGCTTTCTCTTGATTAATTAGTCTTTTAAATATCATATTAAAATTGGCATAATATTCTGGATCTGTCTCAATAATAATAGCTAACATTTATATAACAATTGCAATGTGCCAGGCACTATGCTAAGCACTCTACATTTAGTATCTCATTTGATCTTCATGACAACCTTAGGCACTTAGGAAGTGGGAGATAATATCCTTGTTTTACAGAAAAGGAAACTGAAGAAAAATCACTTGCCCAAAGTCAAATAGCTAGTAAGTGTCTGAAATTGATTTCAACTCAGTCTTCCTGATTCAATAGTCAAGGTGAGAAGGAATGAGGAGTTAAGCTAGAGAAATGATCACATAAGAAGAGAAGATGGGATAGATTAAGAGTTTCTATGGAGATGGAATTGACATGGTGTGGTTAATTAATTGGATAAGTGATAGAGAATGAACAATCATGGAAAAGTCCCATGTTACCAGCTTGGATGATATATATCAGGGGTCCTCAAACTACGGCCGCGGGCCAGATGCAGCAGTTGAGGACGTTCATCCCCCTCACCCAAGGCTATGAAGTTTCTTTATTTAAAGGCCCACAAAACAAAGTTTTAGTTTTTACTATAGTCCGGCCCTCCAACATCTAAGGGACAGTGAACTGGCCCCCTATTTAAAAAGTTTGAGGACCTCTGATATATATAATTGTAGAGTTTGAAAGAAGAGTTGTTGTTTGACTTTATTTCTCAAAGAGAACCTGGGAGGTAATTTCACAGCTTGCAAATAATTTGGATTTGATCGAGGGAAGGCTATTCAAAGTCACCTGCCTCACTGTCTCCTTCAGAGCCATCTGGCCAGTGACAAACTATAGAGCAGGATGACACCATACAGATAGCCCTGGATGGTGTCATGTAGGTTTTAGGGAAACGATGAGTTTCAGTTTGTATATCAAATATGATAATGGGACAGTCAATGTGAGACATCAACATTTCTCACATATAATTGGAAAAGAGATTTTTTAAGAAAATAAGTGGAGTAACAGAATACTCATTAGATACAAAGGATTACTAGCTTGACCTTCAAAGTCAGCTGATTTAATCTTTTCATTGTTCAAAGAAGGAAACTGAATCCTAGACAGGTGGAGTCACTTGTCATAAATCATTCAGGTAGATCACATTTAATGTCATGATAGTGGATCTCTGATTTCTGACTCCTCAGTCATTCTGTTTCATGTTATATTGTTATTTTATAACTTTAATGCATAATCAAATATTTTGATAGAATTGTAATCTCATCAATGGTCTCACTTTCTCCAGAGGATACAGATCACAATCTATTCACGTCTGATAAGATGCATCTTTGTATCCAGTTAGCTCACCAAGGAGGACCTACTCACTATGCTGGGGCCTTTCTTGCTTCGTGTATTTATCCAGCTCTGCTAGGAATGATGAACCTTGCATTATTCCATGAGTACCACTATTTGGATGAGAGTCACATTTGTATATTGAGATGTTATTGAGATTCACAGAAGATGAAGACAACTGTCCATTTCTAGGCTAAGAGGTAAGCCAACGGAGATTTATACTCTAGGAATGGCATCAGTCCAGACAGAAAAAAGCACAAATATAATAACAAAGTTTAGTGCCAATATCGTCAGTAAGGTAATAGATTTCTTCTAGGTAATTTTGATTATTCATGGATCATACATGACAGCAGGTAAATGGAAAGTCCTATCTCATACCAAGTAGTTGAATAATTATATATATATATATATATATATTTATATGCATATATATGTACATATACCCATATGCTATAGATGTATATATATACATACATAAAATGAGAGATAAAAACCATACACAGGTTTGGGGAAGGAGAAGATTTTGGGTCTATGTGAACATGCACATTTTTAATCATAAATGCCCCAAAAGGCTATAAAATGTATCTCCTTATAATGACTTTGGAATTTTCAATTATGAAGGATTTTATAAAGAAAATATACCATATTGTTTTGATCACACAAAATAAACTACATGTGCTTGGGAGTTTTAGTGATTGTTTTTCTGAGCGGCAGCTTCTAAGTAGGAATGTCCCTACTTGGCAGCAGTGTGAGAGGAGAAACAAAGCATACTCTGAGGGTTAGGATGTAATGGGACATAGTGAATGGGCCCGTAAGAATCATCACTGGTCTTACAGTATTCAATTTGTGAATGTTAAAAACTGCCTTCAGAGAACCGTTGTCATGATGTAACCATTTATTTTCCTGACTCTGTAGTTTTGCCACCAGAAGCTGACTCAATTTTATTTCTATAGAAAGCAGGGATTAACCATATTTTATTGGTGGAATGTGACTTGCTATGATGCTTCTTTATAAATGGTCACCAAAATTGTTATGGCAGGGGACACCTTATAGGTCATCTCTGATACTTCCAGGTAATAACATAAAAAAGATGAAACCTAGAACTTAGATTCAGAAGTTCTAGGTTGTAATTAATAGAACAGAAGCTCCTTGAGATCAGGAACAATTTTGTTTGGGAGGGCCTTGATCATAATAGGCACCTAAGAAATCTCAAGCATGTATTGCCTAATTGAATTTCAAATATATACCAGGTTCCTGGTTTTGAACAAATGATTTAACTTCTGTGGGTTACAAATTCCTACCTGGGAAAAATGGACTTTATACTATACTTATACTATATTGCCTCATAGAGTTATATGAGCAAAGTATTTTATAAATTGTAAGAAAATACAGAAATATGAGTTATTATGTATTATGCTATCCACATTTTAACAGACAATTAAAATCAAATTCAAAGTTGAACCTACCTATCATTACATAAGTAGTTAGTGGTATTGGGAACATTTTTCTAATATAGATTCTTAAATAGTTTAAAATTGGTAGACAATGGAGTTTAGAGGATACTGGTCCAGGCTTGGATTCATGAAGAAAATGAGTTAAGTCCTGTGTTTGGTATGTATTAGCTCCATTTATAATTAGAAGATCTAACTTTCAAACTTGGTCTTATTACTTACTTCATTAGGGCATGGTACTTACAAGTTGTATGCACTAAGATATGGTACTTACTAATTGCAAGAAGGAGGATATGATACTTACTAATTGTCTCCACTAAGTTATAGTACTTAGTAACTCTATGCACTAGGACATGGTACTTACTGATTGTATGCACTAGGACATGGTACTTACTCATTGTGTGCACTGGGATACAGTACTTAGTAGTTACAAGTACATGGTTGGGTTTGCCATCTCTGAGTCTTATTTTCCACATCTATCTAATATTGCTATTAATTCTTGTGCAATCAACTCGTGGTTTTTGGGAGGAAAGCACTGTGTAAATCTATACATTCCATGTATCTTCCCATTGTCCATTTTTCATTCTTTTCTGTGATTTGACTTTATTTGCCCCCCCCCCAAAAAAAAAAAAACTTTCTTTAGAGTGTGTGTGGTAGTGAAACAGGTATTTTTTTTAGTTTGGGAAGGTGAGAGTAATTGAGAAAGGATTTCAGTCAATCCACATCCATTTATTAAATGCCTGCCATGTGCCCAGCATTGAGGTCATTTCAAAGTGAAACAATTCTTAACCTCAAGTAGTTTATATTGGGGGTAATAATGACAAAGTTATTATTTTACTCTTTTTGAATTTAAGTGTCTAAGCATAAAAAATGATGCAACATGACATAATGGAAAAGTGTGGTGTTCTTTTCTATAATATATGGTTCTCTGTGGGAACAGGTTTCTCGGGGGAAGTTTTCTGGAGGCAGCCTTAGTTTCAGTTCAGAGTAATAATACCCCAAACGCAGCCAGCTGTTAAAATCCAAACGTTTATTTTCTCCTTCCAAGTCTTGTCTCTTTCCTTGGACCGGGTTAGCTTTCTTAGAGGCCTCTCTCCCTCCTTGGTTCCAAGAGCTCTTGCAGTTTCTCTTTTAGCTCTTCCAGCTTCTGCCTCTAGCTCAACTCCGACTCATGGTTTCTCAATCTCCAACTGATGCTCCCCTCTCAATCTTTTCAACTGAACTCTCCTGATTGAGTTTAGCTGTTTTTATGCTCTTTTAGAGGTGTAAACTCAAAGGTTGACTCCTCCTCTGAGAGTGCAATTATAGGAGGTGTGAATTTGGATATCTCATACTGAACCCTGAAATTTTCCAAACGTGTGAACTAATGTGTGAACTCTCAAAGGTGTTAATTTTAGCTAATTCCATTGAGTTAACACTAGGATTCTAACAGAAAAGGTATTGGATTTGCAATCAAAGACTGGTTCAAACCGCAGTCTAGCCATTTGCTACCTGTGTGATCCTGGATAAATTATATAATCACTCCAGGATTCCTTTTCCCCAGCCATAAAATAGAAGTTGGATTACATCACCTCCAAGGTTTTTCTACCTCTGAATTCTGATACACTTAATTGATATTGAAATCCTTTCCTCTCTCATCATAAGCCAATCCCACCTAAACTATTGTGTTGAGTTGTGGGTACCGAAATTAAAAAGCCTTCTGATAGCATTCAGAAGAGAGAAACCAGGATGGTGATGGAACATAAATACCAACAAAGATGCTTTAAAGAAGTAGAGTTTTATTTTTATCCCAGAGAAAAGAAGGCTTAGAAGGCCATAGCATTTGTATTCAATGATTTGAAGAGTCTTCAAAGAGTGGGACAAGA
Source organism: Sarcophilus harrisii (assembly GCF_902635505.1). Taxonomy (NCBI): domain Eukaryota; kingdom Metazoa; phylum Chordata; class Mammalia; order Dasyuromorphia; family Dasyuridae; genus Sarcophilus; species Sarcophilus harrisii. The sequence continues at coordinate 32,459,447 of NC_045428.1, forward strand.
CTTATTTGTGTTGCATCCAGAGAATGGTACCAGGAACAATAGGCTGAAATTATAAAAAGAGAGATTTAGGTTTGCAGCCTGAAGCTTCCCCAATGAGAGGATCCCTAAGGGGAAGGAGCTGCATTGAGAGGAATTGGATGTGTTGTCATGGGATGTCTCCTCCATCCCATGTGTCCTGTTGCGTCATTGTCAAGATTCTTTTCCAGGTGTGTGGTAATTGTATGGGTCTCTGAGGTCTCCTTCACCTGTGATCTGTGTTTCTAAGCTAACTATATTTTGCATAAACTTTCATGTCAAAGTCATGACCTCTCTCTGTCTGGATTTCTAAAGAGGACAATACCTGAGTGACAAAAAGATGGACTACACTGTACTAGCTGTATAAAGCGAGAACACATAAAATATAAATCTCATCTCATGGGATTTTACTGCCTGCTGTAGCTAATCTCATTAATTTAAACCACCTGAGGCTTAAGAGAGTTATATACTGCTGGGAGAAATGGTATTTATCCCATCCAAGGAGAAGGGGAAAAAAAGGAAGCTTTTTTAGCATACTTAAGATTGTTCCTCTTAAATTGCTTGTTCATTAGTCATCCATGTGGAGAGCATCTTAGCATAGTGGTGTGAGCCATTTAAATACAGTGGATAGGACATTCATCTTGAAGTTTGAAAGACTTGTGTTCAAATCCTGTATCAAAGACATCTTAAATTTGTGACACTGATTATTCATATAATCTTTCAGTTCTTGTTTGCTTATCTCCAGAAAGCATTGATTCAAGGTCCTCTCGGGTCCCTTTTAGTTCTAAAATCTATGATGTAGGGGACAGGGAATAATATTTACTAAGTACCTACAAGTACTGGACACTGTGATCCTCTGACTCTCATTTGATCCATGATTTATGAATGTTCCTTTTTGTCTTAAGCCTGGAGCTTTATTTTAGGACTTTCCTTTGCAAATGGTCAAAGGCTGAGCAATGGCATCCTAACAAGTAGCAGAACTGGTGTCTGTTTTTCTCCCCCCCAAGGATTGTTGTCTGGAGAGAAGAAAAGCTTCTATGTGCATCATTATTTCTTCAGTCTTTTTCTTTCTTTTTCCTTCACTGACCACATACATATGATTCTCCAAAATGTAGTCAAGGGCCTGAGCTTGAACAATCTTCAACATGCTGGCTAAATATGTCACTAAGTCTCTCTCAGACAGTTTCATCCTCTCTTCAGCAGGTTAATATCTAGTATAGCACGTACCTCCCAGAGTCCCTAGGAGAAATTAAAGGGAGTAATATGTGTAAAATGCTGGGTTTGAGGCTTGTGTGGCCTTCAGCTAGTCATCTCAACTGTCTAAGTGAGACTGTCTTACTTATAAACAGAGAGGATTGGACGAGATGACTTGGGATGTCTCTACGTCTATTATCTTATTATTGTTCTCATATTATCTGTGTCCTGTATTTATTTATATCATATATTTATTTATTCTGTTATTATTATTTATATTCTATAATAATTAGGTTATTTATAGTCTATAGCTTTTATATTTATTATTATTTATTTATATTATTTGTAAATTTATTTATTGTTTATATTCTACATCTATTCTTTGGCTCAGAACTGTGATTTTTGGTAAAGGGACTCTTAGGTGAAGAAACCCTCCCTGCTGTTGTAGTTCTTCAGATGTCAATCTTTCAGCAAACATTTTAAGTGCCTACTAAATATCAGGTACATAGAAAGGCAACAATATGGTTTCTTTCCTTAGGGACTTCACCTTTTACCGTCATTTCTCTCTTGACTTTCTTAACTTTCTCCTTCAAAGACTGCCACAAAATTCTGACCCTTATCTCAGCACCTGGGACCTCATCACTCTGGATTATTGAACCTCCCTAGTGGCTTTCTCAGCTTGCAGTGTTCCTCTGCCAGGCCAATACTGTGTTCTATACTGAGACTTCCATTTTGTGTAAATTCTCAAGTCTACCGGTCTACTCCTTTCAGCACCTTCTAACGTTTTTGTGCTTCAAATCAGTGCTCTAACATTGGTGCTATTAGCTGTCTTTTGGATATTGTCATAGAGATAAATTTCTATTTGCTTGTTTCATTTATCACTTAATACAATGCCTGGGACACAGTAAGTACTTAACAAATGCTATTTTCTTCCTTCTTTCCTTTCTCTTTCTCCCTCCCTCCATTCCTTCCTTCCCCATCCCTCTTTCCTTCTCATCTTTCTTTTCTTTCTTTCTTCTTTCCCTCCCTCACACTTTTCCTTCCTTCCTTCCATCCTTCCTTCCCTGCTTACTTCCTTCCTTCCATCCTTCCTTCCCTCCTTTCTTCCTTCCTTCCCTCTTTCCTTCCCTCCTTCCCTCCCTCCTTCCTTCCTTCCCTCCCTCCTTCCCTCCTTCCTTCCTTCCTCCTCCTTCCCTCTTTCCTTCCTTTCCTTCCTCCCTTCCCTCTTTCCTTCCTTCCTTCCTCCCTTCCCTCCTTCCTTCTTTTCTTCCTTCCTTCTAGAAGAGACAATTCATAAACAACGTGCATACAGTACAAATAGAAGGTAGTAAAGAGAAGGAAAGGGAAAGCAGAGAGGGCTTATAAAATATGTGGATTTAGCTCAGTCCTGAAGGAAGTCAGGGGGAGGTGAGGAGCAAGAGCTTTCTAGGCATGGTGCCAGGCAATGAAAAAGCCCAGAGATGGAGATGGAGTGCCATGTGTGAGGAACAATAAGGAGACCAGTGTAGTTGGATCATAAAGCACACGGGTAGGGGGAGTCATGTATAAGAAGACTGGAAAAGTAGGAAAGGGCTGGGTCATGAAAGGACTTTAAATGCCAAGCAGAGCGTTTAATATTTGCTCTTGTAGCTAATATCAAACCACAGGAGTTTTTTGACTAGAGCTGTGACAGGGTCAAACCTGGATTTTAAGTAATCACTTTGGCAGCTGACTGGAGGATTGATTGGTATGGGGAGCGGCATGAGGTAGGGAGAGTGGTTAGAAAGCTGTTGCAATAGCCCAGGTGAAAGGTAATGAAAGCTTGAATGAGGGGCATGTTTCTGTGAGTAGAGAAAAAGAGGAAGTGTATGAGAAATATTGCAAAGATGGAAGGAGCAAGATTTGGCCACAAATTGTATATACAAAATGAGGTCAAGTGGGGACTCAAGGATGATGCTGAGCTTGTATCCTGGAATGACTGGGAAGATTGTGGAACTCTTGACATAATAAGGAAGTTGGAAAGAGGGGAGATTTTAGTGGAGAAGATAATGGATTTGTTTTGGATATGTTGAATTTCAGATTCCTGTAGATTAGTGAATTCTTGATGTGAAGTAGGCAGTTAGATTATTATTTGACTTTCTTTCTTGAAGACTATTATGATATAGGAAGGTGACGCCATGATACATGAGTGAATTAGAATAAATAAAGAAGAGCTGTGCAAAGTTAGCAGCCTTACTTTTTCCTCCTGGGCCATTTGGATCAACTGGCCAGATATGAATCAGGATCCCTGGATATGGCCCTGGTTGCAGTGGGAGACTTTACTCTTTAAAAGTAAGGGCTTGGTTAGGCAATGTCCAACATGCAATTAAGGGTAGGTAAGAAATAAGAGAGAGAATGGCCTCTTTTACTTAGTCAAAAAAATTTTTTTCAATCTGGAAAGGGAAGACTCTCAGGGTTTCTGGCCAAAATAGAAACAATTGCTATTTACATTCACTGTGAACCATTCAGGGCCCAAACAGTGATTAAGTGAGCTTGGCACAAGACTTATTGTTGGCCAATTAATGAGAGCCAGAGTGATTTGGGTTAAAGGCATGTTCCTTAAAAAAGAAATCTAATCCTAAACCCTAAAATACCTTGTGAAGAATTTTCAGTGATCAAAATTGATATTCTTTGGGGACAGAGCACCCACAGGTAAAGGTATTATGCCCTATATGGATAAAGGGAAGGAAATGGACAAAACAAAATAACTGTGTTGCCCAATTGGTCAGTTCTAATTGGTTGCTCAGTGGGGCAGCTCCTACTACTCTCAAAAGTCTTTTTTTATATCTTGTTTTCAAAAAGGATCTTGATATCAGGGAGGTAATGTCATGATAGGCAAGTGAATTGGATTTAAGTGAGGAAAAGGCTTTGCAAGGTCACCAGCCTTATTTTTTCTTCCATAATCATCTGGGTCCAGTGACAAGATATAAATCAGGACAACTGGAAATGGCAGTAGGAGACCTTGATCTTTTAAGCTAAGGTCTTTAACAGATCTCAGTTTGACTAAGGCAACACCCAATGAGTGGTTAAGGCTCAGGTAAGAATTGAGAACCCAGTTGAGATTATGTAACATGAATGTTCCTGGGGTTTCATGATTTTCTTTATCTTCATTCTGCATTAATTATATGGGAGCAAAGGAGGTGGCTGGTGGGAATGATCCATTGTTGTCAAGACATGGTCAACAAGATGACAAAACAATGAGGGATTTGTTTTGAACATGGTATGGGATTGGACTGATTTACTAAGCAGGTCAAATAGAGAAGGAAAGGGATGAAGATAGTGCAGGCATGATGGTCTGGGAAATTACTGATGGGCAGAGAGTTTAGATGTCACTATGGGGATCATCAATAACTGCAAGAGAATAATGTATAATCATAAATACGATCAGATAAAAATTTTTCTGACTTCATGATATTCTGAGATACAGTTTGAGCTCTGCCTGGGGCACAATTGTACAAACTTAGACATGCTGTATGTCAAATAGGAGATGTCTTCCTGACACTGAAACAGCCTGGAATAGTGGATTGGTATTAGATGGATAGATAAATGAATAGAGCATTTATTAAGCATTTATTAGGTGCCAGGAACTGTGCTAATAAAGAATGTGGTACTCCCATTGACATTATTTCCTTTGATCCTTATAACAACCAACTGAAGTGTCTTGTGCAAATATCATTATTGCTGTTCTATTGGCCCCACAAGGAGTAAGTTTTAAAGGTCTATACAGATTCTGATTTGTTGACCTTGTTCTCATTAGCAGTATGCTCTAATCAGCTTCAGACAACTCTTTTAATTGACTCCTTCAGAAAGAATAGGTATTCAAGAAGCACTCAGTCTTAATTCAGCTGGTGGGAAGTTTTCTTCAAATAGCAACAATATACAACCACATTCCCTGTCATTGTTCCCGTTGAATTTTGTAACACTGAAATCTTCATTGGCAATTTACCACTAAAAAGGCTAAGCCACATACTAGAATTATGAATGTCTTCCATTCATAGCTTTATACATGTTGTGATGTGTTCCATGGTAGGGGGTGGGGAGGAAGGAGGTACAGGCTGTCATGTTTCAGAAGGCTGATTTTTACTACACAATAATTTTGTTCTTCTCGACTTCCTGAGATAATTTGGTCTTCTTGATCTTTGAGGAAAGAGATAAAAAGCTAATAGCACTGGGGCACATGCCAGGACATAGATCAAGGTCCTATTTTCAGTTTCTCATTTTTAACTTAATTGACCTTTTTTTATCATATATATGTATATTGGCTGTGTAGGATGTTTCATCACATTTCTCTTAGTTCCTCCCAAGTTTTATGGGCAGTGTAGTTTACACTAATTGAAGAAGGCAGAGGCATGGGGAATACAAAACATTAGATCATGGAAAAATGTATACTTGGATTTGTGCTTATATGGGAAACAAGGAAGGAAGAAAGGAAGGAAGGAAGGAAGGAAGGAAGGAAGGAAGGAAGGAAGGAAGGAAGGAAGGAAGGAAAGAAGGAAGGAAGGAAGAAAGGAAGAAAGGAAGGAAGGAAAGAGGGAAGGAGGGAATATGAGTATGGCAGGTGTTTTAGGCATTCATTGTTGTGTGACCTTGGGTGTTTTACTTAAGCTTTATCTACCTCTTTTGCCTTCTACCTCCCAAGGCCATTGATATTTTGTAGTGCTTAGCCCATCTTCTGACCCATAGTAGGTGCTTAATAAATGCCTATTCTTTCCCTCTATCCTTCACTTCCTTCCTTCTTTCCTTTCTTCCTTCCTTCCTTCCTTCCTTCCTTCCTTCCTTCCTTCCTTCCTTCCTTTCTTCCTTCCTTCCTTTCTTCTTTTTTCCTTCCTGCCTACCTTCCTTCTTTCCTTCCTTCCATCTTTCCCTCTTTCTTCCCTTTTCCTTTCTACCTTTTCCAGTCTTTCTTTTCCTTCTCCCTTTTCTCCCTCTTTCCTTTCTTCTTTCTTCCTCTCTTTCATTTTCTTCTCTTTTCCTCCTCCCTCCCTTCTTTCTCTCCCTTCTTGCTTTCCATTCCTTTTCCTTGCTCCCTCCTTCCATTCTTTCTTCTAACTTAAATGGATTCTTTGTTTATGAAAACACAGAACTGATTGACAAATAATCTGAAAGCATGATTCCTCAATTAAAAGAAAAAGTAGAGTTGATTGAAATCATAAATTTGATGAATATTGAGCCCATGCCCCACTTCTTTTATTCAAATTATTACTTTTATTTCAATAGCTATTTTATGGAATATCTAAGTTTATTTTTCTGGAACTGTAAGGAGACAGTCTGTATGTAGGACATAACATTGACTAGGAAAAAAAGTTTGACTTAACTATCCATGGGGTATTGTCCAGTGCTTACAAGATTCCAAATTAATCCTTAACATGAAATGCTATGTTTTGAAATTTTATTTCTTACTTAGTATGTTATTGTTTTGATGTCTATAACCTTGGATTATAGTTTGAGATCAGTTACTGTGAAGTCTTTTCTATCCATTTCTTATAATTAATTACATTGATATTCCTGTACTTGTTCTTCTATTTATTTTTCATTACTATTTTTTTCTAGTTTTATAAAGTAACCCCCTGGTAGTTTGATTGGTATGCCATTGAATAAGTAAATTAATCTAGTTAGTATTGTCATTTTAATTATATTGGCTTGATAGGAAGGGAGGAAGGGTGAAAGAGAATGAAGAAGGAAGAAAGAAAGGGAACAAAAAAGAAAAAAGAAAGAAGGAAATAAAAGAGTAAAATGAGAAAAGAAAAAAGGGAAGAAAGAGGGAAAGAAGGTAGAAAGGAAGAAGAGAAAGAAGGAAGGAAGAAAAGAAGGAAGGAAAGAAAACAGAAAGCAACAGGCATTTATTAATGAACAAACTGCTATTTATTCAATTGTTTAGTTATTTATTTGCATTAAAATGTTTTGTAATTGTATTTATATACATTGTGCATATGTCTTAACAGATAGACTGCCAAGTATTTTGTACTATCTATAATTCTTTTAAGTGGAATTTCTATTGCTACTTCCTGCTGGATAATACAAATATTTTCTTATGAATGTAATTCAGAACATCACCACTGTGAAAGAATCAAAGCTTTGGTTTACCAAAAGAGCCATGAGGAGGTACATGACTTATGTGGGTAAGCTAAGATATATAGTTAATCATGGTTTCTATATAAGAAGTATAACCAAGAGGATATAATCAGGGAAAGGTATAATTAGGGAAAACATGAAATGCAACAAGAAGGATGATTGAAGTGATTCAGAACATCTTTCCAATGATCCAAAATGCAAAAAGATGAAGGCCTCTAGTATCTACGGTACATCCTCTGTGGTGAAATAATGAGAGTTCATAGGTAAAAATTGCCAAGAATGAGAAGGTAAGAATGGGTTACAAAATACTACAGATTGAATACCTACATTAGAAAGAAACATTGCAATATTTGATATTTCACAGCATTATAAAGCAAATGCAAATATGACAACTTTAGTGCAAGTTTCAGTCTAAGAATTCTGTTCATTTCAAAATCATAAAACTGAAGTCAAAAAAGACCTATTAAACACCTACTATATTCTAGGCATTAATTTAGGTACTAAGGATACAAAAACAAAAACCAAATAATCCTTGCCACCAAGGAACTTCCTCTCTACTGGAATTATTACCACGTCTTTACAAGAAAATATAAAATCCGACTTAGGTTGATATGGATGAACACCAAGTAGAATAATAAAATATAGCAATGACTACTGTAGTAATGAAACAACAAATATTTATTAAGCACATAATACATTTGGGGATTGGGCTGGGAACAGCAATGTGAAAAAGCAAAGATTTCCATCTCTGAAGAAACCAACATTCTTTCAGAGTAGCTACCATTCTCTCAAGATTTATAGATAAAAAATTCTACAAAAATACATTTGATATAAATAGGTATTGCTTCAGTGGGCATTAAGTACACATTATTGGATTTTCAGGGGGCAGCTAGGTGGCACCATACTGCATAGAATATTGGGCCTAGAGCCAGGAAAACTCTTTGTGAGTTCAAATTCAGTCTCAGACACTTATTTGCTGTATGACCCTGGGCAAATTGCTTCACCTTGTTTGCCTCAGTTTCCTCAGCTATAAAATGAACTGGAGAAGGAAATGACAAACCACTCAAGTGTCTTTGCCAAGAAAATCCCAAATGGGTCATAAAGAGTGAGACATGGCTGAAGTAACTGAACATTAACAGGAACAATGAATTTATGAAATGTTAACGAAAAGTGTTGGAATCTTTACTAAAGTGTTAAGACATTTCTTTACAAAGTGTCAAAGACATTGGAGTTAATTTATCTTAGAGTTATTTTGGGCCAGAACTTGAAACAAGATACTAAGTGGAACTGATTGAACAATGCTTGTGTTCACACCTTTAGAGAGCTCAAGTATCTAAGTACTCAATGGAGTTCACAGCAGAATTCAGGGCTGGCTTAGTCTGAATTCACACCTCTCTCAGGACCAGAGAGTACTCTGGGAGATAACCCAGAATCCCTCTCCCTCCAGAAGGTGGAGTTAACCTTTGGGAGATCACATAAATGAAGGAAGCTCTTGGAGCGAAACAGGACTCTGAGACAGAACACTCTGGAAGAAAAGACTTCTTCAGGTGCTACAGACTGGAGATTGAAAAGCCATGAGTCGGAGCTGGCTGGAGGCTGAAGAAAGCAGAGGCAGAAGCCAAGGACAAAGCTTCAAGATCTCTTGGGGCCAGGCAGAGAGATAGGCCTCAACTAACCGGGCTAATTTGGAAGGAGAAATAAACGTTTGCATATTTACCAGTTCTGCGAATTCATAGTAATTATATATTTCAACTGAGACTAAGGCTGACCCCAAGAAAACCACCACAGAAAAGCATCTTACTTCTTTGTTGCTGCTGGTATTTCATTCATCCAGGCCCACTGGCCCTCTCTATTCACTGTACTATCAAGCTGCTCCTATTTTACCTCTCCATGGTGTCTTTGAAGCAACTAAAGAACAGAACTGGATTTAAAGCACCCTAAATGGGTGACATCAGTCAATAATATGTTGAAAAAGAAGTCTAGTTTGTGGAAAAGGAATGGTAATTGGTAGTTCTATATCAAATCATTGGTCCTTGCCTTTATTATGAATAGAAAAATGAAAAATTCCCATACTATAAAGGCACACTGAAAAAAAATTAGTTTGGAGACCTCAGTGTACATATATGATAGATCTGAATTAATGATTTCAGATGTCTTCTGCAAAAGAGCCCATGTGTGCACCCTACACTTCAGGATGGGCAAGACAGAGATACCCAATCTCAAAAGAATTTTTTTTTTTGATAAGGAGAAAATGTAGAAGGGGTCATTATCATAGAAGACCAGAGAGCATCAGAGTTAAAAAGGACTTTAGAGTCTCAGTCCAACTTGTAACTGAGAGTCTCTTCTATATCATTCCTAACACGTGATCCCCTAATCTTTCCTTGAAATTTTTTAGTGAGGAGAAACTCTAAAACCTATTCCATTTTAGTTGCTATAATTGTCATGGATTTTTTTCTCTTATTTTCCTAAATTTGTACTCTCCATCCTCTATTTTTATTTCTGATACTGACCACAAAAAGTTTTAATCCTTCTTCCATAATATAGCCTTCAAGCTCTCAGATACTGTTCAAAGTGTTATCTGTTTCAGAAACATAGCCTATTCTTTCATTAGTCTTCTAATGACAGAAATGTAAGGTCCTCTACTATTGTGGTGCCTTTTTTGGTTGCTCTCTGATTGATCAATATCCTTCCTAAAATGCAGTTCCCATGAATTAACATAATGCTTTAGTTGTGACCTGAATAGGGAAGATCACTTATCTAATCTTGGCTATGGAGCTTCCTTAGTGGAACCTCAGATAGAATTAGCTTTCTTGGCTGACAAATCATAGTATTGCTACTTCTTGAGCTTCAAGTTCATTTAAATCCTCAGATTTGTTCCTCTTTTGCAGATACTTCTTAGTCACATCCATAGAATGAGGAGGATGTGGATAGTATAATTACTAACTGACACTCCATAGGAAAAATTAATGAATTACACTTAAAATACTAAATAAAGCTATTATTGTGTCTAGATCATTTTCATGGTTTTTGTACCAAATCAGTCAATAATCATTTATTAAGTGATGATTATGTGCTAGATATAGTACTAGCAGCTGGGGATGTAAACAAACAGTATGCTAGTGACCTGTCATGTAGTTTAAAAAATAGATAAGAAATAAAAAGTGACCTCTGGAACTTGCTGGACATATGGCAACATGACTAATGCAACAACGAATCCCCAAACTTATTATCCTGAACGAGGAAAAGCAAAGTCAGATTTTTTGTTGTTGTTGTTGTTTCTCTCTTGAGCTATCCTTTGGGATCTTTTAGTCATTGATCTAAAGAAGAGCTAGAATTTATTTCATGGCTTAAAGGGAAAAAACATTGGAATCAGGAGATTGGAGATCTAGTGTGTTATTTTTTCCATGGGAATGTCACTTAAATCTAAGACAGCATCTGCTCCCAGAGTCTGATTGTCTGTGGAGTTAATTCACATCCATTGTCCCCTGCCTATGCCAAGGAGATTTGAAAGCTCCACTATCATTGGAAGGTTTCTTGTCTAGCTCTAAAAGCCTCTGAATTGAGCAGCAACTTTATCGATTGTAGCTGAGTCCCACCACACTAAAAGAGTTGGTAAAACTTGCCAAGTGTGGTAATTCAAATGCTCTCATTTTTCAATAGATTAATCACCCTAGAGACATATTCCTGCTTTTCCTTCAAAAAGTGGTCATTAGAAAAATAAAATACTATAACAAACAAACAGAATTGTCAGAAAGCACTTATGAGCACTCTGTGCCACATCCCACTGAATGCTTTAGTATCTTGGATTCTGTTTTAATATACATGAGCTACATTGTCTCAAAACATTCTCCTCCCATCTAAATCCCATTTTCTTTAACCTTTCCTCACTTACCAATCATCATCTTCATTGCACTCCAAATGCTTTTCAAATCCTTCCAATTCCCTCTATGAGGATTCAACTTGGTATTCTTGTAGATATTTATCCATAGCCAAGGGTAGATTACCCCCTAAATCTTCTAATCTTAGGAGGAGGCATTGTGTCTCACCATGATCATTAACAAATACTGTGTTCATAAAGGGCATATCCCAGAAGCCTGCTTTCTTAGTTTTAAAAACAAACTAAATTAGAATCAGCACTAATTCGATTGGAGCTGATTCCAGCTAGATCCAGGCTTTTTCGTGAAAGCCATAGGTTCTTACATATCATTTTAGATGAGTCAAGTTCATCAGCTCCAGGGACTGGCTGTAGATTCCATTAAAACAACGTCAGAAGAGAGAAGAAATCCCAGATCCCAATGATTTGTTTGCTTTTTGGCAAACTTGATTCTGTTGTGTAACCTTTGAAATGGGAATTTTATGAGCAATATCATTAAAATTTATGCTCCTTCTCCAGAGTGTTATTAATCATCATTGCTCTGTGGGGCTTTGGGATTACTTGGCTGCATTGTAATGCAACCTTTTTTCATATTTACTATTGAGATACCACTGGTTCTTAAGACCTCCCATATATTTTGTACGAATGAAATGTGATTACTTAGAAATAACAACCTGACATTATGAATATACTTTAAGATTAAGATTTAAGACATTAAGATTCCTATTTAAGGCATCTTTTAAAATAACACACAATTTTTGGCTAGGCTGAATTTTATGTTCTTGTATCCCATGTTTCTTAATCTGTGAATTGAGTAAACTGGGCTAATCATCTCCAAGGTCCTTTCCCAGCCCTCAGGCTATTATTGGTTTTATGATCTGACCCAAAATCTAATGATATCATATTCGCTGGGGTTTTGTCAGCCTGTATAGTTTAGACTTTTTCATGACAAGAACAGGCAATGAGCAATGGAAGGTCTATATGTGTTGTTATTGGTATCATCCATTAAAAAAAAAAATAGAATGTCAAGTGGATCACCTGTGGAGAATTTATGGGACAACATGGACAAGAGGTACACAGAATGAGCATTATTGGATTGGATTCTGCCATGTTGGGGTAACCTCTTCTCAGAGTATGAACAATCTTTACTTAGAGAGTGCTATTACATGAGTGTATGGAGCAAATGATGACCCTGACCACCCATTCCCAGAGAAAGAAAGAACTGATCGTATTGTAAAAAAAGAATTTTTTTTTATTTCATTGTTGTTGAAAGTTTTCTTGGAAGGACAAGAATCTATATTTTCCTTTACAACATGACTTTTATGGAAATGTTTTGTATAACATCATATGTATCTTCTCATTTTGGGGGGATGGAGAGAGTTTTAAAAACAAATATAAAAATTGTTTTGCATGTAATTAGGGGGAAAATATTGAAACAAATGAATGAGCCTGGGCAGGCCTGTTATTTTAGCAGTTTTTATGTTTTGGTGGGAAGGATGGCTAGTCCAGAAAAGAAAAGCTAAATGAACCTCAAGCTGAGACTCACTGGTCATAGCATTATAGTTCTGAAGCTGGAAGAATCTTAAGGAGATAATTCGGTATCTTCATTCTACAGATGAGGTAGCTGAAGCTCTGATAGGTTAAGTGACTTATTCAAAATCACATCAATACCCCTTCAGAGAGTCAAAATTTGGATCTAGGTCTTCTGCATCTAAATTCAATACTTTTCCCCTATACTTTATTACCTATTATAGTTGATCATTTGCAGTGATGCAGAAGCTAAAACCAATTTTTCTGGGGACATCTATACACCTCCCTTTTCCCAAATCTAAAAAAAATAAGAATTTGATCATTATTAGAGGTACCATCATAAGAATAAATATGGCCTCTGCTTCTGTATGTATAAGAATATCTTTAGAGTGATATATAAAGTATATACACATATACACAAATATATATGTATATATGTAGATGTGAATGTATGGATGAATATATATATGTATATATATATATGTGTGTGTGTGTGTATGTATGTATACATACATACACAAATATCTTTAGAGAGAGATAGAACAACAAAGATAGATCCATGATCTTTGACATAGTTTATCAGATGAGAGTATATAGGTGAATAAATAGAAATCTGTTATCACTCTTGGGGAAATAATTGAAAACATGTGATCTCCTTTCAACTGGTCTTGAAGTCAAGAAAATTACATTGGAGTGATGTTTCTGACACATATGGGATGTGTGACTGTGGAAATCACTTAATCTCATAGTGTCCCCAAGCAAATCTATAAGACTGTTATAAACAAGTTGTCAATCAACATTGTTGAGGGATTTTTCACACTGGAAATCCTATAATGGGATTTCCTAGGAATATTTGAAAAAATAATAATAATGAAACTAATGTTTAAACAAACTTGTAAACTCTGTAAAGTGTTTTACCTATAATATTTCATTTGATACTCACAACAACCCTATGAAATAGCTATTATTGACCCCATTTTAGAAATGAGACTTAGGTACCTGTGGTTAAGTGTTTTGTTTAGGGTTATTGAATCAGAAAGTATCTGAAATAGGATTTATTTGAAGGTCTTTCTGATTCCAAATTTAACACTATTTACTGTGCCTGTTTTAGGTGCCTCAAGTTACAAAACAGGGCCAAAAAGAACCAAGATAAGTGTAGTCCATGCAATATTTTAATGTATTTATATGTATATATTTCACTAAATCAAATAATAATTAGAATCTCAGAGTTAGAAGGGACCTTACTGGTCATGGGCCATGGCACTTCCATCTCATACTTGAAAAGAGAATGCTATCTTCAACATACCAAACAAGTGTGCATATTACCCACAAACTATTTGTATAAGCTTGGGTTGTATTGGGTATTTCCTGCAAAGCAACTAGGGTTCATAAATAGAATTTAAAAGCTTTGTGAAATTATAGATTTCTTTTCACTAACCTTTAATGAAATATTGTATGTTGTCCAACTTTCACTTTTGAGATGAGTCCATAGGCTTCACGAGATTGCCAAAGGGGATCTATAACAAAAAAAGTTAAGAAATGATTTTCTTCTTCCTTTTCTTGCTCTTTCTTTCTCTTCTCTCCTCCTTTCCCCCCCCCTCCTCCTCTGCCTATCTTCTCTTCTCTTTTCTCTTCCTCCACTCTCTTCTCTGCTTCCTCTTTGTCTCTTTCCCCCTAATTTCAAACTGGCAATAATAACATTTTTAATTGATTAACTCATGAACTGGGTCACAGGCTCACTGAATTTCAGGTGATCCTTTTTCTTGGTTTTTTTTTCCAGAGGAGCCGAACAGGTCCTCCATAAAAATTTAAGCTGAGTATCTACTGATGATATCTAAATTTAGATCAAGATATAGGTACCTGTCTATAGTTATATATCTATCTATTGTTTATCACCCATTCTACTTAAATTCAGAGCCCTATTGTAAGCATGGTTTTGAATAGGTCAAATTTTGTGATCATGGCCATTCTAAAAGGCTGCCTTCTTGGTTGTAGAGGAATAATGAGCTGTGTTTGATGGAAGCCGTACCCACACAAATAAAATGGCACCTCTTCAAATTATACAAACAGCATTCTAGAGAATCCATAATAGTCTAGGCTATGATGATACTTTGCATCAAAATCATTGGTTTATTTGTTAGAGTAGCTTCAGAATATAAACAAGACAAATGGAAGTCTATATACAATAGCATATATAGGATATACTGTGTATATCACTGTGACAAGATCAAGCATCCTTGAAGTATTCAGATTGTGGTTTACATCCTTGCTGTTATTAGGACAATAATTTATGTCATTCGCATGTTGGTGAAATGCATCCTATGAATATAGAACCCTATGAAATTACCAAAAAATTATAGTATTATAGAATGTGTTGTATATATGATACCCATGACTTCTTATAATTGAGAAGGAAAATTAGGCTGAATTTGACTATTGTCTTAGAAAAAGTTCTTCTGTTTGCCTCCACCTGAGCTCCTTTTTCACATTTCAGTTCCAACAATTAAGAAAGGTACACAGTATTCTCCATGGAAGAAGTGAATGAGCTTGGGAATTGAGACAAAAGTAAGCAGCACGTTCCCTATAGGAGTTCATATTAACGAAGAAATAGAATGAGTTCATGCAGGTTATAATATACAATAGACAATCACCATAGTATGAAATCACCATAAATATGTCACGGGCTGGCTGGATGAACCAATATTGTTGGTGGATTGATGGCATAGACTACATTGAGTTCTAAGTGATGGTTAACATCCTTGGAATTCTTGAGTTGTAATCTCCCCGTGAACATTAACTTTTTGAGAATAGGAGGCTCTTTTGTTTTTATTTTTTGCATTCCCAAGACTTAGCACAGGGCTGTGCACATGGGAGATATATAAATTGTGTTTCAGTTGAATTCACTTGTCAGAGAATCAGACTGTAAATGTAAGAAGGGGAAATGAGATGAAGACTTATGAGAAAAGAAAAGAAAGGAGGCATAACATTTACTAGAGCCCAAGTAGGTTCTGAAAACCTTTTCAAGGAAGCTAAGAGATTCTTGACTCATCATTCCCATTCTTATAATTTTGAGGTTTTGATACATGCTCTGTCCATTCAGAGTTGATTCTCCCATGACATCCAGTGATATTGAGAACATTAGCCTTCCTAGGGTCCAAGAAAGAGGGGCCTATATCCTTCTAAATATCCAAGAAGCATGAATCTATAACATGAGGACATTAGACAAAATGGTCACTAATATCCTTTCCAGCCTTATATCTGTGATTTTGGGTTTCTGATTCCTAGTATTGCTATCTATTGCTTACTATCTGACTTTAAGCAAGATATTTCATTTCTCTCAGCAATGATTTCCTTGTTATTAAACTGAAGGGATTTACCTAGATGAGCTCTAAGTTTCCTTCCACCTCTTGAACTTTTATCTTCTGAGCTTGCATATGGATCATGAAGTTGCAGTTTCAAATATCATCAACATAGATAAGGTACTGAAATGATCAGGAAGGCAAAATTTAGCCATAGTTCACCATGACCTTCCACATTCACCCAGATGGTGACTTCTATTCATTTCCCTTTGGCTATTCTTCTTGGTCTAAACTCAACAAACATCATGCCTCCCCCAGGCTAAGCTCATTACCAGAAATCTCATCATCATAGGGATTAATTTTGGTACACAGAACCTCTTCTCTTCCTTTAGTTCTTCTCTGATTGGAATACTGGAGGGCAGAGCAAAAGAAGTCTTCTATTTTTGCTCTCAAAGTCTTTCTTAAGGAAGGCTCAGAATTTCTAGCTATCTCTTTATTTCAGACCAATTTTCTGCTTGGTTTTGACTTTATCAGAAACTTGTCTCTATGACCAGTGTTTTTGACAAATGGTTCCCCTGCCCCTTTTAATTGCCTTTTCTGCAATGTCTTCCCTTCTCAGATTATAAACTCCTTGAGGGCAGAAACTGGATTTTTTTTTTCTTTTTTGTATTTAGTATAGTACTTGGCACATAGTGCTTGTTGCTGTCCAATTTTGTCTCAGTGGCCCCATTTTGAGTCTTCTTGGCAAAGATGCTGGAGTGATTTGCCATTTCTTTTATTTTACAGAAATCATTTTACAGAAGAGAAAAACTGAGGCAACCAGGTCTAAGTAAGATCACACAGCTAGGAAGTATCTGAGGTCAGATTTGAATCCAAGTCTTTAAGGTCCTTCTGATTCCAGACCCAGTGTTTTTCCCACTGCCATTACCTAGCTTCCCAACTAGTGTTCAATGAATGTTTATTATATTCTATAAATGGTCTTTTTTCTGTTTTGATTTGAGGCAAATTCACAAATAGAGTTCTGTGTTCCTTCTTTTATTGAGTTGTTGTCAAGAAAGTTCTCCATAAATCTGAAATCCCATTATAAATGTTATATTATTATTTGCTGTCTTTATTAAAAAAAGAGAAGCTCTGAGGTCTTATGATCTGGGAGAAGTTAGAGAAGGCTTGTTTTTGCTCAATGAACTCTAGAAACTTTCTATTATGTCTGGAATACAAAACAAAGCTCTTTATCATTGCCTGCCTTTCGTTTTATGGCCTTGATCTACCTTTCCAGACTGACTACACGAACTTGGTATTCCAGCCAAGTTTACTTTGCTTTTCTTCTTGTATGAGATGCCATTTCTTATCTTTCTGTCTTTGCATTTGTTCTTCCCCAAGCCTAAAATGTCATTCTCCTTTTTTCAACCTCTTAGAAGCCTTGGTTCTCTTCAAACTCTGATCCTCAGGTATCAACCCCTACAAGTGCTTTTCTTGACCCCTCAGCTTTTTTTGTGGATATTTTGTGGATATATTTGTGGATCTACCTAAATGGTATTCATTTTATCCTCCAATGAAGTTCAATTTTCTGGTGGATGGGGACTTTTTTATTTTTAGTAATTTTGAATATTTTAAGATCATAGACTTAGAGGTAGAAGGTGATGTAATTCAAACCCCTCATTTTACAGATGAGGATGCTGAGTCTGAAAAAGATGACATATTTTGCTCCAGATCACACAAATATTGTGTTATGGGGATGGTTTGGATTCAGTCTTTCTGTCTCCACATCAAGTCTTCTTTCCAATATGACACCGCTTTCTATGTTTGTTAAATGTTCTCCACTGTTTTGCAAGTCTTGATATGTAGAATGAATACCATATTTCTTGCCTTCCCAATAGGTGGGAGAAAGCTTAGAGGGAGCGACAGTATTTGGAACTGAAAAAAAATATATTTTTTAATGTTCTCCACTGGCACTAGTCATTCCAATTCTATTGAGAAGGAAAAATGGGAGTTGTCTAAAGAAACTGAAGCAAATGCACAGAGACTCCCCAGCCAACTTGGATATTTTGTGATTCTGTGAAAGCAAAGTATGTTGCTAATTTCAGGATCTTTGGAAATTTATGCAGGTGATATTTCACCTTCACATAAACATTTGTCTTGGAGGTGGCATAAAGAAATTGAACAGAAACAAAAACAGTAGGAAATGAAAGGTTGAGAATTTCTTGCTTAAACTATGCAAACCAATGCAAGAGCTTGGCAATGAATTCCTTCTTTTTTTAAGCTTAAAATGATTAAAGCCATTTCTTTAAATTAGGGTTTTCTCAGTCTTAATAATAAACCTCCACTTTACTCTTGTAAAGTTCACACTGGTGGATGTTTTCATGTGGAAGTCTATGACCGATGGCATGAATGTGTTACCCAAGGAAATACTGATGCCATGTTAACTAAGGATTTCCTATCTCTGAATTTCTCTCTATAGAAGATGATAGGGTTACATTAGACTTTTCAGGTAAGTCCATGATCTTACTTCTTGTGACTGTGGACAATTTATTTTTATTTCTGATTTTGACTGAGATTCTGAATCTGATTGAGATTTCTGGATCTCAATTTACTTATACTATTGTATGTCTATTTCCTCATAATCAATTGAGAAATTTGATTTCAGTCTTTTTCAATCCTAAATCTCTGATTTCTGTGATCTTATTTGTAGTATCCAGGCAGCCCAATGGCAATAGTTGAATCTTTTTGGTTAAAAAAATAAAAAGACCAGCACTTCTATTTTCAACAAAGAAAGTTGTTCTCTACCCTTGACATTTATCCCAATACCTTTGCTAGAATTCTCCTTTCTAATTGAAAGATGAAAGGGAAATAAACTCAGGGGAAATGGGCATTTAAGGGAGGTTAGTTTAGTTTTTCACAGGGTTAACATTTTCTAAATGACTGGGGTATGAAAGAGAGAGTCAAGGGCATGCTCCTCATTGTGGGGGGAAGGCGTTGGAGTGGCCCTAATGCAGAATCTCATTAAAGCAGCTGTCAGGATTTCTCTATTTTACCATCACCTCCCCAAGCTGGGGAAGAAGCGACTGTCGTTTTGAGTGAGTGTACTGCCAAAGAGGCATTTACAAATAAATGAAAAATGTCACAATTGATTTCATTGCTTCTCGAGGAATGTGTGTCAGCTTTGTCACCAACTGTCTTGGAGACTCGAGGATTTTAGATGCTTGAGCTAGACCCTGAAAATAGCTTTTGATGGGCTAGAGCCTCTTTCATTTGACCCAGGGTAAGCCTTCTATTGGTGACCTTCCATTAATATTTGTAAAACATTTTGGGCAATTAGAGGGGAAACATCCTGGTGCCCTCCCTCTCTTTCCCACTGTTTGGCTTGCCAGAGATCATTCAATTTCCTTTCCCCACAGATGGAACTTGGAGCGAGTGATGTTCCACATGTTTGAAAGCTTCACCAAATAATGCAATTATGTTTCATATTTGTCCCCCAAAGAGCTATTCTGTTATTACTCTGATTATTCAGGTTGTGATGCAGATAACTATGTTGTTCATGGAAAAAATATACAACTACAGTTTTCTCAACTATTTTGTTCTCACAATGGATTTTTATATGTCATCACCATCCTGTTTCTGGTTCACAAATTTGTCATGATAACATCCTATAGTTCATAGATCTAGGGGTAGAATTGTTGTCACATTTCAGTCACATCTGACTCTTTGTGACCCCATTTGGTGTTTTTTTTCGCAAAGATATTGGAAGGGTTTGCCATTTTTCTCTTCTCATTTTACAGATGGGGAAAGTGAGGCAAACATGGTTAAATGATTTATGCAGGGACACCCAGTTATTAAGTATCTAAGATCAGATTTGAACTCAAGGAGATGAGTTTTCCTGACTCTGGGCCTGGCTCTCTATCCATTGTACTAACTACTTGGCTCTTCGAGATAGATAGGACTTTAGAAATCAACTAGTTTTCCCCTCTCCCATTTCACTCTGGAGTTGAGGTGAAGGAATTTTCCCCTAATCATCCAGTTTATAGGAGTCAGATATCTCCAGATGGAAGGAACTCCCAAAGGCGATGTAGTCTAAACTTCTTATTTCCAAATGAGAAGATTGAAGATTGAAAAGATGAAATTTCTTGCCTAAAGTCACAAAGTGACAAAGGTGGAATTTGAGAACAAATATTCTTGTTCCAAAGTCAGTGCTCTGACTTTGTCCAGGTCACATTCCTTCTTACTTGGTCGTAGCCTTTTCCCCATCACTTACATTACTAAATGATAAGAAACCAAAAGCAATTTGGAATTATAAATGAATATTTTATCCTGGATACAAAAATAGGACTTAAATCTTTCACAGATTTCAATTTTGAAGGAATAGTGAAACCAGTAACATATTACTTGAAGAGCCATCTGCTGGCTGATGGCATGGACAGCCATTGGCAGTTCTAACCATCAGCTTCTGGTTCTCCTGGAAAATGAAAGTTGTGACCATCCAAGCTTGGAATGGATGCTTTAGAGAGCTCTTCCATCCCACCCCCTTCCGTCCATTAGGTTGAACTAACTCTTCCAATCCAGCTTGGGCAGTTTTCCATAGTAGGCATTTCCAGGAAATGCTGGCCGTCATACCATCTTAGAACCAAGTGTAAATTCCCAGAGAATTTATAGGACATATTTTGATGCCCTCTGGAGTTGATTTCCCACAGACCCCTCTCTTATGATTCCCACTTTGAGCTAATAATAGAATCACAGATTTTCAACTCTTAGAAGAAACTTAAGTAACTACCAAATGCAACCTACATAAAATCATGGAGACATGAGTTCAAAAGCCAGTCTCAGTTATTCATTAATTATGTGACCCTGGGCCAGAAGTTCTATTTTTGTCTACCTTAGTTTCCTCTTCTGTTAAAAAAAAATTACCACTTACTTCCTAGGGTTGTTGCAAAGATAAAATAAGATATCTATAAAGCCCTTTGCAAATCTTAATTCACCATATAAATATTGTGATGATGTTTTTATCCCCCCCATGCTTAAAGACCTCCACTAAGGTAGACCACATCATCCCCCGAGGCAATCCACTCCCCTTTTAGATAACTAATTAGAAGGTTTATTACTTCTCCATAAAGGAGACCCAAATTTGTCTCTACAACTTTCACTTGCTCCCATTTTTTTCCCTTTGAGATCAAAAAGAACAAATTAATCTGTCTCCTTGGTCACAGATTTTTAAAAAAACTTGAATAGGACAATTATGTCTACAATGAGCCTTTCCTGGATCATCTTCATCATGGTACTCTCAGTGGGACACAGTAGTGATCAGAAAAAGCCAAGTTACTGCCCACAATCTTTCAGTATATAATTTCACAATGTCAAGTGCTGCCTAAAAAAACCCATGTAAATATAGTCCTAAAAAAAGCATATCTTTTAAAAAGATATTGAATATTGTAAAAAAAAAAACCCTTTTAATTGAAGTCTAAAAGATAGTGAAGAAGAAAAACATTTAGCAAAAGAAAGAATAGCAAAAGCTTCTCCTTTCACCATTTCTTCTGCTTCTCTTTTGGCAAACTGGAAAATATATTCAAATCAACTTCCATAATGCTTTCTCACTGAGCAGAGTGGCTGATGAAAAGATAACTGTCATTAAATTAATCAGACATTGTAAGATAATGCACTAGGGAGGTGTCTGATTTGCTACCTGAGGCATTTTTAAAAGAGTAGTCTTAAAAAAAAAAAAAGGCATCATGTTGGTAGTAATCACAAACCACAAGCTTCACTTTCTACTCCATGAACCAAAGCATTTCTCCTCTGAGACAAAACCGGGGCACTTAAGAGATTAGATGCCCTTTGTGTGGTCAGCTATCGGATTGGAGATCATCTCCATAAAGAAGTTGGATCGTTCAAGAACTACTGAACCAAGTCCTTTGGATGAGAAGCACTTGTAAAATCAAATCAAACCAGCTGCAGCCTTTCACTGTGGTGTGGTGAGAGACTGCTAGATGGGAGTCTGGATATCCCTCCCCTTATCCTGACTTTTAACTTGCTCTATGGCTTCAGGCACATCACAATAACCTCTCCTGAACATTTCTGTTCTGTAAAATACTGAGATTAGATAAAAATGATTTCTAAAGTTGTATGACTGTTATTTTGCTTGTTATGTGCAAAGTACTGTGTTAAACTGGCTCTCTCTGGGTATTTGTCTCTCTCCAGTGGGGGCGATCAGGACAAGTAAATATATCATTGCAGGAAATTCTCATTGTGGAAACTCCATAAATATAGCTTAAACTTATAATCATAGAATCATGCAAGCATAGATTTACCGTTGAAAATGACCTTAGAATCCATTCAATCTATTCCTTTTATTTTATAGATATGGTCACGAAAACTCCTTGAGCTTAAATGATTTACTAAGGGTCACAAGGCTGATATAGGTCAGAAGTGATATTTAAACTCAGGTCTTAAGTGAAAGCATTTTATACACTACTCCATTCTGCCAAATTGCCTTGTCTATGTCATAGCCTCTTTAAGGGTTGAGCCTTTTACTGTCCTCTACTTAATGTTGTTTTCTCTTTCAACATACACCCTTGTATAATGATTATAGTCACTGCTTTATCAATAAACATAGTGACTCTATTGGTTTAAGCATGGATTTACAGAAACACTTTAAGGTTGGGAAAAACAAAACAATACAAGTTTTATCATTTGAGTCTCATAGCAATCTTGAGAAATAGGGCTTGAAATCTGCCCATTTTCTAACTCAGAGTTAATCAGTGAGAATATTTAAAGGATTCAGGTCCAATCTTCCTGATTCCAGATCCACAAACTGCCCTGGCCAGCAACACTCAGAAGTGCTGCCCAAGCAGATTACAATGTAATTAGGTAACGTTTAACAGAAAATAAATAAAAAATATACTGTCAATATGTTATGGACATATTAATATTATATATTAATTATATATAATTATAATATAATTATATTAATAATTATTAATATGTAGATTTCCAAGTCCCTATATAGCCTATAGAGATCCTTAAAACAGGACCTGTTTTATTTGACAGATATCACTCTACTATACTATTCTACCAATGGAAAGGGAAAGGACTAAGGGGGCAATTAAGGTGGCATAATGAACAGTGTAATTCTATTTATATTTGAACTTCTAACTTCAAAGATCTGAGTTGAAAGGACCCTAAAAGTCATTGAGACTTACTTCCTCTTTTTTAAAATAAGGAAACTATATATGTGGGGGTTTATTTGTGTGTTTATTTACATATATATGTATATATATATATATACATACATACATACATACATAATATATAAAGTGTATGTGTGTATATGTATATATATATATACACACATACACTTTATATATTCTCTGCCATATTTAAAAATATATATATATACACACAAAATATATTGTTTGAATACATATATGCATGTGCATATATGCATGTATTGTACACAGTCTCTGACATATATGCATACACAACACACATGTATGTATACACTTATGTTCTGCCACATGTATATGTGCACTTGCATGTACACACACATATATAGAGATAGCAATATGTCTATGCTTAACTATAACCTGCTTGGGGATGTGGAGGGGATGAAAGGGGAAGAAAAGAATAAAGTAAAAAGTGCCCACCAGAGAATAAAAAGAATAATTTATGAGAAAACAAAGATGGCCAGATTTGAACATTTTGTCTTCTCTTATTATATATGGTTTCTTGAAATGTCAATTCATTGTTATATATTTTGAATCCTCTCTGATGCTTTGCTGGGTATAGGGCAATTTTTAAAATTTGCCTTTTTCCTTCTTTTCTCTGTTTTTTTTCTTATTTTGTATTTAGTTTTAAATAAATATTAAACCTGAGATAAAATGAAGTTAATTGTTTCAGTGGATTTTGGATGGTAGATTTGGAATTCGAAGAAACCTTAGTGGTCATCAAGTCCTACCCTTTCATTTTGCTATTGAGGAAACTGAGGGAAAATTAGATTAAGTAATTTTCTTAGATTTTGGGATCATGGATCTAGAATTGAAAGAAATCTTAGTGGTCAATGAGTTCCACTCCTTCATATTATAATGAGGAAGCTAAGGCACAATGAGGCTAAGTGATTTCATTGGGTCCTAAGATCATATGAACAGCTAGAAGTCAGTGACTCCAACCCCAAATACTGAATAGGTTGTAAGTGGCAGAGCTAGAATTTGACCTCAGTTTCAGTGAGTCTAAATTCAGAGTTGTTTCCAGGAGAACCTGTAGCCTGAAGGAGGAAGAGACTGAGTCAAGGGAGACCAGTCACCTATGCTGGCCTTCCTCTCCTGCTTCAGGGACTGGGGCTGTGTTTTCCCTTGGCTGCCTTCCTCTTTCACCTGTTCTCACAGCAGTGGTTTTCTGCTTTTGTTGTCCACCCTCCCTCCCCTGACAGACTCTGGCAGACTTTCCAAAAAACAAGCTTTCTTCCCTGTTCTCTTCATCACCAACTTCTGTTCTTACAAATGATCAAAGACAGTGATTTGCATAATTATAAAAGGGAATGGAGAACAGGTTTCTAAGAAAGATGCAACAGGAAGGTGGCTAATATCCCAAAAAAATTCTTTAGAATTTTCCAGACAATATAGAGGGTGGGGGAAGCTGGCTGGTTGACAAGAAGACATTAATTTCCCTTTTATTGAGATAATATGGGGACCAAATTACATTCACCTTCTTACTGTTCATGGAAGCTTTATGTTAATAGGCCGGATTTGGATTTTGCTTAACTGGAAATTTGCATAGAAAAATTAAAGGAACAGAGAATGGTGGATCTGATAGGACAGATCCTTGGCATGAAGGCCTAAGTTTTTTTCATAACAACTTAATAGCTTAAAGTGATTGGTCAGGGTAATGCCATAAATTCATGTGGAGCAATGGTATTGGGAATACCATATCCAGATAGGGATGGGCATACAATCATAGATCTGACACTGGAAAGGACCTTAGAGGTCCTTCTTTAGACAGATGAAGAAACTGAGTTATGACTGGCTGTGAGAAACTCCTTTGTATTATACTGGTGGCTGAGGCAGAATTGACATTTAGATCTCTCAACCTCCAAATAAGATGAAAATATAACTGGAAAATGTTTACATATATAATATGTAAGCAAATATAATATATTATAAGCAAAATACAGCACTATACAAATAATGTTTTCTAAGTCATTATGTGCCCTATGGGATCAATTTCTATTTGAACTTGACATACTGCTCTTCACAAAATTTTTTGGTTGTCCCTTTATCATGTAGTTCCCTGACTGAGGAGCTCATCACTGGTCGGGAAATAAGTCATGTACATATGTAAATTAATTAACAAGATGTAAGAAAATATATTGTATAGGACACACAATTTGGGCATGAGATAGTCTTTAATATGGTGCTAATTACATGATATAGATAATAGACAAGATGGATTAAAGAGAAGAGAGATTTCATTTGGGAGAGAGTATGACATGGCTGCAAAAAAAAAAATCAAAAACTTAGTCAATTAAATTTAACAAGCATTTATTAAATGCTTATTCTGTGAGAGGCAGCATGGTGTGGTAGACACCTCTTCAAAATGTCTCTAAAGAAGAATATTAATTAGCATTTGTGACACACTTGATAGTCTGTGAAGTACTTTCTATTTGTACTTTTTTTTCCTATTGTTTTTACCAGTATTATTTGAGGTGGGCAGGGAAGGTCCTTTAGATTGCCATTTTGTAGAGAGGAAAAATAATAGTGTTGTGTAGGGGAACTGGGGGATACTATCATCACGGTTTGAGTGAAGGAAAAAAAATGGGCACAAATAAGCCAAGTTAATGACAAGGAAGGCAATGTATCGTTCTTTTTATTTTTTTAATAGCCTTTTATTTACAAGTTATATGCATGGGTAATTTTACAGCATTGACAATTGCCAAACCTTTTTTCCCAGTTTTTCCCCTCCTTCCCCCCACCCCCTCCCCTAAATGGCAGGATGACCAGTAGATGTTAAATATATTAAAGTATAAATTAGATACACAATAAATATACATGATCAAACTGTTATTTTGCTGTACAAAAAGAATCGGACTCTGAAATATTGTACAATTAGCCTGTGAAGGAAATCCAAAATGCAGGAGGACAAAAATAGAGGGATTGGGAATTCAATGTAATGGTTTTTAGTCATCTCCCAGAGTTCTTTCACTGGGCATAGCTGGTTTAGTTCATTATTGCTCCATTGGAACTGGTTTGGTTCATCTCATTGTTGAAGATGGCCAGGTCCATCAGAAATGATCATCATATAGTATTGTTGTTGAAGTATATAATGATCTCCTGGACCTGTTTCACTCAGCATCAGTTCGTGTAAGTCTCTCCAGGCCTTTCTGAAATCATCCTGTTGGTCATTTCTTATCGAACAATAATATTCCATAATATTCATATACCACAGTTTATTTAGCCATTCTCCAATTGATGGACATCCACTCAGTTTCCAGTTTCTGGCTACTACAAGAGGGCTAAGGCAATGTATCTTTAAAGTGAACAAGGATAAAATGCCTGGTGATGGTGCAGTGTCCAGAGGAAGGCAGCTATGATAGTTGAAGGCCCTTGGATTCATGCCATGGAAGTCTAAATGTTCAGCTTAGTGAAGAAGAATCATAAGCTATATTATGTTTGTCTTCAGATTTTGAAAGGTTGATTTGTTTTGTTTGGTCCCAGAAAGAAGAAAGCAAAGTAATGGGTGAAAGTGATAAAAATACCAATTTAGACCTGATCAAAGAAAAAAAAAAATTTCTAACAATAACAACAAAACAACAACAGTAACAAAACAAGACCTAAATTCAAATCTAGCCTCAGACATTTCCTGATTATGTAACAATCCATCTATCTCATCAATTAAACAATAAACATTTATTAAGTGCTTAATATCTGGGCAAATATATATCACCTTTACTTGCCTCAGTTTATTCATCTATAAAGTGGGGAATCATAAAAGCATCTCATTCTTAACATTGTTACAAGGATGAAATTAGATGTTTATAAAGTGCTTTGTGAAACTTAAAATGCTATATAAATGCTAACTATTATTATGAACTGCTAGAACTGTTAAATATTGAAATGGGTTAAATAGTGAAATGGGCTGTCTTTGGGAGGTCAAGTCAAGAAACATTTATTAAGTACCCACTATGTGTCAAACACTGTACTGTACTAGAAGTTTTTCTGTCACTATAAGTCTTCTAACAGACTGAGTAGCCTTTTATTGGGTTTATTAGACAGCGATTCTCTTGTAGATGAGATTGTCAGTGAGGTTTTTGAAATTCTATGGCTTAGCTAAGTGAGTTTAATTAAACACTTATTTCAATATTTCAAGAATCTGTGATTTATCTGGTAGGGCCACTCCTTCAAGTAACAAAGATCTAAAACCTTATAGGAGTGAGCATATGACTTCATAAATTGCTGTTGGCAACAATTTCACTAGTTTCAGTTCAATGGTAATGTTTATGTCCTTAGAGGACAGTGTTATATTGACCCTGGACTCATCCTGGAAGCCCTTTCAGTTTGTTAGAAGCTGTTAGTTGGACTTAGCTTCAATTGCTTTTGGATTTCCACTTCCATCTCCATGACAGTGGAAAAATTTAGTAGAGAAACTGATGTCAGTGACATACTATTAGAGTAGTTACTGATGGGAAAGGAAAGACCACTCAGCTAAGTCCTTAGTTATAGCATATATAGGAGTTTATCTGCAAAAACTCAGTCGGGTATTCAAATGGAATAGCATAACAGCAACTTCGAGTCAAGAAGACTTTATATGATGTTTAATCAAAAGGCCTAAAAAAAAAGTCATCTAGGGTATATAAACCCTGAGAATTTCTTCATGATACTTCTACTTTTTGATTTATTGAGGGAGTACAAGCTACAATTATACAACCTAGTATTAAAATCAAAGTAAATCAAAGATTGTGATCATAGATTTAGACCTAAAATGGACCTTATAAAGTTTAACCTCTTAACTTTACAGATGAAGAACTGAAACACAGAGGATTTGAGCAATTTGTCCAGGGTCACACTGCTAATAAATATGTGAAGCAGAATTTATATCCAGGTGTTGCTGACTTCAAGTCTAGTACCTCATTTACTCCCAGCCTCAAAATGCAGCTTCAGAGCTCTACTGTGTGGTACACTCAACTGTTCCTTGCAATGTAGTTTTTGAGCATTTCTCCTGATGAACCCCGAGGAATACACTCATGCTTAGGATGAAGCTATGGGACTGTGAACAGAAAAGGTACCCTTGCCTCCAAAATTTTTGTTTGATTCATCTTTCACTTTAAAAGTGGTGAAAAATCCTTGGCTACTATTTTGCTTAAAGGGGAAAGTAGAACCTCATGTGTTGGCAAGGAAATATGTTTTCAATAAATAAAATAATAATAGCACTTTCTAGTTTTGAACATATGGTTTCTTCTTCTTTGCTTTAAAAATGAGGAAAATGACCCCAATTATATAATAACATAATTTTTGGCAAACCCATTAGATTATCAATAATGGGGTTACTTGTTAGGTTTTGACATAACTGGCCTAAATCATATAATTTGATTATACAACAGTTACATAATTTTCATGCAAGGTCTACTGCATTTAGAGAGTAGGCATGAAAGCAAAGTCCATTTTCAATATTTTAAGGTAAATGGATAATGGATTTTTGATAATATAAAGCACTTATCACTCTATTCCACTATTCAGGGTAAAACAACATTGAGGTTAGTTAATTTATTAGTATGTGGATTAAGATTCTACTATCTGTAAAAACAAAATGAAAAAGAAAATAAACCCTAAATTACCAAAGACAGAGCAGTATTGTAATAGTAGCATATGTCAAACTAAAATGATATATGAGGTTAATAATGTTTTGTGGGAATGAGTTTAATGAGAGTTTGTGATCTTGAATATGTTGATAGTGTATCAGAAGTGATTAAAGATCATAAATTATCCCATTTGCTATTGTATATTTGCTCCAAAATTGGTTGAATACTTCCTTTCCTCCTATTTACATTTCCTTTATACTTCTTTGAAGAAGTCTCTTAACCTCAAAATTTTTGACTTAGGAGACTTCTGGGTCATGTCACCAACAAGTTGGCAAAGTATATCTTTTCTTTGTTCCCTATAACCTCTTAAGAATCACTTACTCCCTGGCCCCCCACAAATTAAAAAAAAATAAAGGAATTAGGTATCAGAGCAATGTGAGTTACTTCTACAGGTCAAGAAACCAAGGTATCCATCTTACAGTCTTCTATTTCACCAACCTCAGTTCTCAGGCAGGGCACAAAAAAAGGTGAAGGAGCTTGTGTGATGGGACCTACTCAAGAATCTTCCTGCTGTTTTGTTTTTTTTTTACAACATGGCTGATATGGACATATATTTTGTATGATTTCATATGTATAATTGATATTCTATTGCTTGCCTTCTCAAGGGGGAAAGGATGGAGAAAAAAGAAAGAAATTGGAACTCATGATTTTAAGAAATGAATGATAAAATAAATTTAAAATATAATTGGGAAAGATTTAAGGAAGTAATTAATTTTTAAATGATTTTTCTCCTGTTGTAATCTCTGCTGACACATGATGCTCTTGTCCTTTCTATAGCAGCCTCTTGTAACAAGCAGCAGATGTTTTCTCTGGCCAACCATTTATAGAGAAGAAGGAAGTATAGGTCAGTAGTACTGCCTCTTGGTTAGGGAACCTCAGAACAGCAGAAATGGTTGTCCCTATTCCTACTCCTCCTTCCTCAGGCTGCACAAAACATACATTGATTCAGTCTAGATAAAGAATGAAATAAGGAAGGGGACCAACATAAGGGATAAATGTAGAGTAGGCTATACTAGGCCTGAAGAGAAATGTATACAATTCAGTGGAGGTTGGCTTTATTTCCATAGAAGTTACTGGACCCATTACTAAAGTTGCTGACTTTCCTGATGTTGAAAGTCTAGCCCTAGGTTCCAAAGGGGAAAGAATTACTAAATGGAGAATATAAAGGGGAGTATGAGTGGAATGACCAAAGCCAACAAGCAGCTAAGAAAGTAGTGAATTCAGGTAAAATACTGGAACATAAGCTGGCAAATCAAGACAGAAGATATTAAAATCATAAGAGCAGTGATAAAATCCTTAAAAAGATTGCAAGCATTTCTAAACAAGTGTTGTTACACAAAAGAAATTCAATACTTTAACATAGAACCCCATAACTTCTCAAGAGAATAAGAAAGCACAGGTGTATTCTCCATTGGATCAAGAGATCATGAATTTAGAAAAAAAATTTGAATAAATGGCAGAATATGTGACCTGCATAGTGGAAATAATTAGCAGAATATAACACCTTGAATCCATAGACTTTCCAAGGAAATGAAAGTGAGAATAACAGATTGGCAATTAAAGTGAAAGGCAATCTGGAAGGAGAGAATCTAATTGAAATTAGTTGAAAAGAGCATATGTCCTAAAGAAGAGAGATGAGAAGAAATCCGACCCTAGTCTTTTATAAAGGTGAGAGGTTCATAGGTATGTACAGTACAAATAGTTCAGTCTTTTTCAATGTATTCATCAATTTTGTTAATTCCCTCCCCCCCTTTTTTTTCCTACTTTTCTTTTTTCCTTAAAATATTCCTTCTTATATAGGATGGCTCTCTGGGAGACAGGGAGCCTATTGATTGAAATTCAAATGATGTAAAATAACAAAACAAAATGTAGCAATGAAATTTATTTTAAAAGAAGAAAAAACATGAATTTCTAAAGCCATTGACCTCAAAGACATCTTAAGGCTCATAGGATTTCGAGGAGAATATAACAAATTAAAAATCCTTAATGAAAGAAATAATAAAAGGGAATTTCCTAGAACTTCTTGATACAGTAAATAAAGCATCAATCAAAAGAATCCACAGATCACCTGCAGGGAAAAAGTAAGCACACAAAAGCCCTATGCTTCAGAGTCTAAGACACAGCAATTAAATGTTTCTAGTTCTGATGAGAGAAGGAATAAAAACAAAGTTCAAAATAACTTCACTTCATTCTGTTCCTCTTAGTTTATGGTTCCATATTTCTCCCTCTTTTCTCAAACTCCTTCCCTTCCTCTCAAATGCTGTATATACAAGTTGCCATTGCTTCCATCGTCTCGTTACCTTGTTACCTTTCTACCCCCTTGCAATCTGGCTTTTTATGCCATTACTCAAAGATAGTGTTTTCTCTTAAGTTACCAATGATGGACTGGGTTACTCAGTCTGATGGTCTTTTCTTCATCCTCTGCTTTGGTGACCTCACTACAGTACATAATACTGTTTACCAAACTCTTTGCAAGAGTATTTTCTACTCTGGATTTTCATGACACTGCTCTCTTTAGTTTCTTTAACAGAGCGACTACTCCTCAGTCTTCTTTAATGGACCATCATGTTCTATCTGTGGATATACCCCAGGTCTCTAGTCAGGGGCCTTTTCTCTCTAAACTCTCAATGATCTTATCAACTCACATAAGATTAACTATTATCAATTATTATCGTTATACAAAAGACTCTCAGATCTCAATATCCAGATTTTGACTCTCTCCTGATTATTAATTTCTTAAAAAACACAAATTTCTCTTGCATTCCACTTAGCATAGATCCAACCAAGGCAGTCCCCTGCCCAGAAATCTCTAGTGGCTGGTTTTCTGTTGCCTTTAAAGTAATATACAAATTCATTTGCATGGAATTTAAAACCTTTCATACTCCAACCCTATCCTGCCTTTCCAGGCTTCCTATACTTTGATCTTAATGCTCCTCATATGTGAGATTACATACTTTGTCTCAATAGTTTCACACTGGTTTTCCCCTACACTGAAAATTTACTTCTTTCTCATTTTGCCTTGTAGAATTCCTAGCTTATTCAAAGCTAGACTTAAATAGCACTTCCTATCATAGTCTTCTCATTTCTCAATGCCCTTGCCCACTAAATTGTCTTTGTTTTCATATATGCCTTATACTCAAAGACCTAACCAGTACTCAGTTTGATGTTATAGAGGTAATACCTGCAGAATATAGAACATTGAGAGCTCTCTATCTGGCAAAGAACCAAAAATGGATTTTTAAGTACTTATTAAGGCATAAGAGAAGTGAACATAGAAGGATAAAAATTAAAAAGTGAATTTATTTATGAAATGTAAACTCTTTGAGACCTGTCTTTGTGTTTGTATCCTCAGTGGCCTGTTGGAGAGTAGGTTCTGAATAACTAGATTTTTGCTGTCATCCATATAAATGTTTTCTTCAATGGTATCTATTAGAATCAATTATTTGTGTCCATTTTGTAAAATGCTAGTCCATTTTATTTCACAAATTCATCCAAAAGGGTTCTTCCAATATATTGAAGGCCTTTCTTTCATCTCTTAACATTGGAATAATATCAACAGAGCAGCCCATTGGCTTCTATTTTTTCCTGGTTCATCTTTCCTTCTTCCCACCCCCAATCATGCATTTAGAGTTCATTATGATAATACTGTAATATTTTAAACCAATCTTATAGAAACAAATTTAGATGTCATATTTGGGTAATTAAACTTCTAAAGGATTATGCAGTCTCTCAATGATAATTTCTGTGGGAGAAAACTGGACATGAGTATATTTATCTTATAATCTAAAGTTTATGAGTATTGTGTGATTTTCTCTTAAAGCAATAATGAAAAATATATACTTCTGATGAATGTATCTCATAATGTTCTAAGTCTGTGACTGAACCCAAAATAGTATATTTTAGTAGAGTAATGGAACTATTGATGCTTAATGAAGATGCTTACGTATCCATTAAGGCTAGAAAATGGAAAACAATACTGAATCCTAATTCATTCCACTTATGTTTAGGTGGGAATTAGATCTAATTAGTTTTAAAAATATCTTTGTTCATTTACCCTATTTGTCTTCATCCACAATGTTTACTACCATAGTTCCATAAATAAGAAATAAACAGAAAGATAAATTATTTCCCAGCTTTTCTCCATTCTTACAACAACAAAATTGGACCCTATTCAATCTGAAAATAGGGTAATTAAAATTTTCCTGATTAAATTTCCTTCAGCAAAAAAAAAAAAGAAAAAAAGAAAAGAAAAGGTCAATATGTATTTCCTCTGTGTATTATTTTCATTAGTCTCCCTAGCTTCATTTTCCTCATCTGTGAATTAAGTGGGTTGAATTAGATCAATTGCATCCAAATCAAATAGAAAAAGGGCCACTAAACTCTGCATATATATCCTTTCAGCCTGTATATTGACTTATAGAACTAGGTATTAATATTATCTGTCTTCTGTTAATTATTTTTTAAAATATCCCCTCTTACATTTTAATTTAGTTCTGTCTAAACTTGTGTGTGACACTTCTGGCTTAGTTGGTTTTTAAGTTCTTGTAATTGCTAAATGCTATGCTACCCATGAATGGTTGATCATTTTATATATTTTCGGGAGCATTCCATTGGTCCAGTGCACTATAGGCAGTTTTATTATTTTTATTTTTTTTTTATAAAATCACTTTCAGTGAACATGAGCTTCCTTTGCACATGTTTTTAGAGATTTGTGAAGTTAGCATCTCAGTTTTCTTCTTGATAAAATGGTTTCTGGGCAGTTTTCATTCCCATTTGGTGATGTCAGTTTAATTTTTGTAAGACATTGTGAGATATTGTCAAGGTCAATGTTGTTGCCTTTTTTTTTATGACCAATTTTTCAGCATCTCTGGATCACTTGGTTAGGTCTTGTTGAATCTATCACACTAGTTTACATTGCTTCCTTTATAGCATCACCCTTCCTTTTAATTTTATGTTTTATTTTATTTTGACCATTGACTTAACTGGGTGAGGGTCTGATTGCACTGAGACAGATGGTTCAGATGATGCCCACATTGCCAGCATGTTGCTTCTTCTGTTGATATGGAGTTGAGTTCATTTATCATGCTGTTTGGTGTTCACTATAGCCAAGGCCAACTTGTTTTTTTCTGGAAGAGAATATTTAGATTAAATACACACACACGATGCAAATTCAGAAATATACATTCAAATATATATGTTAGTATTGTTAATATATAATATTATAACATATATTTATATGCACATATTGCACCTTCTGAGTGACATAAGATAATAATTGCAATAATTAATAATGATAGCTACCATTTTTATGGCACCTACTATGTGCCAGCTCCTGTGCTATAATCTTTATAAATACTCTCACTTTGTCCTCACAATACCCCTATGAGGTAGATGCTAATATTAAATTCATTTTACAGTTAAGGAAACTTAGGCGAACAGGGCATAAGTGACTTGTTCAAGATCACAGAGCTAATAAATATTTGAGGTTAAACTGAATTCAGGTACTCTAGACTCCAAGCCCAGGACTCTGATGCTATAGTGCTACCTCGATGCTTTCAGTTTCTTAACTTTCTCAAATTTTACTTGTATTTTCCAACATACCTTTCATCGTCTTTTTCTGTATTCACTTTCACATTGAAGTCACTGAGCTTTTATTATATTTACTTGGGTCATAGACTCTTATTGAAGGTTTTTTTTTTTTGGTGAAAGGATGGAGTTGGGCAATTTTTTCTTTCTCTTTAAATTTGGCTATACTGAACACTATACGTAGATACAACAGCTGTGGCAATCATAGTGGGCTTTATGAAAACCTAATATCATGAACACTATAAGTGATTGCTCAGTGCCCCATGGAATGATGTTTCTTATTGCATGGGAGTATATATTGCAACTAATCTTTTGTTTAAGATCTCCAGAGATGATCTGTAAGTCCTCTTTTTGAAAAAATGATCAAGAAAGTGAATTTAATGCTATGTTTTTTTCTTCAAGCAGGTCAGAAGTTAGGCAAGCATGTGAGAAGGACCAGACATCTCCTGCCTAAAGGATGATAAGTCTGAGAGATGTGAAGAGGGTTTATTCAAAGAGCGTTAGCATTCTTCTGTTATAAATTAACATAGAGCCCATAGTAAATACAAGTGGCATAAAAAAAACAAAGATAATCATTGAAATAGGCAGAGAATTTCTAATTTATGAAGCTCTTGGAACTGTTTGGAGAAGGGTACAATAGCTGAAGATGAGTGGGAAAGGCAGAGTGATAGAATGGAAGGACAAATTCTGTCTCTGATGAAGTTTTTGTTGTTGTGTGGAAAAATCTATTTTGAATGTTTCAGTTGAATACTTTTTCTCTGATGAGCCACTGAATTTTCTCACTTCTCTAGCAGACTTCAGTGCTAAAAACTATGCCCTCTTCACATTAGTTTCTACCTTAGGCTTTTTCTACCACTGATGAATTTGACAATGTTGGCAAATACTGTCTTAGGAGTAATGTTTTCTCTTCTCTGCCCATTCTTTCCATTGTGAAGAGACCTTTTACTTGTCTTTCAAGTAGGAAAGATATTTTCTTGATTTTTCAAAGGCAATTTTGAAAAATATGGAAATGGTTGTTAAATCTGGCAGTTTTCTTTCATAATATGGAATCAATCACTGTCAAGTTCTGTATGAATATATGTTGCTTTGGGGATTAAAAATATGTATTGCATTGAATTCATATACTTCAGTTGAAGTGTTACTGCCTGTCAAGGCAAATTTCTACAAATTGAATCTATTTCCATATTTATGGCATTATAGGTAGAGAAGGATGATCTAATGCAAGCCCTGGATCAAATCCTGTCTCTGACATATACTGACCATGTGCCATTAAGAAAGCCGCATCTCTTCCCTTCTAAGTGGATATAAGTGATTGTCTATGATTGTTAGTTACAGAGTAGCCGCCATTCTGTATCCATGGAGAGAATTTCCATACAGGAAAATTTCACATTGATAAAGGCAAAAGTCCAGAGATTAACATTTAAACAGAAATATTATGAGCTCCCATGTAAATATTTAAAATGTGTTCTCAGAGAATTTTTTTTCAGTCTTACAATGAATTAAAATTACACTGAAGAATGCAAACACACTTTAAGAAAAACATATTTCAAGTTAATCGAAACTATAAAATATTAATAATAATACTCAAGATACATGAAAATGATAATGCAGTGAGACAAAATACTGAATGGAGTAACATTACTCCTTTATGGGTAGACCTGATGAGTGAGGTGTCTTCTCTAGTTTTTATTCCTTCACCAATGTAAATAAAGGTTTTTAAAACCTCAAAAATTTATCACCTTTTTTTTTCTAAAGAGGATCATAGAGTGATGTAGAGTGTCTCTGTTTTTAAATCAAAGACTACTAGCACTATAAATTATTTTATTAGCAGATTTCTTGAATAAGTTTATTTGGTTAAGCCTGGGTAATTTTTCCTTACAATTGAATCTAGGTACATTAAAACAAGAACAACAAAAAATAACATTCTCCTAATGTATTAATACTATAGCTGAAGCAACAACAATAATATGGCTCTCAAACTGTTCTTTAGAGTTCAATTGAAACTGGACCATTACCACAAACCAAGCTGTTACCCTCACCCAAATTTAATGTAAATCACTAAAGAGTTAAAAGTGATTCTTTCATTTGATATTGCTTTCCCAAATTATTCCAAATTATTATTAAAATATAAAACCGTTAAAATGTAGAAACACAATAGAGGAAGCAAAAAGTCACATGAAGATAAAATAAGGTTCATATTTTCCTAGCTATCTCTTCTTTCCTTGAAATTTTAGGAAGAAACTGTTAGGAACAGACAACATGTTTTCCTCTTGGTGCTTTGATATAGCCACAAAAGACAAACAAAAGCTGGTTATTGTGTCCAGGTATGAAATTGTTCATAGATTATTAAATAACAACAACAAATAATAATAGACTAATCTCTTGTCCCTGGAACCGAACTCCTTGGGAGAGTTTTTATATGTGGTACATGTTCTAGGGCTGTATTCTCAATCTTAAACACATGTTGATTTGGTATTTCAAAGGATGTGACTTCTCTTGTAGGTTTCTATAAGGGCCCTAAGGATCTAGAAGAGATTTTTTTTGGTACAATTGTTCTAAAGTCCATATTAGAGTATTCTTTCTGCATCCCTCCACTCCTTAACGAATTGATAAAAATCAATTGGTCAGATTTAACTTTTAAATATAATTATTTACCAAAAAAAAGTTTTTTTTTAAAATCCTCATTATACCTGGTTCTTTGCAAATGACCAAATTTCCTCTTCTCGGTATGTCCATTTGTCCTTGATTGCCAATGTACACAATACTTCCAGTCACTGTTGATACTGAAACCTTGCTAAGACACAATGAAGAGTCCAGATCGTTTAACTTGCTGGAGATGACAAGGTTGCTTTTAGGGGGAATAGGAATCAGATATTTTCCTTTTCCCCTTTCCCTCAATGATTCCCTCTCCGGGACTTGTTTGGAAAGGCTTCATTTTCCAAGTTGTTAGACATGTAAATGTTGAGTTTTGAACTGGCTTGCTATTTTATAGAAGATCCAGGGCATGACAGGATATACATTAGTTTAATACCTTGGATTGAGTGATTGTTTCACTAGAGATGTTTTTACCAGATAAAGGTATCAAGGCTAGAATATTTTGTTATTTACTTTAAGTCTAATCTTAAGTTAGGTGGGGCCAAAAGAACTTGATTGAATCAATAGATCCCCTCCTCTTCCTTATGCATAAAATAAGAATAATAATAAAGCAACAATAATAAGGAAAAGAGTTGATTCTAAGTTAGGTGGGCCAAAAAGTACTTCACTGAATCAATAGATCCCTTCTCCTTCATTATGCATAAAACAGTAGTAATAATATTAATAGCAACAACAATAATAACAATTTATACTTTCAAAAGTATAAAAATGGATCATCAACGATCTGGACAATATGTTAAGAACATGTTCATCATTCTATAACAACTATAGAAAAATGAACAAAGAGGTCAGAAGTTTACAGAAATATGCAGACCTTATTTTATGGGGTAATAATAAGAGCTACTAACAGATTCACACTATTGGATTTGTTGAATGTAATAAAAATTGGCTTACGTGGAAACTGATCCCAAGAAACAACTCAGATCCAGGAACAAGATCCAAAATTCATCCATGAGGATCACCCAAATGAACTCAGCCAATATTATATCAATAGTCAGAACAAATGGCTGAGTCACATGGATTTTTCACTGGAGACAAAAAAGTATATTATGACAAGAGAGAAATTGTGATCAGAAACCATGGGTATATTTGCTTTTAGAAAAAATGCAGAATTGTCAGTGTGGATTATACAAAAAAATGATGTCATCTCAAAGAACAAGTCCTTAAATGTTGTCACACATGACCCAGAGATTTCCAAATTTCTAGGTGAACTCTATTACACAATCCTTTGCAAGGTTCCTATAAGGGATGCTGAACTTTTTTTTTCCTCTTTAGTATGTATATAGACCCCTTTGTCAGTCTGGTGAATTCAGAAAGCTGGTGAAATGTACCCTTTCTCAAAAGAATGCTATTTAATACATGAAATGACAGCATTGCAAAGGAAAACAATTATATTGAAATCTGGTTATCAAAAAAAGAATTTTAAGTTCAAGAACAAGTCAAGAATCCCTAAATGAAATGAATGTATGATCTCATTTTAGCAGGTACTATGTCAAATAATATAGGTCTCAACCCATAAGTCTTCTTATTCTGTGCAGTTCTTGTCAGTTTAATAAGTGAGGGTCTTCCTAAATCTCCTGACACTGTGTGGCTAGCAACGAGATACAGGAAATATATATTGAGTATGTGTCTTTCTAGGAAACTAGGTGAGGCAAAGAACAAATTACTTGGTCTGGAGTTCAGAAGCCCTAGCCTCAACTCTGGTCTCAGACACTTACTAACTGTGTGAATCTGAGTAAGTCACTCAAAAAAAAAAAATCTCTATCTGCCTCAGTTTACCCAATTGGAAAATGGTCTAATAATAGCACCTACCTCCCAGGGTTGTAATGAAGATCAAATGAGATTGTAATTGTAAAGTACTTACTAATTCATTGCCTGGTATATAATAAATGATTAATAAATGCTTATTTCCTCCTTTCTTCTCTTCCTTCTTCTGACAACTAACTGACTTCCTTACTTTTCTTACTGAATGTCTAATGGATATATTTTATGAAAATATTAGTGTATAATTCTACCTTAGTAATATTGTGCAGTTGGGTCCTATCTACCATGTGTTGGGGCGACTTCTTTAATTCTTTGATCACTGTGATATTTTAGGATTTACAAACTACATTGCATTACTGTAAGGATTTTGGAGTTGAAATTGAGAGGGAAGGATATTGGTGATCAATCAATAAGCATTTATAAAATGCCTACTAAATGGCAGACATTGATGAGACTACAGAGACATAAAATGAAACAGTCCCTGCCCTCAGGAAGCTCATATTTTATCAGGGGAAACAACATGTATATCTCTATGTCTATAGAATATAAATAATAATTTGATGGGGGAGGTAGCAACAGCTTGATGAAACTGTAAAAGTTTCATAGAAAACATAACACTGTAGCTGAGCTTTGCAGCTAACTTATGATTCTAAGGAGGTAGACATGAGGAGAGAAATATGGAAAATGAAAAAAAAAGAATATGATTTGGTGGGGAAAGTGGAATGCTCATTTTTGAGGAATCTATCTACATTGCTACCATATTTTAATTGATCCCAATGCTCTGAAATTTAGACTTGGTTCTATTTTGACATTAAGCCTAAACATAAGGAAAACAAACCTCTGCATCAGAAGACAGCACTGATACAGTAATGTGAGAACTCTCCTGCAGAAGCATTTAAGATCTTACTTTTAATCTCTTGTATTCTGAGACGGCAAGATCATCATTCCATCCAGTGTGAATGAAGAGAAAGAATTAACATTCATTCATCAGTATGACATGTGGGTAATATGTACAATTTCCTGCCCCCCCCCAAAAAAAAAGACAAAACAAAACAAAACAGGGAATTGTATTTTTGTTTGTTTAATTGTACTTTATGATTTCAATACACATTCAGTAAAGGCTTATTTACTATATGAAACATGAAAAAACCCAACAATATCCGCAATGAATGAACAACCTAGCTCATTAAAAGAATGCTTGAGTTTCCCAGATGATATGGCAGAAGGGACATGGTTATCCTAAGAATAACCCAGAGAAGCTGATAAAGACAGCCAAATAATTGGCTAGTTCAGAGGCTTGCCATCTCCTTTGTATTAACCTTATGATTGACAAGAAGCTAGAATGAATTTTTATTGACTGACCAGCCAATAAAAGAAAAGAAACTGACAGATTAGGTCAGCACATGAATAAAATCCCTTGAGTCAAAAGATATTAAACAGCCTTTCAATCTTCATCTTTTCCACCTACATCTTGCCCTTTATACCTAATCCTGTCCGTTTTGAATGATTTTCAAGGAAAACTGGTAAAAATGAAAGAATGAATGGAAAGCTTTTTAAAGTGTTTGTTGTATTGTATTTGGGGGAAAAGATACAAAAGCAAAATTGTGTATCCTATCTTCAAGAATAGCTTATATTCTGACATAGGGAGACAACATATATTCAGAAAATGGTCTGGCCAAGGTGTTTTGTTCTGGGAAGTCATAGAGAAGGGAATTACAAGTAAACCATAATAGACATACTGTTCACAAATAATGATAGGATTAATATGATTATTCTTTTCTCAAGAGGTATAGAGCAGGCATGAGAGCTGTTAGAGAGTTTAGCAAAGTATGAACATGGAACATATTGCAGGAAGGTAGCCATGATGGATATTTGGATGAGATGTGAAGATTGGTTTGTTCTAGGCCCAACTACATAGAGTGTACAGGAATTATACCCACTCACCAATCAGGACAGCTTGATCCTAGGACAAGAATTTGAATGTAGGTGGGGGAAAGGGGAATACCGACTTCATAAATGTGGCTTAATTGAGATAATGTATGTAAACTATTTTACAGACTTTAAAATGCTATTTAAATGTTAGCCCTCATCATCATCATCATCATTCTTAATTTTATTTGGATATCTGAAGTATACCTGACACTATGATCTAAGTATGCCCATTGCAACCTAGATGTCATGATTAATGAAGAGAAATAATTAGCATTCATTGATCAGTATTTGGGTAATATGTAAAATTTCCTGAAAAAAAAAGAGAAGGGAATTTGTATTTTTCTTTGTTTCTTTGTACTTTATGGTTCAATACATACTCAATAAAGTCTTATTTACTATATAAAACATGAAAAAACTAGCAATACCCACAATGAATGAATAATCTAGCTCATTGAAAGAAAGCTGAGTTTCCTAGATGATGTGGCAGAAGGGATATGGTGATCCTAAGAATGATTATCTTATAACTTTATTTTACAAATCTTTTCAATTGGGAAGGCATTTATTTGAAACCCATTATTAGCTGATAGTTTAAAAAAGCATCTTTCTACTTTGGTGGTCAATCTAGAAAAATAATTAGAAAAAAAAAATCAAGCAAGAAAAAGGGGAAGCACAAGGATGCATTCGGGGAAAGACGGACAGAGAGAAAGGTAGCCACATTTAAGTTTAATGGTGGGAAGAAAAGAAAACCTTATTGAATGATCTGTAAGTTGAATGAAATGTCTCAAGAGATAATGAATTTTCTTCACTGGAGATTTTCAAAGAAATACAGCAAGGTGTCCTGGACTTAAAGCGAGAACTGAACAAACTACACAAAGTCCCTCTTGTGACTCAATTTTGGAGCCAGCTCAATTCCTTTTTCTATTCAGTTGTGGTTCTAGTCCAACTTGTGTCTTGTGAGAAAACTCTTCAATTGTGAAAACTGGGAGAAACCCTTATTCTGTTGTTTGAATCTAGCCCTGTACAGGTGGGAAACTGGACCATTCCTCACTACTACTTAGAGACCCTTAACTAAGGACCCAGATTATGGCCTCATGCTATTAAATCAGTTTTTGTTTCCATTTTCCTTTGATAGTTTAAAGACACTTGAGGGAAATGGGACACCTCTGTTTCTCAATGTCTGAATACACCTGATTGATCTTTCTCTTCCAACTTGGAATGTCCTCCCTAATTTTTCATCTAATAAGAAATAAATTGCTCAGTTGTTTCCTGTCAATTAATTGCTCTTATTTGGTAAATTGTTTTAATGTATAAGTCTTTCTACCTCTGCATTCAGAGCCCAGCCTTTATTTTACTTATTAGGCAATTGGAAACACTGTTCTATAAATCAATATGCTCACATCCCACCTTTGTTTCCTCAGTGATTTCTACAGTCTTTTTTTTTAAATTCACCACACCTTAAGTCATTCTTGTGAGGACCCTTCTAGGTGTCTTTGCCAACTTTCTGTCTGTTTTGTACTTACAATGATCTTTACTCTCATCTCTTAGAAACTTTTTCTCCCCACAAGGCATCTTTTCTGACTATGCAACCTCCATCAATTTCTGTATTTACCCAACATTTGTTTTCTGTGCTTATATCTATCCATATTCTTCTCATAATAAAGCATAAGCTTCTTGAGGGTAGGATAATTTCATTTTTGTCACACACTCCCAGTGCCTCCCAAAGTGTCTGTTGCATAGTAAGGCACTGCATAAATGCTGCTTCATAGCTCACACATATACATGAAAGGAAGGAAAGTCAGAGATAGTGAAAGCTATGATTGGATTCAGCCTGGAGCGCTCTCTCTGCATTGTACCTTACTATCTGTACCCCATCAAATAGACAGGTTGATCAGTTTTAAGTGTCCCATGGGATCGATTTACAAGAGTAATTTGTGGAGCAGCTGCCTGATGAAATAGCTATCTTTTATAATACCATGTACTTATCCATTTCAAAAGAAATGGATATTTGGTATTTTAAATGTTTGCTTCCACTCGATCATCATGACTACCCCATGCAATAGATATATACAAGTATTACTATATCCCTTTAACAGAGGGGAAAAAAAAAAAAAAAAACTAAAGTTCAATGAGATTAAAACTATGGTTCCCCCAATTGATAAGGGCTTACGTTGGGATTTGGCCAACAGTCTTCCCAAATTCTTTATTTTTTCAGTTTTCCTCCTGCAATATCCTGACTTTTGTTCATAGAATGCTGTATAATTTTCAAGGATCTTTCAATACATAATTGCATGTGATGCTCACAAGTGCCCCTTTGTGATTGAC
Source organism: Sarcophilus harrisii (assembly GCF_902635505.1). Taxonomy (NCBI): domain Eukaryota; kingdom Metazoa; phylum Chordata; class Mammalia; order Dasyuromorphia; family Dasyuridae; genus Sarcophilus; species Sarcophilus harrisii. The sequence continues at coordinate 32,502,540 of NC_045428.1, forward strand.
AGTGTAGCCATTATTTCTATTTCTATTTTGCAAACAAGAAATCTCAAGAAGATTAAATGCTTTATTGAACTTTGCTTAGCAGTGGCCCATCCCTTGGATAGATACCCTCCTCTCCTGATCCTCCTAGAATCTTTCATTTCTCTCTATCCTCAGCTCATGTCACTTTCTATATAAAACCTTTTCTGAACCTTTAAATTGCCAGTATCTTCCTTATTGTATCTAATTTGCCATCCATCTATATGTACATATTGCATATACATCCTCTCTCCTCTCCCACTTTCACTCCCTTCTATCAGGTAATTTTCTTGAATACAGGGAACATTTTATTTTTGTCTCCAAGTCTTCAGGGCCTTACCTACCTCTTGGCACATAGTAGGTGCTTAACAAATGCTTGCTGTAAAGGGCAGTTGAAGGTCCAAAACTAGTTTTTTGACTTCCATATCCAATGCAATTTTCACTGCACCACATAGTTGATGGTTATTTTAAAAAATGTGTTTAAATTTCCTAGACTCATGTGTACTGGTATCTAGAATTCTGTTTGCATTTTGTTGTTCTCCATTTGGTGTGTTATCGTTCTGATTGCTTCAAGCTTGTGTCTATAAAATGAAGGGGGAACTGATGAAGTGAACTTGATGTTCCTTTACAGTTCTATGTTAATGAATGATGCAGCATCTATTAGTTATTATTAAGCTTATTATGTACTAAGTGTGGTGGGATGTACTAAAGATCCAGATATAAGTAAAGAATAAAATCCCTGCCCTCACAAAGCTTATATTATTTTTAAAAAAAATATATATGTATTTGAAACTAAATAAGAAAAAAAAACAAAATAGAAAAAAAAGACAGAAAAGAAAAATAAATAATAAAACAAAACATTGTCATGTATCTAGCAGAAACATCAGGGAAGATTCAAAATATATAACAATAAATGTACATTTTGGTAAAATATATATTATAATAGAAAAAAAAGTTATATTCATTGCTATCCTTTTCTTTGCTTCCATGTAGGTTATTATTCTTTTGTTGCTCTTTTTACACAAAGATTATAGTCTAATATGGAAAACAATAAGTTATCCTTCTATTTGAGCAACTCTCATGTATGTGTCTCTTAGTCCCAGAACCCCTCGATGTCCTAATAAACACACGAGACAATGTCTCCCTCTGTAATTGTTTAAGCTATCATGAGGATAAAGCTCCCAAATAACTAAGTTGCTAAGAATATCACAGGATAGAATAAAGTAAAGCAATTTCTCATTTCCAGTGAAGACCAGAGGCCATATAAGTGAGAAAAAATGCATTCAATGCTTTCTGAAGATCAAAGAGAATGACAGCAATGTTGTATTATCTGGCACATTGCTTTATTTAGCCCATTCAGATATTTTTCCTTTGGAATAAGTCTAGTTTAGCAAGGTGTGCTAAGGGAATTTCATTTTCTATATAGGGTCCTTTGTAATGTTGCAAAACTGATCTTTTTAAAGTTACCTCTGTTTTGAAAATGTTTTGAGGTAGTTCACTGAAATACTATAACTGAATTTTAAAATAAGAAATGACTCCCAAGTGAGTTTTTTTTTTAAAGAAGATGCATTTAATTGAATGCAAAGGAAACATATCACACTTCTAAAAAACACCATATGTTGCCAGCAACACCATAACATTTGAAAGTAGATCCTTGCAAATTCAGGACCATATTGAAGCAGAGTACATTTGCAGCTCTCTACCTTACCCAACTGTTAGGTAGGAGAGTTAGAAGATATTTTTAAGTGTCCCATAATTTTAAGGTTTATGATAAAAGTTTTTTTTTTCCATCCAAACTAGGTGTTTTTGAGATTGTGAAAGGAAACATTAATTGGTATTTAATATAAAACCTCTATAACCTTAAAGGTATGCTATTGAAATGCTAATGCTCTGGGATCATCTGTTACAGGAGATGAAGAGAGATTTTGAAATGCTAATTAAAAACAAAAAAAGGACATAAAATGCAAAAAAGAGCGAGAGAAAATGTGTAGATAACATGAAATTAAAGAAATGTCTTACTAGGGAAAATTCAGAAATAACAGGGCAATGTTTTAAAAATAAGAAGGTTAGCATGGAAATGTGCTGATTGCTTAAAGTTTACTGGCAATTCATAAGGATGATGCTGTCAATTGAGCATCAAATTATGCTCCTACATTTTTACAACATGGTTTAATACAGAACACACACTTGTAGGCCCTGCCCATTTTTTTTTCTGAGCATTTGGTGGAACCAAATTTAGATTTCATGTAATTGCATCATTGAAAACCATGATTTTTGAAGAAGTTAAAATAAATAGCATCCAGAGGGCAATGGGAGAACATGGTAGGTGTGACCAGGTTATAATACATTATAATAATTATAACATCACTGAGATGGATGAATAAAGAAAAATGGGCCAGTCATGGGACAGCAAAAAAAAAAAAATGGATGGACTACATGCTACATCAAAAAATTTTTCATCTCAAAAGAAAAATGAAATCCCACAAGACATTGAGTAGACCCTTTGTGTGAACTTATCAGGGAGACAAAGGCGATAGTCAAAGAGGAAAAGAAGGAAAGGATGGATTGCTCTCTGTGTGATCAGAACTATCTACTTCAATGAAATCAATGATCTTTTGGAAGTACTGAATATTTTGGTCAAATTTGGATGCAAATCATAAAATTTTCAATCAATGTGAATAATTTATGATGATGATTTTTAAAATACCTAAGGGTAGCAGTAATTATAGAGCAGATTCTAGTGTGTTTAGCACATTACTTAACACATAGTAGGAGTTTAATAAAATCTGCTTGCCCAATTGACAACCAGACAACTAAGACGACCTACCAGACCTTTTGGACTGAACTGGTTACAGCCTATCTAAAAAGCAGCCAGCTCAATGGGAATGATTAACCCAGCTGTAGATGGAGAATAAATGAGTTTATATTGTGTTTTGTTTTATATTTTTAACTGGACAATTCAGGAAGATAACCAGAAATCTTACCCTCTTTGCCTAGCACTGTCAGGAACAAATGTTTCATAGTGACTTTCTGGAGAGGAAGCTGTTTTCCCACAAGGCCCTATGTTCAGAGGTGTCTTTTTATTTTATTTTATTTTATTTTTTTGGTTCTTCTCCTGAGTGCCTGAACATTAACTTTGAAGAGTAAATGTTTAACTTGCCTCATGACAATTTTCAGATACCATCTGTTAATCATATTCCTGGCTTATGCATCATTGCTTTTGGAGACATTATGGATTCATAATACAGGAAAGATAATTTTTGACGTCAATTTTGAGTACTCTTGTATTGCAATTTTAAACCGAAATAATGAGGGAAGGGGAGGAGAGAAATCACCACAAGAATTAACATCAGGTCATCTGAGGATGGGGTAAGATGAAATACTCAAATGCTGTTTCTGCTACAAGATGATTCCCTGTAAGAAATATTGCTAGTGTGTTATTTTGGAGTCATTTGTGATGCAAAACTCAACTATATTCAGGCTCCATTCAAACATGTTATAATTTCTTTTTAAGATTGAGGTTTATTATAATTTTAGGGGCTTGGATTCTTTTATTCAGCTCCGAGAAAGATTTTTAAAAATATTTTACACTTTATATATAAAATGTTTGCCACTATTAAAACAAGGTATAGATTTATGAAAAATCTTGGAAGTGCTCCATTGGGCTGCAGGCCACCTCCAATGTGAACAATGTAATTGCAACAATAAAGGTGCAATTTGATTAATACTCAGTCCTACTTTACATTTGATGGGGTAGTGTAAAAACTGGAGGAGGGAGAGTACAGGCTTTTAAAAGTAAGTCTTGCATTAAAAGAGGGAGGTTGGGTGGAGATGTAATAGTATAAAAGCAGACAGAAAGCAAGAACAACGATCTTAATTTCAGAAGGAAGCTTAGTTATTCTTGATTATTTGTATGGATATTTGCTAGTCAGATAACTGTTTTTCCTAAGTTGCAAATAAATAATATAACAGAAAAAAAATATGCTGTTTCTGATATACTAATAGAAAAAAGGATAGGAGGGTATTAATAGTTCATCAATGTGAAAAGAAAGTCAACTGCCCCCACCTCGTTTTTGTTGAAATGTTTTTAGCCTTTTGTGCATGTCAAAATTCAGAGCTTCTTCCACTTCGGGCAAGTAGAAGAAGACTGTTTAGATTTCCTGAATGAAGATTAGTTTAGGCATTTTGTTAAGTATGAATTCTGCTTCTTACTTACACAATTTTTTTTTTTAATAATCCTGTTTCCTCCCAATTTTAAATATCACTTTTGTTTAGCTGTTGTATGACCCTGAGAAAATCCTTTACATTTCTGAACCTCATTTTCCTTTTCTGCAAAATGAGAATAACACTATAAGTACTTACTTCATATAGTTGATTTGGAATGATATTTGGAATATGCTTTGTAAATGTTACTTCTTGTTGTTGAATTGTTTCAACTGTGTCCTATTCCCTATGACCCCATTTTGGTCTGTTTGGGTTTTTTTGCAAAGATATAAGTGTAGTTTGCCATTTCCATCTTCAGCTTATTTGACAAATGAGGAACTGAAGCAAAAAGAGTTAAGTCATTTGTCCAGGGTCACACAGCTAGTAAGTATCCAAAGCTGCATTTGAACTCAGGAACATAAGTCTTCCTGATTTCAGGCCTAGTGCTCTTTCCACCATTGCAGCTAGCTGCCCAGATGTTACTTATCTAATGCAAATATGTATATCAAGATACATCAAGATACAAGATACATGTATATACAATATACACAATATATGTTAAGGTCTTGTAATTTTATCTTATCGAGAATTTCCTCTAGCAATCTGCCTATAAATTGGATTTTAGAGTTTTATCTATTATTGTGTTTTTTGAGATGTTTCAATCACATCCAGCTCCTCATGACTCCATTTGGGGTTTTCCTGGCAAAGATACCTTCTCCACATTTTACAATTGAGGAAACTGAGGCACAGTGGCTTGTTTAGGGACACACAATTAGCAAGAGTCTGAAACTAGATTAAAATTCAAGTCTTTCTGAATTTGGGGTGCATTCTCAGAGCCATTCAGCTGTCCATTCTATCTGTGAGAAGGGGGAAATTCTTTGAATTCATATCTCAATCTTTCTGCCACTTGAGTTTTAGAAAATCCTCAGAAGATGAGGAAAGTTCATTGTCTTCTGTACTAATGAGTTTTGAAAGTAATCTTTAAATCCAGGTTTTTCTTACTCCAAGTCTTACATTCTAGCCATTGTACCATGATGACTCTTGTATATAGTTATATTCATACCTGAAATTAAGCCTTAAGTAAGAAAAATGTCTGTATATTTTTGTAAGAAACAAAATTATTATTATATATTTTTGAATACAGTGTCCAGTTAATTCATTTTCTGTATAATTGCATTTAGTGCAATTAATGGGTGATAAAAGCCAAGTTAGTAAATTCCTGCAAATACTTTGGATGCAAATTCATTAATGATATTTTGAAATAGTCATGGAAATTGGATAGTAATATGCTTTTTATGTTCAAAACTAATGAACTACAGAGTTTCATTGTTCTAGCAGGTAATGCCAGCATTAGTTCATTTGCCCCTTAATAGTATCCTTTATTTTAATTTGGTTTATTTAGATCCTAGTGAAAATGGATTTTAGATGTTTTCACCTAAGAAGGTATTAAGGAAAATACAGTAGGTAATGCAGCTAACTAACACAAGATTATTACAGTGTTCCCCTGGTCTTTCTAAAATCTATCATCATGTGGATGATTCCCCAATTCATGAAAGAGATGACATACACACATATTAATATTTTATATTAATAAATCCATGTACTTACACAAACATACATATAAGTATATGAAGTGACTACATATATATGTATATAAATGTCTATAATATGGATCATATCATATTATCAGAAGGACTGGATCTATGATTTCATTGGCTTGGGGAACTCTTAGATGAATGAATACCTATCAACAAAAGTCATCATCCTTACATCTTATAATCTTAGGGACTTCTCTAGATTCTCAAGCAAGTAAGTGATTTGTTGATAACACACACACATAGCATGTGTCAGAGATCAGAGACCTTTAGTTTAGATATTCCAGACTTCAGGGTTAACCCTGTGTAAAATATAATGTCACCTCCCATGTATGTGTATACATGTACATAAATGTGTGTGTTTGTACTTGCATATATGTACACATGTAGAATTATAGCTATGCATAAATAACATATACATAGATATATACATGATAGAGTATTTCAAAAGTCTTAGTGCAGTTTTGAGTTACTAAATCTGTTTAGTATAGCTTAAAGGTGCACCAAGAATTTTGGAACTCTAATATATAAAATAAAATTTCAAGGTGCAATCAGTCAGCACTGCCTTTCCAGAGTGAGTAATTCTGAGGCACAAAGTGTCTATGTATCAAAATGTTTGAGTTATGTACCCAGTTTGGGGTGAGAGGAGCCTGAGCTGAATCAGGACATTACTCTTTGAGAGTCGACTCAGGGTAGGAGATAGGTTAGGACAGGGCAGGGAAGAGTTCATCAGGGATGATGTTGATTGGGGAAGACAATATTCCTGTTGGTAGTTTTCCATTTTTCCTTATTGTTTCCTGGCTTGATGTTAAATTCTCTTATTTCTATGTTTCTGGTATACTGACCACAGGGGTAGGGACAACCTGAGGGACAAGCCACTGCCACTCAGAAACCAGCTGTTACATTGATCAGAATCCCCAAGTCTTTCTGATAGAAGTCTTCTTAAGAGTTGATTAAATTCAAATGTAGTTTCATCTGTTACTGAGCAAGAAATGAAATAAATGGATGATCAGCCTATTGTTGGAAAAAGTCCCAGCAGTCACTCAGTTATACTTTGTCCAAGGTTACAAAGTTAGGGAGTAGAAAAGCTGAGGATATTACTTCAGTTCTTGTTCCCATGCTAGATGGGTCTTGAAGTCAGCAAATTGGCTTAGTAAAGGATATGTCTAGGACTAGAACCTACGCCTTTTGTTGCCCAGTTTAGTGCTTTGGTCATTATATCATGATATTTTTGGATACTTATAATAACCTTCTTAAAGATTTTACTCTTTTGTGTAGTGATGGCATGGAGAGGGGAAGGTCCAGAAAGATAGGTTTGAGTACATGCCATAGCTATAGAACACTGGGAGCATCATGAGCAAAATGATAATTCCTTGATCTTACAGCTTTCAAGGGTCTCAGAAGTCATTTAATTCCAATTGTATAGAAGCAATAAAATTCTCATTATAATAACCCAGGCAGAGATGGACATGCTTTTTCTGTCATTAATGCAACAAGCATTTCTTTAAAAAATTATTGAAGTCTTGCCATTTCTAAATATTCTTTATTTCTGAATTTATCCCTCCCTCTTCCCTATTGGGCAGTCCTTCTCTAGTAATATTTATATCTCTCTCTATATATAGATATAGATATAGATGTAAATAGATTATAAAATGAATCTGATGGTATTTGCATTATTTGGTATGCATGATACTCCAACTCTGTTAAGAAGAGAGGAGGGTAGATTTTCCCGTTTCTTTGTTTGAAATGAATTTTAATGAGCATTTATAGGCTGACTTTGTGTCAAATCAGAGACAACATGGTAGAGAGGATAGAGAGCTGGTTTCGGAATTGGGACAATGTGGATTCATATATTACCTTTAATGCATTCTGGCTTTGGGATCCCACAATTGAATTAACTATTAAGTTGCAGAACAGTTGCTCATCTGTACTAATGAAAAGGATTTGATCAAATAAGGAATCCAATCAAATCACCAGTATGGCATCATTATGTTCTAGATATAGTACTAGACCCTCAGGATACAGAACTTAAAAAAAAATTATACCTGCATTCAGGTAGCTTTTATTGCACTGTAGGGAAAGAATATACATAAACAATGGATTTACAAAATAATGCTGGGTACACTCTAACATGGGGGGAAAGATAAAGAGGACATTACCTCCCAAATCTCATATACTCAAAGAACAATGCTATAAAAATTAGCAAAGTAAGTTTCTAGAGGACATGGACTGCTTTGTTCTCCCTCCCCCTGCCCCAAGACAATAAATGCCTAACTCAAAGAAGGCAGCTAATAAATGAATTGTACTGCTGGCAAAGCACATGGCCATTCTATTTGAGTCTGTGCTTGTCATCATATTAGGTTGTTAAGATTTTATTCATCTTACATTTGAGAAAAGTAAAAATATAAACATATCCACCCTTCATTCATATTTATTTTATGCAGGCAATTTAGGTTATGTTTAAAGGGTGGCTCAATGACTTTTAATATCGAGGTTCAATTTCCCTGAATGCTGCATTTAATTTGTAAAAATTCATTGCTATCACTTAAAAAAGAATTATTTGCTCATCTGCTTATATCGTCTATTGCATCCATTTAAAAATTATTCTAAAATATCAAGCTCTAATATCCCTATGAATTTCTGATCCAACATATTCTTTAATTGATCTCGTTTATGTTTTACTGACTTCCAGACACTACTCAGTATTTCATTCCTACTGAATTCCATATTCCTGAGATGCCCTCTCCCCCAGACCTTAGTTATTTCTTAGCTTTATTTTTTCTCCTTGAGAAACACTGCACAAAATGAATTTGGGTTATGTAGATTGGCTTGAATAAATAAGTGACAAATCACTACTTCCCTTAGAATTTGAATTTGGCTCCTGAGGATTAGCATTACCAAATACACCAAAGTCTCAGTTAATGTAAATAATGAATCACCTGAACTAATCATATTATTCAGATCTCACGACATATTTCCATTGGGTCAGAATCAATGACCATATTTACATAACTTTGAGTAATTCAGATTAAAATACAGGTGACTACTTCATGGGGTTCATTATTTGTATTATTGGAAACTATATATAAAAAGTAGAAAGAAGTAATTTTAAAACTATCTACAAACACCATTGACATGTTTGTCCAATTACATCCATCTGTAGTGGATGAGTTAAGTTTTCACGTAACCCATGGTGGATTAGAATAACATTCTAACTTTTTCCAATAGGGAACCTATATTATGGGTATTCTGAAATAAGATAATTTTTAATATTAATTTTTCATGTTCTGATCATTTAGAGGCTAATCCATTTTGATCCTCTTCCTAGTGTTTATTTGGAGGGAGACAATAAATCCATTAGTGTCTGATGATTCCAGCCCACATTGATCTTTCCTTTCTCTACTGCAATTATTGTCAATACTGTAAATTAGCACTTTTGTCAAATCAGCCAATATTTATTGAGCATGTACCAAGTGAAAGCCACTGTTCTGGATACAAAGAAATCTATAGGCTATTTTTAGTGATGGGAGGGTCCTTGGAGATCACTTTTTCCAGACCCTCATTTGACAGATGTGTGAACTGAGGCCCACCCAAAGCAACTGAATGACTTTCAAATTTGAGAAGATTTATTAAACAGCCATTATCTATGGGGCACTATGCCAGAAACTAGGATGAAAAGACAGAAATGAGACCATGCCTGTCAGCAAAGATCATACATAAGTCCATTATCACCTAGTGAGTTTTGGTTGGCAAAGGCAACTTAGATCTTTCCATTTCAAGTGGAAAGTTCTTTACACACACACACACACACACACATATATATATATATATATATACACACACACAGCCCTTGAAGAGTTTATGATATAAAATGGGAAATATATGTTTGGTTCAACTTGTTGGTTTTTGACTAGAGTTTTGATTGTATTCATGTAAGTAATTCTACCAAAGCAGTTTTTTGCAACCTATAGTCTTTTTTTTCTTTATTAAAACTTTTTATTTTTCAAAACATATGCATGGATAATTCTTCAACATTAATCCTTGCAAAAGCTTGTGTTTTCCCCACCTTCCCTCACCCCCTCCCCTATATGGCAAGTAGTTCAATATATGCAACCTATAGTCTTAAAGAATTGCATGGGGGTACTGAGAGCAAACAGAACTTGGCAAGGATAAAATATCCAGTACATGTCAAAGGCAGGACTTGAACCTGACTTTGAAGCCAATTCTGAATCCATTACATTATGCTGTTTCTCGGGAGAGGGGATAGAAAACTAAAAAAAACACAAAAAAAACAAAAAAAAAATGATGAACAGCTGTAGAAATGTAAAATAATTCATTATGATAAATAAAGAGTTGATAAGTGCTTCAAATTAAATATTCATGAATCAAGGTATCTTTTTTTTTTTTTCCTAATTGGTTCATTGGTCCATGTATGGTTAGTGTCTTGAGTATCTGGCTAAGTAAGGTATAAGCTTTTTATGGGCTTATCAGTTTTTTCTACCTAGTCATTATTTAGTAAGGTGCTAAGCACATCATAGATCTATTATAAATTCCATTGATTTGTGGATTGTCTTGATTAAAAAAATGTGATCAGTAACTTCTCTTTTCTTTGATCTCCCTTCTTTTTGTTCAACCAAAGTAGTCTGCATAGTAAGGACAGATCTTTCTTAATGGAGGATATGTTGTGACTTGGGCTATAATTATATTTATACCAAAACTTTCAAACATTTAAAATATTGGTTATGAAAAAAAAATGCTGGCTAAGCCATGTTCAATTTTCAGTTTCATAAATAGATACATGTCCTAGATCTGTTGCTAGATTATTAATTTATATCCATTTTTAGGTTGTTCAAAGATAAAACAAGTGGAGACTAGTGACATTATAGTATTTGTGAATATTATGAATTATATAGTAAAGGGAAGAAAGGTTGTAAAATGAGCATTGTTCACACAGTAAGGTGCAGAGCTGAATGGATTACTGGTATGTCTTTTTCTGACAAAATAACAATTTAAAGTTACATCTATTTCTAGAAGAAATACACTTATAACCAGAGCATTATGTTCTGAGTGCCATTCATCAGTGATATGCAATCAATAACATATACATAGAGTTACTTTGTCAGGATCTTTTTAAAAAAGCATCCAAGCTCAAGAGCTTTATTTTAAAAATCTACTTGGGTGCATGAGTTGGTACTATGATATCAATATTGCATAACTAACTGCTGGGAAACCTTGATCAATATTAGTGCATATTTAAATGAAGAATTAATTAGGCTTGACTAGTAGATTAGAATTCAAGTTAAATCAGTCACTAGACTGATTTCATAATTTAATGATTTAAAAAATAATAATGTGCCATCTGACATACTGTGTTCTCCCCCAAAATCCCAGCTCTTTCAACTTACTATGTGTGTACCATCTTTAAGGTCCTCTCTAGTTCTTCTTCTATAACTTGAACTCTCCTTCCCCCACCCCCTATCTAGGATATCTTAACTGAATAAGTATTTTTCTCAAGGTATACGTATAATAAAGATTAACGCTCTCTCTCTCTCTATGTGTATATATAAAATGAAGATTAAAAAGAATCAATGGGTATTATCTTTTTAAAAGCTGTGCAATTTTGGACTTGGTTATATTATTCTTTATTATGTATTGCATACTGGGTGCTATATGATTTTTTTTAAAGCTGGGTGTTATTTTTTAAGAAAATGATTTTCACAATGCCTATTTGGAGTCTTTGTGTTTCAGAGTCAAACAAGACTTTTTTCAAATAATATTTTAAACCTAATGATACACTGAGAATGGATTTTATTATTACCTATTTTACTAATGTTTAATTTACCACAAAATAAGTGAAATAGCTATATCAATAGCAACATTTAAAACTAGCTTCAGAGTGAATGATTCATTATAAAATCTGTCACTACTTTTTCAGCATTGTTATTTCTACTTTCAGTTCTCCATTAACATTGGGGATTTCTTGCCCATTCACATCAAGTTAAATATAAGGCCTGGAGGGTGATTGCTTTAGCTGGTCATTAACTGCCTAGAAAATCCTTGTCTTGTCAGTAATTAAAATATGGATTTTCTTGGCAGATTCTAACTTCATAAGTCAGTTATTATACATGTTGAGTTTTTTAAAACATATAAATAAATCATGTTTTGGCAAGATAGTATTTAATATGATATAAAATAAGAAATGCGAGGGGGAGGAGGAAGGGCATTAATAAGTTGGAAAATATTTAGAAAGGGGAAATCAGGATGGTGAAGGGTCTGAAATCTTCTCATCAAAGAATTTGTTGAATTAAAGCGGATGTTTTGTTATGGGAAGACTTGAGCACAAGTGAGGGTAGGGACCATGAGAGTTACCTTCAAGGGTCTTAAGAACTGTTTTGTGAAAAAAAGTGTTACACTTGCAACAGAGGTACAAAGATAAAAATTTAGATTCGTGTAAGTAAAAATCTTCCTAGCACTTAGAGCATTACAAAAATAGAAGCAGATGCCTCTTTACATAAGTCAATGGGTTCCCCTTAATTGGAAGATTTCAAGCAAAGGTCAAATTCCCAAATCACTTTATGATCATAGATTTAGAACTGGAAGGAAACTTGGAAAATATCATGAGGAGTACCGATCCTCTCATTTCATATATGAGGAAACTGAGGTCCAGAGGAGTAAAGTGGCTTACCTAAAGTCACATAACAGGTAAGTGCCTGCATCAGCATTTAAACTTGGGTCTCCCTTATATCAAACTCCACAGGACTTGGTATTTTTTTTAAGAAGAGAATGATTTTTGAGTTGGACTTGATGGTCTTGAAGATTTCATCCAATTTAAAATTCTGTGATTCTGTGAAAGAGTTTATATATATTTATATATAGTTTATATATATATATATATATATATATATATATATATATATATACACAAGTAAAATAAGGTAAAAAGTATCAGTTGATTCTCTAGGATTTTCTTTTCTTGTCATTCACATTTATTTGTTTAATATTGATGTCAGATCGAAATGATTTGAAGACAAATTAAAATTGCTATCATACTTTTTAATGCTAAATATTGAATGAACTCTTGTGCAAGGGGATAACGTGATTGCTTTGTTTTAATTAAATAAAAATGTCAAAACATGAACTTCTGCATCCTTAGTGAAAGAATTTTTAAGACAACTTCAGTAGGAGACACAGTAATGAAAATAATAGATATTTACTCTGATTCTCGGGTGGTTTTGATTTCTTTTGCCAGATCTCTATATTTGGAAAACTTTTCATTCTTTAGATTGGAGATTATAAATATTCAGTAGGGTAACATCTATTAAAATATATTGTTCTTAACTTTTTAGGAATAGATATTATTCCTAAGTGATGGTGAACTCCATTTTTTTGTGTCTACTGATTCTGTGATACTCATATGGTTGTTTGGGTGAATTCTTAGGAATATTTTGGGATTTGTATGTGTGGTAGAGTGAATTGGCATTGATTTATGAAGGGCAGTTTGTTTTGAGTATATAATTCTGGCCAGTTGTGCCTTTCCACATTCTGTGCAGGTGCTAACTCTTTGGGAAAAAAAAAAAAGCAGTGTTAGTATTATACACATTTTATCATTTCTTTTCAAAATCTACCTCCCTAAGTTGTTGCTCCTTAAGGATGACTTTTGTGAAATTACTGCTAGTGACCCAGTCTTTCATTACCAATATATCCTTTCCCATTTATTATCATTTTTGTTATCACCATTAGTGTATTTCAGTCATAGTGGCTGTGTTTAGTTTCTGGTGTATACAAATACAAAGTGGCCAAGCTAGAATATTTTTTTTTGATTTTGTACAGAAAAAAACATAGTTGTGGAAGTCCAAGCTTTTATATGTTTTGATATACCCCAATCTATTCTTCAGTGTACTTCTGCATGACTGGAAGGGAGGGCTGGTGCTGTTCTCCATCCCCTTTATGGTCATTTTAATTTTCTCCTCCAAAACATCCTCCCTTTGTATTGCATGTGAATTAGGAACAGAATCCAGGTGACTGGGGGCAAATGTTTTACAACTCCAAACATTTCTCAGTAAATGGATTATTTTTCTATTCTGGGCATGTAACTAACTACTGCTGAGCGCCTAAGAGTTATGTGGTGGCTTCTTTACCAGATTGCATCATATTTCTTCCCTGTTACTATCTGCTTTTAAATTTAAGAAAACCCTCAGGGAATGTCGCAATTCTGTATTGGGGTGGATAGTTTAACAGCCTTCCTGCCACCTTCTCAAGAGAACTTGTTATAAATGTAATACATCTGGGGGAAGGTTTAAGTGATAGTTTGTTCCAAGTCTTAAGAAAGGTAAAAATAATTATGTTCTCATTTCATTGGTATGCGGTATCCCTTACCGTGACAACCAATTGCATTCAACAGTGCAATGGAGTAAAACATAGAGTTCTTAATCTAGAGAGACAGTTTTATTTTTTTTTTCAGTAGGAAAAACCAGAAATACCCATCATAAAGTAACTATAAAAGCATTTGATGAGATATTCTCCATTACAAAGAGTTGAGGGATAAAAGCCAGGACATCCTTTGTGGATGAATAGAGGAAATTTTATCTTTCAGCTACTCAATCAAAAATCTATGAAAAAGGGAAAACAATTATTTGGGGGTTTGTTCTATTGTCACTGTTATCACTTTTCTCACCTTATTTTGATGGAGCTCAGATGGAAGTGGTCCCAGGACAGGTTACTGCCATGCTATTAATCTTCTAGAATAGTCAGCATTTAAATACACTTAAAGGTTCCCAAAACTCTTGGCATATTTTTCTTATGTTTAATGTTCTATAGTCAATTGTACAGATGGATAATATAACTGCTTTTTATAAGTGAATCAAAGTATTGAAATATAAATCCATATTCTATAGATTAATTGAAAGTCTTTAGTATAAGCTCTTCTCTTCCTTCTTTTTTACATTCTTTTCTTTCTCTTCTTCTAATTGTTCTTCCTTTCTTTCTTCTCTTCCTCTCTTACCCCCTTCCTCTACTTCTTCTAGCTCTCCTTCTTCTTCTTATTTTCTTCATTTTCCTCTTTTTCTTTCCTCTTCCTCTAATTCTCCTCATTCCTCTTCCTTTTCCTCTTGTGTTTCTTCTTCACAGTAAGAAACAAATTATCAAGAACTCCACTGACTCAGTAATAAATGCAGGAAAGATTTATTTTTATATTCTTGCAAGAATGGGTGCCTAGGTGATAGACTCACCTTTGAAACTCCAAAAGCAGCATTTTATTTCCTATACAAAGCACAAGTCCCTCCACAGTTCCTCATTAATTGATTATTACAGAAGTTATAGGACATGAATCTCCACCCTTTATTACATAGCCAGCCCTTGTCCCAAAAGACGTTCTATTCTAGAAAGGAGAAGGGTAATAGAGGAGGGCTAAGAGCAGAGTGGCCACTCCTGATTACAAAAGTCAGTCCCTGCCCCCAAGAAGCTTACATTCTTTTGGGAAAAATTTGCACGCTTGATTATTCTTTGATGGCCGTGTGGGTTTCAATTTTCTAATTTAAGTTTCATTTCTCCAATTTAAATTTCATAACTGTGAAAAACAAATCTTCTTCCGTTCCTTCTCCTCTTCTTCCTCCTTCTTTTCATTCTTCTTTTCATTTTATAAATTCACAGCTGTAGAGTTGAAAGAGAATTTTGAAAATTCTTAGTCCAATTTCCTCATTTTGCAGACATGAATTTTGAAGACTAGAAAGGTTCAATTGCTCAGTGGCACAGTGCAGGACCAGAAATCAGATAGTCTTGGGTTCAAATCCAGTTTCAGATTCTTCTTGGTGATGTGATCATAGTCTAATCGCTTATCCTCTGTCTCATCTGTGTAATGGAAATAGAGTATCCATCTCATAAAATGAGGTTACATATATAAAAATAATGTTGCAAATCTTAAAACAGCATATAAATTTTATAGGTTAGTGAGTTTCCCAACGTAACATGTAGTTAGTAGCAGAACTGGATTTGAACTCAGTTCCTATAATTTTGTGTTCAGCACTCTTTGCTCCACATTTTCCCTTTATTTTATAGCAATTAAAGTTTTCTGAAACACCTTCTCCACAAAAGCTCTGTTAAATATAGGTAGTGCTAGTGTTATTACTGTGATTTTATGCAAGAGGTCACCAAGAATTACAGAGGTTCTGTAGATTGATGAGTGTCACGTAGCTACTACATGTTGAAACTGATACTCAAAATGATCTTCTGAAATGGTGGAAATAGCACTGAATGGAGTGAACTATGAAAGCTATCTCACAAGATGGAGAAGACAGTGTTCTACAAGTTGAGTGAACATCAGCTGGGCCCCAGGACCAGGTTTCTTTCTCCAGAAATCATATAGTTTACAAGGAGTAGGACCGCATAGTCCTTTTCTTTGTGAGACTAAGTTGGAGCCACCTTGGCAATGAAACTCTCACATATGGTAAGTTAGTAATCCTAAAGATGTGGTCAAGTTGACAGTTTTTCCTCATTTATGACTTACAATGTGAGGTCATTTGTACTGGCTAATACAGGGCTAATTAGCCCAGGCCCCTATATAATTTTGTTGGTTAACTGGGCCTTGCCTCTCCTTGCCTAACTGCTTGTGGGGAAGGAGATGCCCTTTCTTGTGAGATCATAATAAAATTCCTTTCTACTTTTGCCTTGAGAAATGTCCTTAATTTATTTGATTTATTTGAGCCTGTGGTCTTGTTCACACATTATTGTTTCTGAAGTTTGAAGATCTGAATTCAAATTTCACCTCTGCCTTTTATTTTTTGACCTTGCCTTCCTTGGTCTGTTTCCTTATCTGTAAAATTATGGGATTAAATTAGATAGTCTCTGGGATTCCTTTGAGTTCTAGGTCTGTGATTCTGTGAGTCTGGAGTGACTAGTTTCTTATTATCACATCACAGTGGCTGTTCAAAGTATTAGCCAAGTGAATGGAAAACATAATGAACAAATAAAAGTTGTCATTCTTTATCACACATATTATACTGTATGACTTCCAACTGAACTGAAAACAGTTTTTAAAAATTACATCTGATTTGGTATATGTCTGATAGCATTCTAGGATGGAAATATGAATTTTTCATAATTTCATCTTTTGTTTTTTAAGGAAAAGAAAAATAGTATTTGCTTTTCCTAGATAAGAAAGTCAGCTTGTTGATTTCACGGTTAACATCAAAAAATGGTCACATTTACTGGAGACTGAATTACTTGAGTGAAATGCTATTTTATTTTTCTTTCTGGTAGATAGTTTAAATATCTTGAATAAACTCTAACTGATTTTATTGTTTAAAGAAAACTAAACTGTGGCCCACAATCATGGCCCTGCCCTTCAAATTTGAACTAAATAGTAAATTATATCTTCTTGGTATGCCTCTGGATACAGTCATGATGATTGGAGACTTGGAAGTAGCTGTGCATTATCAGAGGTGTAGTATTAACAAACTTCTTCATTCCCAGCAGGACATGTAGATGTAGACAAAGGATTATTTTGGCAATCCTCCTACCTTCTGTTCAAAACAGACAAACTCAGGAGTGGAACCTTTTTTACAAGAATAATTAGCAATGTTAGCAGTTCTGTTTAGGTTTCTGGTTATATGTAATACAGTTGAAAATTAAAATTAATTATTGCTTTCTTTTAATGATTTTTATCACTGTTATTCTAGTTTTTAATGATTTTTAAAATTTCTTTTTTTATTAGATTTCAGCATTTACTTTTGTAATATTTTGATTTTCATTTTCCCCTGCCTTCCTCTTCTATCCCTCTCCAAGACAGTAATCAATTTATATTATACATATCCTTGACTAATTTTATATGAAATTCATACATGATTGATGGAAACCCATATAATATTTGGAAGAATAGTCTAGAAGTATGCTGTAACATTTGCAAAAACAAAAAATATTTTATAGATTTATATATAAATTTTACAAATTAATTACATTATTGGGAACATACCCTAAAAGTGTTATCAAAAAAACTCTACAAAATTAAATGTGGCAAAATTCCCTCTTTTCTCTCAACTTTTAAAAATTACTTTTACAAGACCTCTTTGCTGCTTCTACTAGTAGAAATCTTGTAGCTGTAAATGCAGAAATTGCAAAAAATCGCCAAAAAAAATATTGAGAATCAATAGGAAATGCAATGATGCAAATGATATAAAGAACCCAGGTAAGTATTAGAAGATTTTATGAAATACAAATTGGAAAACTGAATGCATTTGATTGTGATTATATGAAGGGGAAAATGAATGAGAAGGAATGGGCAAAGGCTACAGACTAAATACACATTTTGCAAAGGCTTATAAATATTTATTACATCATATATTCTATATATATTAATACTATACTATATACACACCATTATTGTATCAATTTTAAAGATGTGAAAATTGATCATCATGGCATTTATATAATTTTCCTGTATTCATAATGTTAGTAAATTTTGATACAATATTTGAATTCCATCTTTTTGATTTGGATTCAAACTTATTGCTCTGTTTACTATATCGAGAATGATATAATGAAGTATGAGAAGGAATGACTGAAAAGTTTTGATACATAATATGTTATATGTTGGCATTGTATGAGGAGATCCAGATGAATGATTGCATCTTTATGGGGAACTTGATGTATAAAAATGTATAATAATTCAAGTTAATTACTTTGTAAAATAAAGTCTTTGATTATTTACTGGGATATCCGAGAGGTTGAATTAGTTGCTCATGGCTGTATTAATTAATATGGGTGTAAAGAGGTTGTAAATAAATTTATCTAATTATATTGGCATTCAGTAGTTTTTAACAAGTTTTAATTTGATATTTTTTTTACATTACCCATTAAATAGTTTTTAAAGTACATCTTTTAATTGCAAAAGACAGCCTTAATTCAAACTAAAATTGATAAAATATAAGCTCCTTGAAGTCAGGGACTTATTCAATTGTGTCTTTGTATCCACAGCACAGCACATGTAGTAAGCACTACATGCAGATGTATTTAGTAAGCAATCAATAGACACATTGATCAGTATAGACAACAAATTTAATCTTATTTTGTACATTGAATTATGTATACTCAAAGAAAGACTTCAGACTATTGTGAAACTGGTTGAAAATCTTTGTTATACAATGAATAAAAAATTTGGAAAATAATTTGAGAAATAATTAAAATCTTTGTGATTGTTGGCAAAAAAAGATTTTGTATTTTTGTGTGCACGCAAAGGCATAAAATAGGTAAGAAGGTAAAACCATTACTATTTTAGCCAACAAAATCCAAGAAAACAAAAAAATGAAGACTTTTGTCTCCTGTCTCACAGCGTTCTATTTATTCAGTATTTTTAAAATTAAATTTAAACTTTTGTACAGTGAGGTTCAAATCGAAGATA
Organism: Sarcophilus harrisii; assembly: GCF_902635505.1. NCBI lineage: Eukaryota > Metazoa > Chordata > Mammalia > Dasyuromorphia > Dasyuridae > Sarcophilus > Sarcophilus harrisii. The sequence continues at coordinate 32,521,743 of NC_045428.1, forward strand.
AGAGGGTGAATTAAGCAGGATTATTAACTTTTACCTAACTTAAGTTTCACAATTAATTCTTTGGAGTGTTTCTGCTGCAGAGAATGCTACTTTCTTTTGCCAAAAAGGAGGGGGAGTTGTGGAACATAAACAGAGCAGCCGAGTCTGTGGAGAATGAGCCAGATAGCGTGTATTCAGAAGGCTCTCGCTAGGAACAAAATTCTGATCCAGCTCCCAAGTCTCCATGGAAACCCAAATAGTTTTGCTCTTTTAAACATTGGTGAATTTCTCCCTACTCATGTGGAAAGGCTTTTAGTTCTTAATAACTGCTGTTTTTCCTCTTCCAATGATGTCAGAAACATTTCTCCAATGAGAAACAAATGCATGGATGACTTTAATGGTGAAAATTTAAGAAATCCCTTGAACTTCAAATTGCTTTTTAAGTGGAAAGAAACATTTCTCCTTCTGTGACATAACAGGTAAAAGCTAGATGTAGGTTATATGTACTGCATACTTGTATTCAGAATAAAAATAAGGGGTAGAATGCTAAATGCTAAAGGTTTGGATTTGTTTTTATGTTAATCATGAACATGCAAACAGGATGGCAAAATGCAAATTTGTAAAACCAAAAAAAAAAAAAAAATTGGCATTTAAATTTTCAATTAGAATGTTTCTCTCAAGTATTATCTGCTGCTAGGTCCAGTCCAGCACAGTCCTACAGATTCAGCAGTCAGTAAAGTGGACTAGAGAAAGTGTCGACATAGAACAGTCTCACCCAAGGCTACAAAATAATGCTGTCTGACCTTGGCACCATCTATGTTAAGAGCATGAGGTATCCAGAGCCAATGCTGCAACCCTGGTGCTCTCTGAAGCCTGTTGATCCACTTTGGCTCAAGAACTGGCCAACTAAGGAAGAGAAAAATATGTTGTTTTCTTTTCCTTTTTAAATTTTTTTCCCATTTCTTCTCCTTGAGCTGAATGAGGAGAATCTTAAATTCTCCTGATTTCTCCTATTAGCTATACATATATCACTGTTAATTTATTTTTAAATTTATGGTTTTAAAATATACCTTTTTTTTGGTTGTAGTCCTATAAATAGTCATAATTGAAGGAAATGAGAGAAAAAAGGTAGATTTCTCTTTATTTACATTTAGATTATTACCATAATTTTATCATATGATTATTTCACAGTTAGTCATCTTGATATTAAAATTCTTTGGTCATGAGTGAACAATTCTAAGCCAACATTATTGTGGGAATAATATGGAGTGGTCCAAAAGTTTTGATGGAGTCTTAAGCTTAGATTGCTTAAATGATCCAAGATCAGTATGTGTCAGGTCCTCCTGACATTGAGCTGGCTCTCTATCCATATCAGAGATCCTTAACTTTTTTTTTTAAATTGTACTCCTCCTTCTGGTGAAATTTTAGGTCTTCTAGGGATGTTTCAAACACATACAATGAAATGTATAGCATTATAAAGGGAGCCAATTATAATAAAATTAGTTATCTGTCTCTGGTAAATTGATATACTCCCCTGGGTCTTAGTTTCTTCCTCTTAGTTGGACTAACTGGTTTCTGATGAGGTGTTCTAAATGTGTGTGTGTGTGTGTGTGTGTGTGTGTGTGTGTGTGAGAGAGAGAGAGAGAGAGAGAGAGAGAGACACACAGAGAGAGAGACAGAGAGAAACAGAGAGAGAGAGAGAGAGGGGGGGGCAGGGAGGGAAGGAAGAGAAAAATCCCTTTGAAAACATCTGGTAAGGGCAGCTAGATGGCAAAATGGACAGAGCATTGGCCCTGAAGTCAGGAGGACCTGAGTTCAAATCTTGCCTGAGATATTTAATACGTCCTAGTTGTGTGATCCTGGACAAGTCACTTAACCTCAATTGCCTCAGCAACAACAAAAATGAAGAAGAAAGTGTCTGGTAAAGCCTACATATCCCTTCTGTGAAATACATAAAATAAAAAATTAAATAAATTAAATTAAAAATTAAATAGAGAAGATCATAAATTCCATTTATATTGAAATACAGCTATCAGAATATTTGAAAAAATAAGTTTAGCAACCTTGGGCTAAGGATCTCTGGGTATAGATAAGTGATTAGTAATCTTACTGCCAAACTCTGTGCTAGGAATACAAAAACAAACAAATAGTTTTTCCCAATCTCAAGGGGCTTATATTTTACTATGGAAGGGTTGAGAGAAATAGCATCTACATAAATATGTATACATATGATCATTTAAGGAAGGAAAGATTACTGAAGCCATAGAGTAGTCATTGCAATGACTGTTCATGTTAACCATAAGGGTAAATTTATGCTGTCTGCTCCTTTTAGCCTCAGCTCTACATTTCTCAAGTCTTATAGTTTTCTCAAAGATCTGGAAAACTTCAGAAATGAGAAGTAAAGGGGAATTGGCACTTATAATGAAGGTAGAAAACATGATGACTACCTCCATCTCTCTGAATGGGGTTGTGGGAAAGGAACAGATACTTCCTTATTCTGATATATGAACATTTACAAGTAAACCTATTATGGTAGATTGAGTACTAGCCTTGGAGTCAGGCAGTCTTGGAGTTCCATTCCACCAGGAATATTTAATAGGTTTGTAACTCTAAGCAAGTCACTTCCACTTTTAAGCCTCGGTTTCCTAATTTGTAAAATGGGAATAATATTAATAGCTATACATTTCTACCTTACTCGACTCTTAAGCTCCATTATTCATGGAGTGCTTTATAAACTTCAAAGTATGATGAGGATTTTGGTTATGTTATCAGTGACATATAGTGATATAATGTGGAATTTAGGGGAAACATTTATTTCACCATTTGGGATAAACTCTTGGTCTGGCATGGCTGTACTTGTTTATGTAGAGATTTCATGCAAAATGTTGTTTTCCACAGGAAAACAAAATATATTGTTTTCTACTTGGTTCTGAAATAATGTGCTGTATTTATCTAAATCTCAGACTTGTTCATTTCTGGTGCTGGTTATTTTTTTTCTATAATTAACAACTTCTGTAGATGTGTAGTTATCACAGTTTGAGAAATTGAGTCATTTGGTATTACTTTTCTTTCTGTATAAGAAAATAGAAATCATTTTTCTCTGATACATTAGCCTCTTCCATAATTTGGATCAAATTGGAATTATTTTCCTTTACTTTATCATAGAGAAATAAAGCATATTCCCTCATTACAATAACTCTTTATTATACTTTCCCTTTTAAAAAAATGTTTTGTCTAGAATGCACCCTTTCCTTACCTCCACTTTAAGGAGCTCTGGCATCCAGTAATAACAATAATTAGTAATAATATATGAATAGGTAGCCTTTATGTGCACTTCAAATTTGTCATAATACTTTACAAATTTTCTCTTATTTATCCTCATAAGAATTCTAGGAGGTAACTGCTATTATAATTCCTATTTTACAGATAAGGATACTGACATAGACAGCAATTAAGTGATTTACCTAAGGTTATACAATTAATGTCTGAGACTGGATTTGAATTCTAGTTTTTCCTAATTTAGGCCTAGAACTCCATCCACTGGGCCATTTATAAGCATTAATTTAGGTGTTGCATTATTCAAGAAGGAGATAGCTAGGTGGTACAATGGATAGAGTACTGGATCTGGAGACAGAAAGACTCATATTCTGAATTTAAATCTGACCTCAGACACTTACTAGCTGTGTTACCCTGAGCAAGTCATTTAATCCTGATTGCCTTAATTTCCTCATTTGTAAAAAGAACTAGAGAAATAAATGGCAAACCACTCTAATATTTCTGCCAAGAAAACCACAAATGGGGCCACAAAGTCAGCTCAAAAAAAATAAAACTACCAAGAAATCTTTTATAAAGTCTTAATCATTACCTTACCAATTATTGGTGCTCTCTAACTATAAAAGTATCATTTATCTCCATATCTATGTAAAAGTTTTACCATTTGTAGAATTTACCATTTATAGGATCTTGAGGACAAAGACTTTTTTGTTTTCTTATAATAGGATACTCGCCTAAGGCACATAGTAATCAATTACATGCTTCTTTCATCTGTTTCAAATGGATAATAAACAAAATTTTAATTTATTATAAAAAGTAAGCAGCACATATTTCTTTGACTCCCATTTAATGCTTAGTTCAATGTTGTAGTAACTTCTCAGCCTCAGTTTTCTTAACTGCAAAATGATTATAATAATAGTTCCTACTTCACAGGATGATTGTGAGGATAAAATGGGATAATATTTGTAAAGAGCTTTGCAAACTTTATAGTACTATATAAATGCTAGCTATTATGATTATTACCCTATAGATGAAAATTGTGTTTAGAATTTAGAGCAATGATTCTCATCCTGGTGTCTGCAGACCACATAGATTTTTTTTGGCGGGGGGAAGAATCTGTGAATTCAGATATGAAAAAATTGTTATTTTCAGTAACATCTCACTGAAGCCCAGCTTTTCCTTCCATTATGAAATATGTATCAAACTATAATTCTCAAAAGAGATGCTTGGGCTTCAGTAGATTGCCAGAGCTGTCTATGGTACCAAAAAAACTAAACAAACAAACAAACAAAGCTTCAAAGTTTAAATTTGAGCCAGAGTTCTTAACTTGGGGTCTGTTGACTTATTATATAATATCTCAATACCTATATTTCAATATAATTCACTTCCTTTATAATCCTATATATGTTATTTCATGTTTTTAAAAACTTGAGAAGGTATCCAGTGGCTTTGAGAAAAGGCCTATGAACTTCCCCCAAAATTTAAGAATTCTGGACTTATAGGGTCTCTAAATTTTTTCAGTACTGAAATGCTATGGTATTATGAAAAAATAATCATTTGGAAAAAATCATCACTGAAAAGATTATAAAGCAAAGCCTATAATCAAGGTTAATTAGAGTTAATCTTACTTTGATTCGAGATATTTTATTGAGAAAATAATTCACTCAGCCACAAAATGCAGATCTATGTATATGTTAATAGAAATGCTTTATAAGTATATGCATAATAATAATAACTATTTAAAATGTATAGTATTGGAATTTTCTGGAACTCCTTGTATCATAGTCTCATTGAGTCTAACAGCAATTCTGTTAAGTATATTGATGTTCCAAGTAATAGCATCCTATTTTATAGAGGAGGAACCTGAAGGTCTCAAAGATTAACAGACTTTTTCAGGGTCACATACCTATAAATGTCATTGGGGGGAAATGGAAGCCAGACATTACACTGAGCCTATGATTGGCATTCAATCTATCATGCTGTGTGTGTGGTGTGGTGTGTGTGTGTGTGTGTGTGTGTGTGTGTGTATGCAAGTACAGTCATCATCTCCATTTTACAATTAAGGAAACTGAGGCAGTTTCTTTAATGAGTTCTCTGATGTCACACAGCTAATGTCTGAAGCCATATTTGAATTCAATTCTTCTTGACACCGTGATTAAGTATTCCATCCACCATGCCATAACTTTGAAGTTCACTAAAGATTAGAAGACCTTAAATCCAGTCCCATCACTTGCTTGTGATCTTGAATAAATTGGTTCACTCTTCTGTTTGTTATTATCTTCATTTGCAATTTGAGATAATTAGATTAGGTCTTTAAATTCTGATTCCACTTTGAAAATCTTCTGATTCTACATTCATACTTTAGACATACTGTTTTTTTTCCCCCTCTATTTTTCTTTCTTCAATTATCTTTGTCTTCTCTTTTTAGATATGATGCCCAAAGAAATTATTTTAGAATGGTCAGAGAATGAATTACCCATCCATTTTTGAAGGATGATTATGTTGAGCCAGAGACAGCCAGATATAAGGATGCTGGATTTAGTTAAAAGACCTGGATTCTAATTCTGTACCTATCTTTTATCCTTTGTATGACATTGGGGAAATGATTTAACTTTCTTAGATCTACTTTTCTCTCTTAAATATGAGGGAAAGGATAGTATAAAGTGGAAAAGATGCTTTAGGAGTTAGTGAGACCTACATGTTAATCTTATCTCTGATATTATTAGCTAAGTGATTATGAAGCTAAGAGCTTCTCTTTAATAATGTTTCATCAATCATCAAATATTTGTCCGAAATCCTCAATCAACAAATATTTATAAAGCACTTAAGTGCCAAGTACTGTGCTAATTGCTGTTAAATAGTTCCAGTACTCGAAGGATTTATATTGTATAATAGCAATGGCTTCTAAGGTATTACCAGTATGTGGGAAAGCTGCTCTGTTCCCTTATTATTTATTTATTTACTCATTCATTTTTATTTATGACAATGTGATTAAGTGACTTGTGCAGAGTCATAGAGTTAATAAGTGCCTCTGAACTTTGCTGTGGACAAACCACATCTGGGGAATTGTGATGAATTTTAGAAACTACGTACATTGACAAGTTAGAGGGGGTCACATACCTTTTTGGTACATTCATGGCATTCTGTCTCTTTTTTTTTTAAAGACTATACTTGTTCTTCACTTTTGTAGAGTTAGGAGCCTTAACCTGGGTTAAAAGTGATAGGTGGAAGTGGTAGAAAAGCAGATTAGGCCTGATATTAAAAAAAAGAAAAGAAAAAACTTCCTCAGGATTAGAACTATTCAATTGAAAGGGTTACCTTGGAAAGTACTAGGGTCCTCCTCTTTAGAGTATTGTCACATGGGATGATACCTAGCACAGGTTATAGTAAGGATTCCTATCAAGAGAACAACTGAAATGGATGACTTCAGTTGGTTCTCCCAATTCTGAAGTTTCCTGGTGGGGGACTTTAAATGCCAGGAAAAGGAGTTGGAATTTTACTCATCAGGCAATAGAGAGACCATTGAACAGAGACCTGACATGAATGGATTATTGTGATTCTATTTTAAAGGACTGATTGGGGGTTAAAAAGAAGGATGTGGAAGTGGGAGGATCTGTTAGTAGGTTTTTAAAATAGACCAGGTAAATCTTTGGAAGGCGGTGCATGAGGGTTCTATCAATGGAAATAGGGTAGAGTAAAACAATTTGGTGGAGTTAATGATACAGAACAAAATATAGATGAAGTGCTGGTTTTAGAAATTATGATTAGTCAAAAGAGACTCAAGCATTGTACACTTATGGATAATTCTCTTTAGTAAATTAGAGTTGTGGAAAATTTGTTTTTTTTTTTTTTTTTTGTGATAGTTACTCTTTCTCATTGGAGTAGCCATTCCTAAGATAGCTGGTATAGAAACAATGATGTTCTTTCATGAGGACCCTAGTGAAATGGAGATGAAAAATTGATGAAAATTGGCAAAGAAAAAGACAGGTTTTATATTCAAGCCAATAATTACATTTTCCCTCATCTTTGCTTGTGATGTAAAACATAGGAAAATAAATGAACCGGGTCAAACCCGGTTGCTCTGGTAAAGAATTTTGACAGCCACATGTTAGAGAAAGCCCCCATCCATTTGTAAGGAACAAACTCATTTGTTTCAGGACGCTGGATTTGTAACTAAGTGTAGAAAATCTAAGTAGGTGGCAATAGTAGAAAGTGATAATGGTGATTATGTTGTGGGCTAAAGAATAGACATGAGATTTTTCCAAATATTCCAATTTGATTTAATTCAACCAGCATTTATTATATGTATACTTTTGCTAATCCCTGAAGCCTGAAACAGTTTCCACCCTCAAGAAAGGAGTTATAGTTCTGTTAGAGGCTGGGAGTGGGAATAAAATATGTCAACATATAAAGAGTTGAATGTATACATAATAATTTTAGTAGGGAGAGGACACTAGTAGGAGTTGGTATATTTGCTTTTTTTTTTAATGTGTGGGTTTTTTTTAAAAACAAATTATTGAGTGGTTTGGTATTATTCCTAATTTAACTACAAAACAACCAACTTCAGCTAAATTTCATTAGTTTCAACTCCATTAATTTTAAGTTATTCTATTTATTCTATACTTAGAAGCTAGCAAAAAAATATACACATAAAAAGATCATATTTATAACCAAAAACTCTTTATTTTACAGTTTTTTTAATACATATCTTTATTCTGACAAGATAATGAAAGAATACTTGTTTCTATGGCCCCTTCTGAACTCTTCTTCATCTATTGATTGTACTGCTGTTACCATTTTAAAAATAGTACCTTAATGTATTTAAGACTGTTTTGATTTCCATGGTGTCTCACATTTTCCTGTCATTTTCATATTTGTCATTTCTAAGTATACAGTTTATTCATTCAATCAACATTATTAAATATTTCTTGGGGGAGGGGCAGCTTGTGAGTTTAGTGAATAGAGCACCAGCCCTGAAATCAGGAGGACTAGAGTTCAAATCTGACCTCAGACACTTAACACTCCTGGCTGTATGACTTTAGTCACTTAACCCCAATTGCCTCAGAAAAAAAAAATACTTGCAAGGTTCAGGGAATAGAAAGAAAATGACAATAACAACAGCAAACAGTTCCTAATGGGGTTCCTAAATTTTCTAATGGAGAAGACAATATATAAACAGAGAAAATAGTCAAAGGTTATGAATAGACAGTTTTTCAATGAATAAATTAGAACAATTTATAGCCATACGATTCTCTAAATCATTATTGGTTAGAGAAATGCAAATTAAAACAATTTTGGGATAACATTTAAAACCTACTAGATTTGCCAAAATTATTGAACAGGAAAACCAAAAATCTTGGAGAGAATGTGGAAAAATTGGAACACTAATTCATTTTTGGTGAAATTATTAATTTATCCATTTTGTAGAACAACCTGGAATTATGGCCAAAGAGTTTTAAAAATACTAAACATGGAAGCTCTTTTGAAGAAGGAAAGAGAACAAGCAGGTTGGTGAAATATAAAGTCTTTCAAGGATTTCTCCACAAAAGTTTAAGCCTTGAATGAAATTAAGGATTATAAAACGTGAAATTAAAAAGGTGAAGCAGGTATACATAGTTGACATGAGAATACTCTCTTAAAGCTCAGAATTGTGTCTTTAGACTCTCATTCCCCCCAATCACTGAAAAAGGATGACAAGACTCTACAACTGTTGCACTCCTAGACTTCACATCCCACTCAATATCTCGATGACCTTGAACAATTAACACAGTTCTTTTCTCTCAGCTCGTTCCTCACATCTAAAAGGAGGAGTTAATTAGATGGCATTGTTCTAGTATTTAGCTATTGACAAGTTTTAAATTTAATCCAAAATGAGAACTAGAAGTAATTCCACTAGCCATCTGGTTTAATCCATGTACAAAAGTATCCCCATGAAATAGCCACTATGTTTATGTGATTTTAAAATATGACTATTTTTTTCTCTCAAAAATTTGAAACCAAGAAGCAATTATGAATATATCATTATCAGTACCCCAATAATGTGGATAAAATAATGGAGGCTTCTAGTTAAAGAAATGGAAGATCCCAATACACTCTAATACCATTAGGAGAGTGACCAGGATAGTTAAACTTTGGTCTTTGCAATACTAGCACTTAGTGTAATGTCTTACATTTAAAGGATTTATAATAAATGCTTTTGAATTGATTGTTTTATTTATGAGAAACTGAGGAGTGACTTGTTTCATAAGATCAGGGAAGCAGCAGTCAGAGGTGAGATTTTGAATATGGGTGTTCAGGCTATGGAATAAGTTTTATTTTTATTATATCACATATTTTACTGTCTTTCCCCCTTGTTCAATAAGCTTTTGTGGTTCCTTATTATCTCTATCATTTATTATTTCTCTCATGATTTTCTCTATCAATTGTTCACTAGCTTCCACACCACCCCCCAAATCTTGCTGTTTTATATAAATGGCATCTCATTACCTGTTTTTATGTTTTAGATAGGCAATATTCCATTCTTGGAATGTTTCCTTTCTCTACCCCTCCCTATCTATAATTTTCTACCCATCCACTTATGGAATCTTGATTTTGCATCAAGGGCTTACTTCTTCTCCAAATCCTTCCTTGATCTTTGTTAATTCTTATTAATCTTCTCTCTAAAATTTATGTTAATTTCATATGCATTGGCTTTACTCACCTGTGTACATTTTATATGCTCATAATCAAGGGTAATTTTTTCCCCCTTGAATCTCTTTGTTCAATTGTTTTTTTCAATCTGTATCTGATAACTTGTGATCTTATTAGAGGTTTTCTTGGGAAAGATACTGGAGTGGTTTGCTCTCTCCTTTACAGATTAGGAAACTGAGACAAACAGGGTTAAGTGACATGCATAGGGTCCCACAGCTAGTAATTATCTGAATCCGAATTTGAACTCAGGAAGATGAGTCTAAGCATTATACCCTATCTTAACTGTCCTTCTTGTCGCTTAACTATGCTTCTTATATCTCTAGCATCTAGGAAAATGCTTTCCACATAGTAGGTGCTTAACAAATGCTTACTGAATTGAACCTGATAAAAAAAGATACTTAACAGATACTTGGGAGAAAAGACCACAATCTTTGCTTTCCATCAAACTCCCTTTTTGAACAGAGGTGGGGGAAATACAATTTGGGATGCAGAGTCTATTTGAATTTACAGTTCAGTCTTCAGATCAGCAAATATATCAGTTCCTATAATGTTAAAATGTTTCCACATAGTATTTTGGAGTTTCTCATGTTTATTTTTGTTTTGGAGCTACTGTGAACATTCTAAACAGGACCTAAAATATATTAGTATGAATTTTAATAACTTTTGCCTTTCTCCCTCAGCAAATGACTCCCTGCTATTTCCATCCGAGAACGGGATTTTTAATAAGGCTTTTACAATGTATAGGTACCTGTGGGAGAGAATCTAGCATAGCTGGAGATGGAAAAGAAAATATAGAGGAATGAGGAAGATGGAGTAAAAATAGGTCTTTCCTCATAGTGCTGGTTAGGTAGCAACTTCCTGGACTCATCAGGGATATTGTACTTCCTATCTATTGTCACACTACTTTAGGAGCTATGCAAAATCCAAACATTAGAAATTATCTCACTTTTCTAGGAATAAGTCATATGGATTTGTTGTTAGGAATATGTAAAATCATTCTCATATCTTAAGGGAAAAATTATTCTGAAACTTGACACACCAATAAAGTTCTTTTCATACTGATTTTCAGAATAAATAGTTCTACTGATGAAATGAAAGCAAAAGCTGGCTTTATATCCCTACCCCCTTCATCCACCCTGGACTCTGAACTGAAGTTAGACAGAACAGAAAGATTCTTTTCTGTGTAATCTGAGCTCCTGGGACAGTGTCTGGTACATGCAAAGAGCAGGAAAAAAAATACTCACTGAATTGAATGCAGACACAGAGGGTGAATCAGGTGTTTGCCTCCCAAGGTCCCTCTATAGTGAGAGACCTGATCCTAATAAATAATATTTTTTCTGAAGTATAGTATATTGAAATATCACTGCCCTGGGCATGAGGAAGTTTGGATCTAAGCTCTTTCTTAACTAGTTTTGTGACCTCTGGTAGATCATTCAATTTCTCTAGGCCTGACTTTTCTGCATCTGTAAAATGAAAGGTTTATATTCATTGATTTTTAGTTCCATTTCAAATCTAATATTTCATGATATGAATTTCCCCAATTTTAATAATAGGCTGTCTAAGCATTACTAAGTTAGATCGATAGAAATAGAAATTAGACTTTTGATTTCACTAGTGTGAAGAAATCTCATATGAGGACACTTCCTCTACCACTTCAAGTTGCTACCTTCTCCACAATAGGTTTCTAAGATGCCGCAAGCTGTGATGGGCACAGAGACAAGCATTATTCCCCTTTTTTATTTTATTATAGTATATATATATATATATATATATATATATATATTATTTCATTCATAACACACACACACACACACACACACACACACACACTTTCCCATCTTTTTTCTCCTATAATATTTTGCTTTTCTCTTCCATTTGGATTAATATCCTACAAAGGCATTCAGAAAATACTCTGAGTGTGCCATCTTATATAGCCCCATTTTGAAGAATATTCATGAAGACAAGTCAAACAAGTATTTAGTAAGCATTTACAATGTGTCAGATATTGCTCAAGAGATACAAAGACAGAGATCATTCCCATCCTTAAAGAGCATGCATTCTCACAGAGGAGACTCCTAAGACACATATTAAAAAAGAAAGAATAAATAAAAAGTAGTTAATCATAAGGTTAAATTTAATTTTAAACCTTTCATATAAATTTTGGAACTCACCCAGTTAACTTTTTCCCCCTCAAGCTGTTATCAGGCATTAGTTAAATTTGCCCACAGTTTTGCAGTGAATTTTGACTTTATTTGACTGAACTATATTTTCTTACTTAATAATATGACTGATAAAGGAAACAGCTGAGGACAACAGAATAAATATTTGGTTCAAGCAGTCAATCTATTAATTATTTGAATAAATATTTGTTGGTTAAAAAGATATGTAAAAAGACAGAGTAGAAAGACTTGGATTCAAGTCCTTTCCTTTGCCATATATTAGTTGCCTAACTCTAGTCAAGTTGTACAACCTACAACAAGACTAAGAAATTGCCCATCTGAATGGACAGAGGAAATGAGTTTAAGTAACTAGAGTTTTCCATATATATATATATATATATATATATATATATATATATATATATATATAAAATCATAGGTCTATTTCATTGTATACATAAAAATAAGTATATAGATACATTTTTATGATTATATGTATGTATAAAGATAGATGGATCAATGGACAGATGAATGGATAGACAGATGACCTCAGAATCAGCCGGAGTCAGGATAAGCAAAAGTCCTTAATCTTTATTCTTGGTCTTTAGATGCAGGATTGAACAGAATGGAAGCAGAATCTCCATGACTGCCTTTTTCCTTGTCCACCGCAAAAAGTGACTCTGGCTTGTCTTACTCCACTCCCTAGTCCCTCCCACAATCCTCTGTAAACACCAATCATTGAGCCAGCACAGGATAGTGGGAAGGACCATTTTCCAAGCATATGCCCATAGAGTATTGTACAATCAGTAATTAGCTCTAAGTGCTTGAACCGACCTCAGTGTAACGATTCAAGAGTTTTAGCCCTCTACAACAGATATATGGATAAAGAAATAGGAAGACATATCAATGGATGGATAAATGGATAAACAAACAGATGGATAGATGAATGAATAAAGATATGGATAGGAAGATATATAAATAGATGAATGGATAGACACAGATACATGAATGGATAAGGATCCATATGGATCCATCCATATAAATCAATGGATGGATAAATGGATAGATAGATAGGTGAATGAATAAAGAGATGGATATATAGAAAGGAAGGAAGGAAGGAAGGAAGGAAGGAAGGAAGGAAGGAAGGAAGGAAGGAAGGAAGGAAGGAAGGAAAGAAGAAAAAGAGACTGAGAAGGAGGGAAGGAGAAAAGGAGAAAAAAGGAAGGAAGAAGAAAAAGAGGGAAAAGGAAGGAAGGAAGAAAAAAGAAAAAAGGAAGGAAGAAAAAAGTAGAGAAGAAAAAAAGAAAAAAGGAAAGAAGAAAAAAGAAAAAAATGAAGGAAGAAAAAAGGAAGGAAGGAAGGAAGAGATTAATGGATAGATAGAAAGAAAGATAGATGGATAGATAGAGAGATGTATGCATACATATATACATACTGGTGTGTGTATACTTTAATTTTTTCCTTTCTATCGTGAGTGATAACTTGGACTTATAACAATTTAAGATCAATGGGGAACTTTCTTCCAATTGAACAGATAATCAAATAATGTTGATTTCTACCACAAACGGGAAAATCTCAAATGACAATGTACAATGGAAAGGGTACTTGTTTTGAAGTCAAAGGATAAAGCCTCAAACTCTATCTCTGTCACAGACTGTCATTGTTGTCCTTGAGCAATTTATTTAATGCTTTTGGGAATCAGCTTCCTCATTAGCAAAATGAGGTAAGATGACCTCAGAACTCCTTATTTTTTCAAGTCCATGATTCTATGATCCTACTGTGTTCATTTATATTGTGGCATGGATTAAACAAAAGATCTTAGTGTGAAGGATTTTAAGTTTTAAAAGGCTGGATTTGGATCCTGATTCCCACTTTCTCTCTCTTTTTTTATCTTAGTTATTTTGTTTCTTTTCCTTGTGCTTCAGTTTACTCATCTGTAAGAATGGAAAGTTCAAGTAAATAAATGAATGCATAGATAGATACAAAAATATTAAATGCTTACTGTGTACAAGCACTATGCTAATCTCTGGAGATACACTTAAAAAAAGTAAGACAGTCCCTTCTCTTAAAGGATTCACATTCTAATGAGGCAAACAACGTACATGGAAGTTTTCAGTTATAAGGTGATACAAAGATCCCCTGATCCTTAGAGTGCAATGGTAAACGGGATGGTAATGTCATACAAATTGTGTTTCTTTTAATACTATGATATCAGTTAATCATTAAACATTTATTACGTATCTACCATGTCCTAGTCACTGTACTAAGTGCTGGGGATACAAAAAGAAGCAATAGACAGTACCTGTTCTCAAAGGAGTTTGCAATCTAAATGGAAACAAATATACAAAGCATGTGTGTGTGTGTGTGTGTGTGTGTGTGTGTGTGTGTGATAAATAGGACATGATGAACAAAGGGATGGTACTAGAATGAAGAGGGATTAAAGATTTTCTGTAGGAGATGGAATTTTAATTGAGACTTAAATGTTGAACCATTTGACAGGGCCAGGGACTCGGGTGGCAAGACCTTTGTTTTCAAGGTCTTCAACAGTTAAAGCAGTAGGTGCAGGTGCCAACCTGCATCTTCACCAGGATTGCTTCTCAGGATAACGGTTCTGCATACTGGACAAGAAGCATTATCATTCCCAGGATCTTTGATTCAAGATCCTGTGGACTGCATTAAGATCTGAAGGGAGATGGTGATCAAAGTAGTAGTGCTGGCTTTCTCTTAGTGTGTTTTCTTGTTTTAGCAAGGCTGGGTCAACTTCGCAGTGTGTGGCAATGTGGTATAGATGGCTGGTTATAGGATTTCTTCCCTGGGTGATAGTAGCAAGGGCTAGAATGGAAGTAGGAATTGTGATCTGATCTGGACTGTCTTTCTGAAGGCTTTTGTATTTATCTGCTGCCTGGTGGCATATGGTTAGTAATCATTGCTAGTGATTTCCTATTAGAGTCTCAACCTTCTCCCTTTCTGCTCCCCTAGACCCACCACCAATAAACTCATTCTTTACCCAACTTTCATCCTGATGTTTAGGATACCACCTCCTTTTTGTCTCTTAGATCTGCAATGTTTGCACTCCTCAGCTTCTCACTTTTACTCACTCATATGTCAAGTCAATTGCTAAGTCTTGTCATCCCTTCTTTCCCAATATCTCTGTGTACAGTTCTTTCTCATTTTATAACCACAACCAAAAGTCAAGTCTTTATTACCTCTTGTCTTCATTAGCTTCCTAAATGGCTTCCTTTGTTTCTCATTTCAGTCCATCTTCCACTCAGCAAACAAGCTAATTTATCTAAAGCCTTGGTCTGATCGTATCACCTCCCCCTTAGTGGTTTCCAATGGCTCCCTATTAGGTCCAGGATGAAATATTTGACTTGGCACTCAAGGCCTCTTAATGACCTGGCCTTTTTCTAATTTTCTAGTCTATATTTGATTCCCTTCTGCATATTTTATAATCCAATTATTCTGGCCTACTTTCTGTTCATTGCATATCCCATTTCTTCAACTGGCTTCATGATTTAGCATGACCCTTGCATGGTGTGCCCTATCCCCTTCTACTTCTCTCTTTCTGTAACTTCTTTCAAATCCTGCCTTCTACAAGAGATCCTATAAGCATCTAATAATGATTCCATCCAAAGTTTCTTTTCATCTGCTCTTCATATACTTTAAATGTACTTATATTCATATATTTTGTATTACCTGGTACAATGTATGCTGCTGAGAACAGGGACTCATTTTTAACCAACCTTTGTATCCTCAGTGCTTAACGTAGTGCCTCAAAGACAATAAGAACTTAATAAATGGTTTTTGATTGATAGATTGAATAGAACCCACATTTTTAAATGGGGAGAGGGGGGGTTTAACAACCCTATATGGGGTCTTATACCTCACTGGGAGGGTAACAAATTATTATTTGTTATCAGCAAATGTTTGATTTGTATACCAATTTTGTATACTTATATACCTGGGGTCATATAAAAAAATCTTGTGTGAAAAGAGAGGTCCTGAGTGGGAAAAGTTTTAAAAGCCCTGATTTAGAGGATTCCACCACTATAATCCTGTGATTTTCAAGGTAATTTATTACTGTAATTATTTGCTTATATCAAAATAGTTTTCAAGGCTTTTTCTTTGAAGGACAGAGACTATTTAGAGTAGTTTTTTATTTACAATCAAACCATAGATAATTTAGTTGGACTGAAGAATTTGATTCAAGAAACCTTTTTAAGCACCTACTGGGTCCAAAGCAAGCCCACAGTTCTGAAAGTATGTGCATATATGTAATGTGTCAGTTCTCAAGGAGTTTAAATGGTTATATACTATATTATACTATGAATATAATATCCTATACATATATAAATATATGAGATATATACTATATATAAATATGTTAAATACTTATATACTATATGTGTAGCATACTTATATAATGTGTAATTACTGATAGACAGTAATCAGATATTTTGATATATAAATATTTTACATATATAAGAATATAAATATGTGTATGCATGTATAAAGCTTTAATATTTAGATCTTCACTTTTTTATTATAATTCATCTATTTCTTTTCTTCCTTGCTTGCTAGATCATAAACTTCATGAAGGTAGGTTGTGTATTAAAATAATATTTTTATCTCTTTCAATGCCTAGAAGTCAATCAAGATATAAACATTTATTAAGCACTGTGCACTATACCCTCTGCTGAGTTCTAGGGACATGAAAAAAGGCAAAGGACAGCCCTTGCTCTCAAGAAGCTCATGTTATAATGGTGCAGGTCTGCACACATAATAGATGCCCATTCATTGTTAGTGCTATTATCAAAGAATCAACTAATTCTTGTCCTCCTTACCCCATCACAGGATGTGACATTGACTACATGAGTTGTCATCTTATGGTCAAATCCACAGAAGAATCTATGTGATTGAAAGCATTTTCTCCTTTTTATTCCTTCAAGAAGACTCCTATATATGGGATATCCATCTTCCTTCTCACACACACATGTATCTTTTACCACTCCAAACTCAGTGACTTTCCCTTTAAACATTCTCCTTACAGGTCCATATATATTCTCATTATAACTTCCTTTATCCTTCTTTCTTTTGGTCACTTCTGTAAAATATATCCTCCTAGTTGGAGAAAACTACTTAGGAGGAAAATAATACTAGTTCCTCCCCTCTGACAGGGAGGAACTGTCTATATTTCCTATATTTTCTTGTCTATATTTCATTTGTATATACTTGTTTTCATGTTTTCTCCCCCTATAAACTGTTAGCCCCTTAAGAACAGGGATCATCTTTGCCTTTCTTTGGATCACCAAC
This sequence comes from Sarcophilus harrisii, assembly GCF_902635505.1. NCBI lineage: Eukaryota > Metazoa > Chordata > Mammalia > Dasyuromorphia > Dasyuridae > Sarcophilus > Sarcophilus harrisii. Next base: position 32,539,157 of record NC_045428.1, read on the forward strand.
ATTTAGCTCAGTGCCTGGCATATAGTTGGTATTTAATAAATGCTTTTAATATATATATATATATATATATATTTATATATATATATATATTTAGTCTGGAGGAGTGAAGATGAAGTAGAGGATGTGGAAGGAAGAATAGCTTCAAGTCTGTGAAGGTCTTCGTGAAGAAGAAAAATTTGGCTTGTACTGTTTGATCTCAGATTATAGAACTGGAAATGATGGATAGAAACTGCAAGAGAAATTTAAATTTGATATGAAGAAGGTAGTCAAAAATTTGAATAATTTCACTAAGTCAAATGGACTATTTCCTAGCATGGTGATTTTTCCCTTTTTGGAGATCTTCAAGCAAAGAAGGGAGGACACTGCTGGAAATGTAAGGGAAATTCTTGTCTAGATTTAAGTTGGATGTCCTTTAGGTTGCTTCCAACTGTGAAATTTGATAGTATATAGAGAAAAGGGAAAGGAGGGAGGAGAGATTTAGGGAAGAAGAGAAGATGAGGGAAAGGAAGGAGGGAGAGACTGAGTAGTATCTTGATAGTAATATGAATAAACTAGAAATGACCCATTTCAAGGAGGAGTTCACTTTCTAATGTCTTCCCAGTCTCCTCAGTTCCTTTTAGAATTTTGAAAAAACACTATCCTCCTTTGTATAACATCCTTTCTTCCAGTATTAGCATTCAAGATAAAAGAAAATGCTATTCAGTATTCAAATTTGTTTCTCTGTTTAATTTTTTGCTAATTTTGTAACATCATTCTTTGTTCTTTCAAATGAGATAATTTATGTAAATGTCTTCATAAGCTATACAAATATCAGCAATTATTATTCTTATTAATAATATTAAACTATTTCAGATTTCTTAATCCTTTTATGTCTGCAAAGTACTTTCTCTGAAAAATTGTGAGTTCAATAACAATTGTTTTCTTGTTTCTGCTTTACAAATGAAGAAACTAAGACTTAAATAGGAAAGTATCCAGGATCACACAGCTCTAAAACATGTCAGAATTTGCATTCAGTTGTTTTGCCTACTAGAAAAGCCTTCACTCCATTCCATCACATTCTCTTTCAATATTGTGCTATTTTCACTATGTTGGGCTACTTTCAGACCTAATTGGGAATCCAGATATTCTTTATGGTTTTCTATATTTTAGACTGACATGGTAGATCAAGAACAAGTCTTTGAGGGCTTGGATTAAAGTCCTGCCATTGACAGAGGCAGTTGTGTAGAAGTTCTCACTATGATTCCAGTCACAATTTCTGCCCCTGTTGCTCTCAGATTTAGAACTCAGTCTTTTATGTATGTAGGGATGTGGGATGAGGGTTATCTATAGAAATAGAAAATTTACAAAGAAATTCTGAATGAAGGAGGGAACTCATTTGTGATATCACTATCTTGCCCACCAGGTTCATCTTTCTTGCTGCACTTAATTGCATATTGTATGTTATTCTTAATAATATACTATTAACGTGGAATTACATTTTAGTTCCAACCTAATGTTTCACTTTTTTGCTCTCTTTTAACTAATCTTGTTGCCATCTGAGTGGTTCCGATTAAATTAGTCCTTTCATTAAGAAGAAATATTCCCAAATAGATCAAGTTAACACTGGTAGATGAAATTATGGAGCTGCTGAATTACTATTTTTTATAGATATGATTACTCTCTGTCATTACTCATCATGAGTTACTCTGAAGATCTGCTGACCAAGAGTAGAAATGGGATTTAGTGGTTAATTGGTTGGTTATCAAACATTTTTTGTTCCTTTCCAATCTAGTGCTGCAAATGGTGGGCATACTTAAAGCTCTGTACCTCTTTGGATTTTCTTTTTCTAACTGCTGACATACTGTATTGCACCAAGTATTTTAAACTGTTCTCCTTATGTCTCATCTTAGCTTATAGATGACCTTGAACTCTGGAAGGTAATGGTACCAAAACAAACCTTAACATATTGAAATAGTAAAAACATCTTTTATTTAACTATGATCATCATTTCTTTGAAATTTCATTTTAATTATTTTGATAGGTTTTTAAGTGTTTACTTTTTTACTTCCATCGTGCACTGAATTGCCATGGGTAATTTTTTTCCCCGAGTTTCCTACAATTGACATTTTATGACAAGGCTCAGGCAACAGATCTAACATGAAAACACAATGAAAACCCTGGGATATCTGGGTTATTCCACTCAATTGGCATGAGGAGGCAATGAAAGCCACATCTGCTTCTCTGATGGCTTCATGGGTAAATGAAGAATGATTACTTAATTTGGGGTTTTGTCATGGGACGCAATAGAAAAACTATGAGTGCAAACTGGGGGCAAATCTCAATCAATATGCACATTGTAGTAAATATAGCTAAACTGAAGTATTTTCAGCATCAAATAACAAAACTCATCAAGTCTTCACAAATATGCTATGCTAGTCACTATACTAGATACTGTTCACTGTATGGGAATTTCTTGAGTCAAATTGAAACCTGTTGAAGACTTTGGCTTAAAAAGGCCAGGGTCCATTTGGAAAGTCATCTCCAGTCATCCTGATCTATATCTAGCCACTGGACTCAGATGGCTCTGGAGGGGAAAGTGAGTCAGGTGACCTTGCACAATCCTCCCTCATTTAAATCTAACTCACTTGCATGTCATGTCATCACCTTCCTGATGTCATGGTTCTTTTCCAGAAAGCAGGAAAAACAATACAGCACCAGCAATGAAACACTTATTTACCCTAAAACCACACTTGAGTTACTTTTAAATCCAATGTCCTATACTCATTTGTGTCCTTCATTAAATTCTCTAGATTTGGGACAGTCATTTCCATGCTGAATCATTATATTTTGCAGCATACATAGTGATTTTAATCAATAAATATCTTCAAAAGATGGCATTAAGACAAGATACAATGAAGGAGAAGAACAAAAAATAAATGTGGGATTTTTCAGTTGCAGGTTAGTTCAATTCAAGAGTAGTTATGAATTGTGATGGTATATTTAGAAGAATTGCACTTGTTTCACATATATTGGATTACTTGCTGTCTAAGGGAGGGGGTGGAGGAAAGGAGGGGTGAGGGAAGGGAGGGGAAAAAATTGGAAACACGAGGTTTTTCAAGAGTGATTGTTAAAAACTTATGTCCGTATATTTTGGAAATAAAAATCTAAAAAAAAATACTTATCAAATACCTGTTATGGGCCAGGTCCTGGCCTAGGGTTTGGAAATAACAAAAATAAAGCTGATTTAGCCCTATCTTAAAAGTACTTGCATTCTACTTTTTACTTGCTATTAAATAAGTAAATGCAACCTATATATGAATGAGAACATCACAGTTTCCAGAAAAAAAAAAAAAGAACTCTGATACTAAGGGTGTGGAGTAGGGACAAAAGTAAGAAAGATCTCTGTTTGGAGGTAACCATCTGTGATTTGAAGGGAACTAGTGATTAAATGGGGTGGAGTAATTTATTTAGCATTTACCTACAAAGTGCCAGGCATTGGATATACAAAGAAATGCACAAAACATCCCTTGCCTTCAAGGAGCTTATAATCGAATGGGAGTACGCAGCACATAAAAAAAGATGCTAAAAAGGGAAAGAAGTCAGAAAAGAGGGACATGATGAAGTTCTGTAAGGTTCCCCTTTTTTCTCCCATGTTCTAAGGAAGTGACAATTTCAGAGATGATTTCATCTTGTAGAATGATGTTTCTGAAGAACAGAAAATCCAGAAAAATTACCTGCTGGAAAAATAAGGTGACTTCTCTGAATATTCTTAAATGTTAGAGGATCTGGAAGGAATTCTCCAAAGTGTATTTTTCACTTTTTCTAAAAATGATTAGAGTGGAACTCTAGGATTGGAGAGTGTGAGGAGGTATAAGTTTCAGAGTTCCTTTCTTTTTGTAGAAAGATGAATTTCTAGAAAACAAGGTGGAAATGAAGAGGCACTGGATTCCATGTGGGGGACTACCTTACAAAGTTACAGAATTTGGAGATGGCATATTATGTATTATATGAAGAAGAGTCAGCAGACCAGTTTGGCTGGAAAGGAGAATGCGAGAATGCAAGATATTTGAAAGAAGAAAGGGAATTGAGATGCAAGTTGAAAAGGAATTTAAATGTCTCTCAGAAGATTTTAGAGTTTATCTTAGAGTCAGTAGGGACTAACTGAAGACCATTTGAGTAAGTGAAGAGACTTAAGGCAAGGAGACAAAAAGGAGACTGGTGCGACAGTCTAGACAAGAGGTGATGAAGTAACAATAATAACTTCTTCAGTGGAGGAGAAAGGGTGGATAGGGAGGTGATGTTGTGGAAGGAGGATCAGCAACATATGACAGAAGATTGGATGTGAGGTAGTGAGAGAGAGGAAAGGATCCACTTAAGATTTACAGTGGAATCACTTTAATTAAAATAAGTATTAGAGATATGTAATTATATAGACTCTATTCCAGGATAATCAATCCCTACAACTGTTATATGTACTATAATCCTTAAGATATAATATGCACATATTTTTCCCTCTGCTATTGCCATATTGGAAATTGCACTAATGGTATATCCCCTTGGGGGGTTATCTATATAGAAAAGCTTTTTTTTTTAAATCAGAAAATTCAAAAAAGAAAAATAAAAGAACCCTCTTCTTGTTTTTCTTAACCTTTAGTTTTCTTTCAAAAAACAAAAAAACTTTGGCTCCTATCCCTTTATTACCATGGAAACCAAAGATTTACATTTTTCTTTGTCCCATTTGATTTCAAGTGTTGAAATAAACACAATCTGGTTGAAAATAGTTGCATATCACATAAAGGAAAAAAATTTCTTTCCATGTGTTGTGTGAAGCTCTGGGGATGGGAGACCCATCAGAAGGGCCACATCTGCTTCTCTCCAGTCCACACCCTCAAAATAAATGAGCTATAACAGTGTTTACATTTCTCCTGAGAATAGTACCACTCAACTGTTGCCTCATGTAATTTTTTTATGATGACTAGTCAATTGCCAATTGGTATTTCACTGTATATGAGGCAAAATGGTTCCTGTTAGTTATGGGATAACTCAGTCTAAATTATCATTGCGAGTTAATGAAATGAACATTTTAGTAAGAGCCATAACTAAGGAATTTTGACACCTCTGAAAAACTCATTTGTGAGTGGGAATTCAGATGATAGTCTGATCAAGGATATAATTATACCAAGAGAACTAACAGCCTATCTTCCATAGAGTCCATTCTTCATTGAATAGAGAGATTGGGAGGGAGAAGGTGAGAGCAGTATCAAAGTGTGGGAGTAGCAGCCCAATTGTGATCTGCTGTGGAGTGGCTCAGGCCAGCATAGGAAAGCTAGGAGGAAGTCCCTTTTAGGTAGGTAACCTGAGGCAAAGCAGTTAGCTACTATATATATATATATATTCAAAATCCTGAAAGAATTCCTACTTCATAGAAAGGTACACATATCTTCCCTTGCCTTTATATATGCAAGAAAGAAATTTTTTCCCTTTCATACCAGTAATTCATTTTAAATCTCATTCATGCCAGGCCTTTTTTTTACTGCTGTCCTATGAGTATGGATTTGTACTGTCATGTTTGATCAGTAGGGTCATTGGAAGTGAATTCTATATTTTCTTTTTTGTGATGGAGAATATGAAATATTTGACCAGGCTTCCTTAGCTGACTAATTTTACTTATGAGATTTCTGAGGTTAAGAGAGACCTTCCATCTGAATATCAAATATAACTTAATGATAAAATGTATTGGGTCATTTCATCTTAACTCTGGGTAAATGACATCAGAGTCCAAAGAGGCAAATTTGTTATTCTCTTGAGTTAAATTTTATATGGTTTAATATGCAAATAATATATCATACAATTACCTGTATGTTGAACTTCTGTCCTTATGAAGGCAGTTGGTGATGTATTCATTCCATTAAAGATGGAAATTACTAAAAAAAAAAAAAAAAGTACTTTTTAGAAACAGCACAGAATGGGCCATATTTAACTAACAAATTTCTCTGTTTAAAAATCAGTACTGGACATCAGCAATGTTTTCATCAAGTGGTGTTATGTATTGACAAGTACAATGGCTATAGCATCAGAATATCAATAATATCTAGCATTTATACAACTATGTTTATTGAAGGCTTTATCTACATTAAGTCAGATCAAATCAACAAGCATTTATTAACTGCCTACAATGTACCAGGTTCCATGCTAAGACCTGGCACTACAAAGAAAGACAAAAACAGTCACTCCCTTCAAGGAGGGCCTAATCTAACAGGGGATGATAATGTACAAAATGACTATTTACAAATAAGATATATACAGGATTAATTGGTAAAAATCTCAGAACTAAGGCTTCAAGGAAGGCAGAGATGAGGAGGGGGATAATTCCACCCATGGAGGACAACTAGGGAAAATGCATAAAGTTAGGAGATGAGACAGGGAGATCAAAGTGATCAGATTGCATCTAATAGAAATAGAAATAAGGTACAAGAAGCCTAGAAAGGAGCCAGGTAAAAGACTTTGAATGCCAAACAAAGGATTTCATAATTTTATCCTTAAAGAAATTTATTAAATTGGGGACTGCATGGTCATATCTGAACTTTCAGAAGATCACTTTGATAGTAAAAGATAAACTGAAGTAGGGAGACACTAGGATCAGTGAGGCTCCAAACTATCCTATACCAATAGCTAGGATTGCAGGGGTCCTCAAACTACAGCCCACAAGCCAGAGGCTCAGCGGCAGCTGAGGATGTTTATCCCCCTCACCCAGGGCTATGAAGTTTCTTGATTTAAAGGCCCACAAAACAAAGTTTTTGTTTTTACTATAGTCCGGCCCTCCAACAGTCTGAGGGACAGTGAACTGGCCCCCTATTTAAAAAGTTTGAGGACCCTTGCTTAGCCAATGATGATTTGTGTCATGGTAGTGACATAGTTAAAGGAGAAAATACACCTATGAGAGATGTTACAAAGGTACAATTGACAAGGTTTGGCAACAAATTGGTTAAGGGGAAGTAGAGAGTCAAGGATGACTGTAAGCCTGATTGACTGGGAGGACAGTGGTATTCAGGATAATAGTTTAATTTGATATTTAATTTGGTCTTCATAACAAATCTACAAGATAAATGGTACATTTTTAACCTATTTTGTTGTTTTTAATCATTTTTAATTATAACTCACTGTGACCCCATTTGGGGTTTTCTGAGCAAAGATAGTGGATTGGTTGACCATTTCCTTCTTCAGTTCATTTTACAAATGAGGAAACTGAGGCAAACAAGGGTTAAATGACTTGTCCAGAGTCACATAGTTATTAAGTGTCTGAAGATTGATTTGAACTCTGGCCTTATTTACTCCAGGCTCACTGGACCACTCCATCCACTGTACCACCTTGTTACCCTCTATTCATTTTATGGATGAGAAAAAGTGAATCCCAGGGAGATTGTTATTAAATAAAAGTCTCTCAGAGAGTAAATGGCAAATCTAGTTCTATGACCTAAGTTTTTCTTAATGTTATTTCTACTACCGAATCTGAGTCCCTAAACTTCTATGTCAATTAGGCTCTCAGGCTCAATTTCTTCATTTGTAAAATAGCTACATAATAATACCTGCACTAAACAGTTGCTATAATTAGGAACTAATGTAATACTATGATAAAATTTCTGTGTGATAATAAATTTCTTTATTGTAACAATCTATCTTTATTCAAGATTGTTGGGGCCTATCTACAGATAGATCCCCCTGGATATGTATTAATATCTTGAATATGAAAGCATGAATTTCAGGAAATATTGTAGACTTCTAGTATTACAAATTGGCATTACAGAAAGATTGTCCCAGTGTCTCCATATTTTCTACGTGTACCACCTTTTTCTGAGAATATGATCCTTTTTCTTTCCTTCCTTTTCTCCCTTCCTTTCTTCCTTCCCTCCTTCCTTTTTCACTTTTTTCCTTTCCTCCCTCCTTCCCTCCCTCCTTCTTCCTTCCTCCTTCCTTCCTTCCTTCCTTCTTTCCTTCCTTCCTTCCTTCTTTCCTTCCTTCCTTCCTTCCTTCCTTCCTTCCTTCCTTCTCCCTTCCTCCCTCCCCTTCTTTCCTCCCTCCCTCCTTCCTTCCTTTCTTCTCTCCCTCTTTCCTTCCCTCCCTCCTTAATCCTTCCTTCTCTCTTTCCCTCCCTCCCTCCTTCCCTCCATCCCTTCTTCCATCCCTCCTCCTTCTATCCCTCCTTCTCTCCTTCTATCCCTCCTTCCATCCTTCCCTCCCTCCTTTCCTCCTTCCCTCTTTTCCTCCTTCCTTCCTTCCCTTCTTCCCTTTTCTCTTCCTTCCTCCTTGCCTGTCCCTACCTCCCCTCTCTGTTGTCTATGTCTCTTCTTTTCTCCTCCTCTTCATCTTCTTCTCCTGCTCCTCCTCCTTCTTTTTACTAGTGAAGACTGAATAGAATGGGCTATCTGTCATGTCACTCTGACAAAATATACAATCATCTCACCAGGAGCAAAGTCCATTTAATATTAGTCAACACTGTCCAAGAAGTGATGTCCTTCTGGAAGGCTGCATGTGAATTACATGTTTGTAAATTGAGTCATAATTTAAATGTACAAGGACTAAGGGATGGAACTTGTGATGGATGGCATGTGTGCTGTTTTGAAGTCCAACTTAACTGTGTTTAGAGAAGCTACTATTTAGTTCACCACAGGCCAATCCCCCTTTCCTTTTTTTTTTTTAAGTTTAGCTGTTCTTAAACATCATCTGCAAGGTTAAAGTACTAGAAGATTCATGTGCAAGATTTAATGAAAAAAATCGTATACTCTTACTGAAATAAAAACTTTCATCCTATTTTCTTTACCTTATTGATTAAAACAAAACCTTATTATGTAAATCCATACAAATTGGTCTGAAATTTTCTTAAATTTTGGTCCTAATGAAGATTTTCAATTTGTTGGTTAAATTGTAGATTTTTGATGGTCTGAAACAATCTTTTAAATAAATAGTTTAATTATTTATTTGCTTAGTGTGTCTTTAAATTTTGTATCTTTGGAATGAGGACTGCTCACCAAAGAAATTCTAAGTCTTAGTCATTGGGATTTAAAATAAACCTCTGGTTTTATTTTTCTTGCTTTCCCTGTGGGTAGGAGAGAGGGAGGGATAAAAGGGAGAGAAATCAGAACTGAAAATAAAATAAAATTGAATTAAAAAATAAAAGAAAACTATGAAATAACATGTTGTCCTTCTAGAAAGCCAGGACTATCTGGTATTTCTCTCTGTCCCCAGGATCCAAGTCAGTCCCTTCAATTGGGGCTTAATCAGTGCTTCTTTATTAATTAGTTGTATTTCTTTCTAGAATGAGTGACACTTTCATAAAATGAATATTTAACCTTTAACTTTCTGATTCCTTATCTTATATTTCCATGAAATGAAAAACCTCAGCTGTCTAGGGATTATTCTTCCAGAATCTTCAGAGACTATTTGTAGAAGGGCTAGAAACTGATGTCAAATAAGTCACAACCACCTAGGTCTAAGTTTCGTCAAGAGCAGATGCCCTTGGTGGGGGAGAGGAAAATGGGGAAAAAATGATTGACTGGGAGGACAGTGGTATTCAGGATAATAGTTTTATTTGATATTATTTAATTTGGTCTTCATAACAAAGTGGGGAGAAAATGGAATTGAAACAATTTTGTTTTTTTTTTCTAAGTCTGACAGAAAAGGTGGAGATCTGTGGGCCACACCCGCTGAACTACAGTGTGTGTGTGTGTGTGTCTATTTGAGTGTATATATTTGTGTGTATGTATATATGTGAGTATATGCATTTGTATGTATGTATACCTCTGTGTATGTGAGTATATGTATGTGTGTTATATGCATGTGTGTGTTTGTATGTGCATGTGTATGAGTCTATATCTGTGTGAGTATGTATATAGGTATATGTGTATTTTTGAGTGTGCATGTATGTGCACATGTGTTTATATATGTATGCATGTGTAAGGATGTGTATGTGATTATGCGTACATTTGAGTGTGTAGGTGTGTATGTTTACTTTATTAAAAGAAATGAACCCTTTCACTGAGGATGACTAAAAAGCTAGAGTAACAATATTGGCAACATTTATCTAGTTTTAAGGGCTGCTAGCTGGCTCAGTGCATAGGGTACCAGGCCTGCAGTCAGGAATACATTGTCTTTGAGTTCAAATCATTTTACCCTGCTTGCCTCAATTTTCTCATTTGTAAAAATTGAACCAGAGAACAAAATGGCAAACCATTCCAGCATCTTTGCCAAGAAAACCTCAAATGGGATCAGGAAGATTTGAATATACCGAAATGACTGAACAAAACCAAGAATATAACATTTTAAGGGTTGCAAAACACTTTGGAAATATCTCATTTGATCTTAGAACAACAGGTAGATCGGTATTATTATCTTCATTTTACAAATGGGGAAACTAAGGCCGAATGAAATTAAGTGATTAGCTAGAAATTTGCCTGAAGCTGGATTTGAACTCAGATCTTCTTGACATGAATCCATTTATGTGGTTACCCTCTTCATGAGTCATCACATATGGTCCCCATATGTATAATATGTACTATCATATAAAACTCCCATAAAATTCCCATCCCATTTCCATAGAATTCATGTTATAAAAAAAGAAACAGAAAAAAATACAAAAATACCAAAAAAGTGAAATTGATATGCTTTGATCTGTGTTCGGACTCCATTAGTTTTCTGGAATAGATAGAATTTTCAGTCTTCTATCTTTAAGAATTGTTAGATCATTGCATTACTGAGAAGTGCTAAATCAATCATTGTTGATCATTGCACAATTTTGCTATTACCGTGTACTATATCTATTGCTTCTATTCCCTTTACTTTTCATCAAATCATATAAGTCTTACCAAGTCCTTTTTTCAGAAATTTGACTACTTATCATTTCTTATAGAATAATAGTATTCCATCATAATCAGATACTCATTTAGCCATCCCCCAGTTGATGGGCAGTCCTTCAATTTCTAATTCTTTGGCAATTTCTAACTCTTTTTGGAAAAGAGTTGCTAGAAATATTTTTATATATATAGGACCTGTTCCCTTTTTATGATTTCTATAGAGTATAGATAAAGTAATGGTATTGCTGTATCAAAGGGTGTGCCCAATTTGATTGCCCTTTGGATATAGTTCCAAATTGTCCTCCAGAATGGTTGGATTAATTCACAATTCCATCAGGAGTGCATTCATGTCCTGATTTTCTCAGATTTCCTCTAATAGCTGTAATTTTCTTTTTCTGTCATATTAATCTAATAGATTTCAAGTAATATCTCAAAGTTGTTTTAGTTTGCATTTCTCTGAGAAATAGTAATTCAGAGCATTTTTTTCCATTGGACTATAGAGAGTTTTGATTTCAATATCTGAAATCACTTATTCATATCATTTGACCATTTATCAATTGAGGAATGACTTGTAAATTTTTTATAAGTTTGACTCAGTTCTCTACCTGTTTGAGAAATGAGGCCCTTTTCACGGACCTGTGCTATAAAAATTGTATCATAGATTTGTTTTCTTTGTGGAAACCTTTTTAATTTAACATAGTTGAAATTATCTCTTTAACATTCTATAATGTTCTCCATCTCTGCTCTTAAATTCTTCCTTTTCCCCCCATAAATCTGACTGGTAAACTATCATCCTTAATATCTAAATTACATACCCATTTGGTATATGGTGTAAGATAATGGTCTATAACAAGTTAGGAGAAAACTATTATAGCCAAAGAATGCCATCTAATTCTAGGTCTTGATATTGTTTTTTTTCCCTTTGGAGAGTATTATGATATTCCTATTAGATGTTACTTTCTTTTTGAATACAAGAACCTGTATGTTTCTAGAGTCCATGTCTAACGATTCTCTTTACCACAAGGCATTGGGATCACTACAGTTATTGTTATCCTTTAGGGACTATTCTTCCATTTTATCTGCAACTATTCCCCCATTTTATAGCCCAGTACTACTTCAAAAGACTCTGTTGTTTGCTAGTTGCTGGTGGGATCTGTGATGACTCTACTGGATCTCCATATCTTAGGTACTTTTCTGCCAGAGTAATCATTATGTAAGAATTAAAAAGGATAAACACAAAACAGAGGCAGCATGTATTCATGAAAATATGGCTATAAGATGGAAGATAAAGTAGCCTACTTCTTTCTTCATGTCAGGTCACACTGGTTCTGCTTCATCCCTGAGAAAAAGTGGGGAAAACCAAAAGCATCCTAAGTTTACAAATAGATTTCCATGTCTACATTTCACAATTAATGTGAAACAATCACATCAGGAATTGATGTTCCATGTTACAAATTAGGAAAGAGTGTCTTAGTCAAGGTCACAAGTTAATTGAAAGCAGCAGAATTTCGGCTTGACTGCCTCAATTCCTCATTCCTATATTTTGGCCACTGGATGACACTATCCTGATACATTGCATGATAGACAAGGTTTTAGAAGAAGCTTCATTAAAGAGTGATGATAATGGCATTCTTAAAAGCCCAAAAGGAACCATTTCTCTCAGAGAACACATTTTAGTTCCTAGCAAAGTAAAAGGAACTTAACTTTTAGGTGTCATGTTCAGTGATCAAGGCTGATCACAATTATTCTTTTAATAAAAGAAATTATGTCGGTAATATAGTCAGTCTTCCTCTTCTATATGCTGAGGATGGAAGATACTTTCACTTTGCTAGTTAAAATTTTTCTTTATAAAAATCAAAAATGTCGTGAAGCATAGATGCCAATCTTTGATTTCTCTCATTTTTTTTTTTCATTTTTCACTATGGGCAACATGATTGTGCTATTTTTTCCCTCATAACTTCTTTATTTCTTTTATGCCACTCAAAAAGTGAAATCAATTATTTCATTCTCCTAATTAACCCCATCTATATACTTGAGGCATCTCTTCTCTTCTTTCTCTCTCTCTCTCTTTCTCTTTCTCTCTCTGTTCGCCTCCTCTTCCTCTCTCTCTCCCTCCACCCCTCCATTCCTTCCTCCATGTAATTTTTATTGTATCATTATCTGAAAAAAGATGCCTTTATTGTTTCTGCTTTTCTGAATTTGATTTTTGAAGATTTATGCCCTAATATTTGGTCAATTTTGTATACATTCCATATACTTCTGAGAAAAAAAGTATATTTGTTTCTGTCTCCATTCAGTTTTCTTCAAAGGTCTATCATATCTATTTTTTCTAAAATTCTATTTATCTTCTTAACTTCTTTCTTATTTATTTTGTGGTTTGATTTATGTAATTATGAGAGAGTGAGGTTGAGATTCCCTAGTAGTGTAGTTTTGCTGTCTAATTCTTCCTGCAATTCTCTTAACTTCTCCTCTAGGAATTTGGATGCTATACTGCTTGGTGCATCTATGTTTAATATTGATATAACTTCCTTATCTCTGGTACCTTTTAGCAAAATGGTTTCCTTCCTTATCTCTTTTAATCAGATCTATTTTTGCTTTTGTTTGATTTTAGATCAGGACTGCTAACCCTGGTTTTATTTTTGTTTTTTTACTTCAGGTGAAGTATAATAGATTCCGTTCCATCCTTTTACCTTTACTCTGTATGCATTACTCTGCTTTAAACATGCTTCTTGTAAACAACATATTGTAGGATTCTGGCTTTTAATTCAATCTGCTATCCACTTCCATTTTTATGAGAGAATTCATTCCATTCACATTCACAGTTAAAATCACTAACTCTATTTCATGGCATCTTATTTTGTCCAAGTTATAATTTTCTCTTTCCTTTCCCCCTTTCCTTCCTCCCCAGTGTTTTGCTTCTGACCACCACCTCCCTCAAAGTGTCCTCTGCTTTTTCAACCCTTCCCCATAACAACCCTTCTGCCTTTCTTATTGCTTTCCCCTTCAATTGCTTTTTCAATTTCTGTAAATCTATTTTTAAAGGAGTTTTCTTTAGATAATATCTGTTTCCTTTTATAAACTCCTTCTGCAAAGTTTTCATTTCCTTTCCCTGTATTTCTTCTAACTCTCTTTTAAGATTCTTTTTTAATTCTTCCAATATCTTATGAGATGGAAACCAATTCATATCATCCTTTGGGGCTTCATCTGGAGATGATTTGCCTTGAGTGTTTTCAGGATTTGAGTCTGTTCTCTGCATAAAAGTTATCTATGCTCATAGTTCTTTTTGCTTTTTTGCTCATTTTTAAGGGTTGAGGTCTGCTCCCAACCTTCCTGTACAGGTGCCAGTGACTTCACACTGCCCTGGGGCTGGTGCTGTTGACTTCCTTCTTGTGCTAGATGTGCATGGCTAAATCTGGAGTTTATTGGCATTATTCTGGATTTCAGGGGCTCACGATTTTGTAGTTGCATGGACATCTCACAGTTAGTTTGCTGATCCACTGGCTTCTGAACCAAGACAGAGTAGCCAATGCTGATGTATTTTGGCTAAGAGCCTCCCAGTAGATTCCCTGGTGGCCCATATTGCTCTGGGCCTCGACACTGTGCTTGTGCTTGGCTGCCTCCCTCCATGCCTGATTGAAACAGGCCTTTTCTGAAGTTCTTCCAAAATATCTTCTGCTGGAAATTTGTGACATCTCAAATATTTGTGTGTTCTGTCACTCCAAAACCAATTCAGAGACTTGATCTGATGTTGAATTGAAGAAATCCAGGAAGAGCTCAGACAAAACCTGTCTTCTCTCTGCCTCCTTGGTTCTGTCCCTTGATTATGTTTTTTTCAAAAACTTTCTATAATATAGGATCCTTTCAGCTATATTTCAAGGCTTCTTGACCTTTCCTCTGCCATGAATACCTATTTTAGTCAGGTGACATTTGTAAATCTCATCTCAATATAATGCTGATTAGTAATTGAAGGAAATGTTAAATTTCATTTAGCAACTAGTGAAAATATATGTGTACTTTGTTTTTCTATATCTAAGTAAATGGACTTCCTGAAATTGATGTCTGGATCATCCCACATTTAAAACTCTTCCTATACTGGAAAGCAGGGATCATAAGATCATAGACTTAGAAATGGAACGGGAGATGAAATCCACTCCCTTCATTTTACAGATAAGGAAAGTGAAATTCAAAGGGTCAGTAATTTCCCCAGTACCATCTAGTTATTGGGTATCTGAAGCAAGATTTCAATTCAGGTCTTCCTGAGTGGAAGTCCAATTTGCATTTTTTGAAAGACATGGCATAACTTAGGTCTCCAGACCAAAGGTTAATCTTTTAAAGTCTAATTTTTTTCCTTCTTTTTAACTTCTTATCATGGAATTTTAAAACATGTTTTGTATACTTCTTTATCTTTAAAAATTGAATATAGTTCCTTATATACCCCTGAAATCTGTAATTTTGGCAGTTTTTTGTTGTTGCCAGAATTTAGTCTCTCTAAAAGTTAATATATGAGTTTCAAGAGTTGCTGCATCCAAAACCTTCATTACCCTATAATCAACTTGGTGATGAAACCTTCTGGATAGAAGGCCTTGGACCAGAGCCACACAGTCCATTACTGCAGTCCCAACTTAGTAGGACATGATAAAGCTTATGGTCTACTACGATTGCTTTCAAGAACCTAGGGTCACCTGTATATCATGCAGCATCAAGGCAGGACCTTTGCAGAGGTCCATAATACAGAGAGGGTGGACAGAATGTAGTTTGCTCTTTTCTCAGGGACTTGATATGAAAAGCAGTTGTGAAATTCTAAAAATGCAACTGGAGACTCAGGTAGCATTGTAGATGGTGGGGATATAGATTACTACAGATACTGTTCTGTATATAAACTGGCTCCCATGAGTGGAATGCTATCCTCTATTTCAACTCAGCCTCCTTGAAAATTTCTAACTCCTTTCAAAACCCAGCTCAAGAGCCAGATCTTTCTTGTTAGTATCTTGTCTTCACCTTAACAAATGACTTTTTTATATACAGAGTATCTCCAAAGTTTTAGTAACATTTTAAACTAATAAATTATTTGAGACACCCTGTACAAATGACTATGCATTTTGTATGTGCTTAGGTATATACATGTCTCTTTCCTTCAGGGAATGTAAGCTCCTTGAGAACAGAGCTTGTTTTACTTTTGACTTTGTATTCTCAGTGCTTAGTGCAGTGCATGATATATAGAAAGATGCTTTGAAAAATGCTTATGTCTTGGTTGGTTGATTGATTAGTGCAGTTATCAGTAATTCGTCCTGGAATTTATTTTCTTTCTTTTTTTATTTTTTTTTAATTTAATAGCCTTTTATTTACAGGTTATATGTATGGGTAACTTTACAGCATTAACAATTGCCAAACCTCTTGTTCCAATTTTTCACCTCTTACCCCCCCACCCCCTCCCCCAGATGGCAGGATGACCAGTAGATGTTAAATATATTAAAATATAAATTAGATACACAATAAGTATACATGACCAAACTGTTATTTTGCTGTACAAAAAGAATCAGACTCTGACAGCTTGTGAAGGAAATCAAAAATGGAGGTGGGCAAAAATATAGGGATTGGGAATTCAATGTAATGGTTTTTAGTCATCTCCCAGAGTTCTTTCTCTGGGCGTAGCTGGTTCAGTTCATTACTGATCCATTGGAAATGATTTGGTTCATCTCATTGCTGAGGATGGTCAGGTCCATCAGCACTGGTCATCATATAGTATTGTTGTTGACGTATAAAATGCTCTCCTGGTCCTGCTCGTTTCACTCAGCATCAGTTCGTGTAAGTCTCTCCTGGAATTTATTTTCTTGAAAACCTCCCTGATGCTAACCTTCTTGGAAAAGGGGTGAAATATATAGAGAATTTTTTTTCTCTTCATTTAATTACATTTAGCAAAAAATTTAAAGCACCTTATTCTTGGCTCCAGAATTACACACACACACACACACACACACACACACACACACACACGCACGCATATAGACACACAAAAAGAAAGCAAATTCTGTCCTTAAAAAGCTTACATTCCTACAGAATAATTGTTGCTCTATATAATTTTGCTTAGTGGACTAGCCCAGCTGCCTTTCTGTAAAATAATAATCGAGTTGAAGCTAGTATCAGTAGAGAACTTTGTTTCTCCTCCATACAATTCTCTAATGTTATACCATTGCCTCAATTGTCCTTTGACCTATCAGTGGCAATATCTAAGATTTCTTCATTGGCATCATTAACTCAAATCAGGACCTAAGTATTCTTTGGTTATCTTGTACCAATTTTCCATATACAACTTTAATAAATTTATATCTAGATTGTTGAGGAGTAACACAATAATTTTCAGGCATCTAGATGGCACAATTGATATAGTGCTGGGCATGGAGTCAGGGAGACCTGAATTCAAATCCATTTTCAAACACTTACTATATTATCCTGGGTAACTGACTTAACCTTTCTGTCTTCTTGAGTTTCTCAACTATAAAATGGGGATAATAATAACACATCCCTAACAGGGTTGTTGTGAGGATAAAATAAGTCTATTTTGTAAAAATCCTTACATAAATAAAATCATAAACATAATGAGACCACTATTATTGTTGTTGCTATTATTATTATTATTAATTATTATTCTAAGAAGTCTGGGGTTTTTTTTCATCCAAAGCCTTCAAATGGTTTAATATTGAGTTTCACTCATAATGGACAATAATTATGTAGTATTTCCAGGTCTTAAAAGCATTTCATATACATTATTTTATTTGAGTATGACAAGAACTCATTGGTGTAGGTACTGTAGGTGTATGGGCAACTTGGATTTTAGTCTAAGCTATGACAGTAATATCTGTGTACCATAAGAAAAATCTATTTTACATCACTGGCATTATTTTCCTCATCCAGGAAAGGAAGAAGTTGGTCCAAATGATCTCTTTTGTCCTTTTTAGCCCTCTGTGATTCTTATCCATTGTTATGCTCTTCTTTGCATTGAAATAAAATAGAATGCTCAGTATTGTAGCAAATATTAGTAAGAAATAACAGTGCAGTGTACTTAGAAATAGACATCCCAAGCCCACTGCTATATTCACTGGGCCACCCAGATCCATCTTTTGTTTTTTCTGCAAAATAATGATTTGTCTTCTAATGTCATGATTCAGTTCAGAACACAAAGTCATCTTTCTAAAATTATCCACTGTTCAATTCACTTTATTTCCCTGAAATGTTTAAAAATAAAATTTGCCTTTTTTTGAACTCTGATCCAGAGAAAGAGACATCCTTATGATTTCACAGGACACCCTCATCTTACAGATTATGACTCATTTCAAATAAGGCCTTGGGGCTCTAAGATAGACAGATTTATCCTACCACTTTGTATGACTCAGAATCTGCTTAGAATTAAACCTTCACCTTTTCCAAACTTGGAAATTCAGTCCTCTTTGTGCCATTATGGCTATTCTTTCTGGAGGGCATATGTCTGGTCTTTCTTATCATGTTTCTATGAGTAGAAATGACAATGTGGTCCCTGGGAGATGTCTCTAACTCATCTCATCTCAAACTCACTGGGTGACCTCCATGAATATATCCCTTCTGTTGACCACATTTTCCTCATCTATTTAAAAATCAATAAAGTCATACATAGTTAATGATTTCTATTTTCCCCTTTAATCTGGACAATTAGTGCCCATATCCATTGATGCCAATTATTGAATGATTGAAGATTAATAATGTATTTCCTTTAATTGTCTGAATATTTCATGAAACATTTTGTTGTCTTTAGGCTAAATTATTTGTCTACTTTCCTTACTGAAAACTGTCATGCAAAATGAAAGCATTTGGGGGGTTTAGAGTATTAAGCATAGTATCAAAACCCATTCTAAAGCCTACGGTAGCCTAGACCAGTTAGAGTTTAAGTGACTCATTTAGGATCATATAGCCAAATATGTATCAAAAGCAAAATCTTTGTTCATCAATTCAAATGAGGCTGGATCTTGAAGGGATGTGAATGACTTTTTGGTTTGACCTTCTTATTTTACAACTAGAGAAGGTTAGAGAGCTTGTCTAAGATCACATTTCAAATTGGTGGAAGACTTAGAACTGAAACTCAACTGCCATGTGTTCCAGTCTACTGCCTTTTCCATCATCTTGTACATTTCAAAAAGCTGAAAAAACAGGTTTTTTAAAATATTGTTGTATAGAGAGATCTGACTTTCTTACATAAGGAACAGAAATGTTTCTTTTCATCTATTAAGATGTTGGTGGCCCCATCATTCTCTGGTGTGGTGACTGCCAAAACAAAATGGCTTTACTAATTGAAAATGTCTTCTGTTCACTTCTCTGGGTGCTTTATACAGCCCTCCCCAGTCGCCTCTATAGTACATGATCTTGTAAACTGTGTCCCTTTGTAAAGCCATCACTATTTTGTTCTCTTTGTTTACAGATAGTATCATAGTCAGAATGCTAAACTTCTGTGAGAGATAAAAAGAATTCTAGCCAGACTGTTGAGGAAATCAGTTGAGCTGTGTCACAGCATCCTTTGATAAACAGGAGTTGATGCGACAGTCCTTGGGTCTCTGTAGAAGCTGTGCCAAGCCAAGACATTTCAAAATGTTGATAAAGTGCTGATGTGTTTCGTATATGCCAGGATATGCTTTGGGAAAACTGAAGATTAAAGGCCATTCCTCACTTGGAAACATTTAGGAATATGGTTGAGTATTTAGTTAGTTGGCTCGTGGGCAAGGAAGCTTCCTCTGTCAGTGTACCTTTTTACACCTCAGTCTTAGGCTTGTCCAGAACTCTGAGAAGTTAAATGGTTTGTTTAAGGTCACATAGCCAAATTGTACAGTATTTCAAAGTCCGGTTCTTTTTGTACAGCAAAATAACTGTTTGGACATGCATACATATATTGTATTTAATTTATACTTTAATATATTTAACATGTATTGGTCAACCTGCCATCTGGGGGAAGGGGTGGAGAGAAAGAGGGGAAAAGTTGGAACAAAAGGTTTTGCAATTGTCAGTGTTGAAAAATTACCCATGCACATATCTTGAAAATAAAAAGCTATAAAAAAAAAAGGTCACATAGCCAGTATGTGTCAGGCATGAGACTTAAACCAAGATCTTCTTATCTTTGATGCTACTTTGCTATCTACTCTGTGATATCCTCCTTTGCATTGGAAAAAATAGAATGTTCAGTAATTGTAGCAAATATTAGTAAGAAATAATATATAATGTACTTAGAAATAGCTGTTCCTAATCTTTATAGGGTGTTTGTGAAAAATGATATGTTAATTCTTATGGTGCGTCCATTGAAGAAAAGGTATCTGGCAGATTCACAAGAGTATTCTGATGTTATTCCATTAGTCTACTGAGTGGCCCCTTCCTTTCAGAGAATAGGGTCCATGTTTGGACCCTCATTTTATTTCCACCAGCACATTTTAGTAATCTCCAAGGTAAAGGAGAAGGGTAACCAGAGAACTATTTTGGTCTGGTGGTATTCACTAGATAGACAAATGGAAAAGAAGCATGGACTCTGACAGCTCTAATCATGGCAGAAGCTAAAAGATTTCACAATTCACGCTTCCTGGGCAATACTGTCAGGGCAAGTGTTTGACACCATTGTCTGCCACAGTGCATTGGGTTCAGAGGACATCTTTATCTACTCAGGTGAAGGAGGAAGTTGTCAGTTGAAGTTGGTAGCACACCTGATGGATAGAGTACAGAAATAAAAGCTTCCTCCCGGCTCTTTGTCCAGAGTGCGTACTGCTGGGCCTGAGTTAAATGGACCCAGACAGAAGTGCAAGAGTTCACTTTGCAAGCCTAATTAAAGACCATTGAAAGAATGTGGGGTTCTTTCAGGAGATGAATTGCTGACAAAATGGCCTCTTTAGCATGAGTTTCTTTCTCCCGGTAGCCAAGAATTTTTGGAAGATTTATCAAAATGAAGCTGCAGTCTAGAAGCTGCCAAATGGGACCCTCTCTATTTTTTATACCAGACACCAAAAATAAATGTATCCTTTGTTATAATTAGAAAGTATTCATTCCTTATCCCACTTTAAAGGAAAGCATTTCAATATCTTTGTGTTCATATTGCTCTTGCAATGTGCCTGGCACATTTTTGTTATTCAGTCGTTTCAGTCTGATTCTTCATGACTCCTTTTGAGATTTTCTTAATAGAGATGCCACAGTGGTTTGCCATTTCCTTCTCCAATTCATTTTTCAAATGAGAAACTGAGACAAAAAGGATTGTGACTTGTCTGGGGTCACAAATGTCTGAGGCAGGATTTGAACTCAGGGAGATGAGTCTTCCTGGCTCCAAGCCCAATACTCTATCCACCAAGGACATAGTAGACACCTAATAAATATTAATTGAATTGAGTAATAAAATGTAATGACCATGGGGATCATTGGTCTAGAGAGCACGATTTCAGCACAGAGAAAGAGTATCTAGAATCTTGTCATTTGAATTGTTTGGTGTTTCCTCTTGAAGAATCCAACTTGACTTAGTGGTGGTATACTTGATTGTGCCATGTGATTATTAATTGGGTTTATCATTTTTCTGCTTTGAGCATTGTTTCCAATAGTGTATCCATAGCTACACAGATGTGGCAGCTCTTCCAGGGCAACTGGCAATTTACAAATTGACTATATTTACCTTTATAATCCCAAAGGCTGCATAGAGCATAGTACAAATATTAACCAGAAATAGGTCACAGCTTTTGAGTTGAAGTAGCTAGCATGTCCGTAGTGTTTATAGATTTGCAAAACACTTTACAAATATTATCTTATTTGATCCTCACAACAACCCTGAGAGGCTGATGTTATTATCATATCCATTTTAATAGATAAGGAAGTTTTGGCAGACACATTTCAGTGATATGCTTGGGTCACACAGTTAGTAAATATTTGAAGTGGTGAATTCGAGTCTTCTCTTACTCCAAGTCTAGCCTTCTAACCACTGTACCACACAACTTTGGTTTTGTAGAGTTGGTGATACAAGAGGAGCATCTCAATGATAGGCCAGACAGTATTGATGTGAGATACTAGACTGGTGTGTGCTTGTTTCAGCTCAGTCTTATTTATTATTATTATTATTTTTTTAATGTGTGTTGTTCTATTCAAAAAGTACATAGTCTTTGGGTTGCCACAAAACTTAGTAAGGTTATACTTTTGCATGCAGTTATACTTTTAGATTTGACTTACTCCAGATGTCTTTCTTGAATACAACAAACCTTTAAGAATTCTTTTTAATCAGACTAGTTTTACCCCCTGAATGAGATCATGGATTTTTTAGCTAGACTTTGTTGAACTGGGAATTCTGCAGTCCATGAAAATTGAAGATAATGATTTTATCCCAGAATTGTTCAGAGATTATTCAAAAATGTTGAGCTTCAAATAAATAAAAGGAAACAACCCTTTTTAATTTAGTTCCATCATCCAACATTTACATAGCACCTATTCTATGCTAGTGTCAGAGATTCAATAAGTCCCTGTCCTCAAAACCAAACCAAACCAAACCAACCAACCAACCAAACAAACAAAAACAACTACATTCCAATTTAAATAGGCTCGTAGCTCTAGAACTGGAAGAACTGTTATGATCCTCTAGTCCAACATATTAGGAAATTGAGAAAGAGAGAGATGAAGTGATGGAGGTGGCATTTGAACCTATGTCCTTTGGCTCTGAATTCTTTTCTCTTTACATATTCTGGTGCTTTTTCCAATTTTTGTAAAACTCTATTGAAGTTGGTAATGAAAGTATTATCACCATTGTACGCATGGGGAATTTAAGGATAAGAGAGTTTAAATTACTTTCCCAAAGTGAAACATGTAGTGAGTAGGGCCCGGGACTAGAGTTAGGAGGATGTGTCAAATGGTACACCAACTATTTGTAAGTCATTAAAGATCTCTGTGCTTACTTCCTCATTGGCAAAATGATGCTGATAGATTTAATGGCATCTAATGTCCTTTCTTACCTTAACACTTAGTCTCTGTGGGAGAACAAGTATAGTGTCTAGTCGTATTTCCAATGCCTTAGTAATTGTACTATGCAACATAACTTAGGATTCCATTTAACTTGGACATTCCTTACTACACAAAGTGAATGATAAAGAAGGTCTTTGTGTCAGATACTGTCACCTACACTTTTTTTGATTAACAGATATGATCATTAATTTTAGGAGTGATTATTAATATTATGCATTTTCAAAACTTTTGAACTAGTACTCCAAGGATCCTTTTTTAAAATACTCATTTTTAATGCAGACATGGATTGCAACCTTTCTTTGCCTTTAGACATCATTTTCATGAATCATGGAGACCACAGAAAAGTTTAAGAGAACATCAGATTTTGTGATTGAAAGTGAATTTAGAGATTATCTAGTCCATGTCCCTCATTCCACAGATGGGGAAACTGAAACTCAAGAGAGAAAATATGTTTTGCTCAAGACTATTTGGAGAGCAAGAGGAAGAGCCAAAATCCCAAAAAAGGTCTTCTGACCCCAAATCAAGTTCTTTTCCCCAAATAGTTGCTAAAGCTAATAATGAGGAGGTACTTCAGTTATAGTCCTGGAGTGAGCTATTATTGGTCTACTTGAAACCTTTCCAGCTTGGTATAAGCCCTCCTAGCACTTGTGAACTACTGTGACAGCCTTTCAGAACTTGGGGGACAATCAAGGCCACAGTAGGACATCAGAATGCAATCAGAGTACAGACTGCCTTCTCTTTTTGTTGCAAAGAAGCGAGTGATTTGTCCAAAAGCATCCAGCCAATGCATATCAAAAAACATGTCTTTTGTTCTCAAAAAAGACCAAAATAACATTACTATGTTGACGTCAAAAGATGGATGTATGTCCAGATCCAGATAGTGATCAAACCAATATAATCTCAGAATTCTCTACTACAGCTCAGATACAAATAGTTCTTATGAACTATTCCATCTGGAATGCAATTGTCTCTAGATGAACATATATCATATTTCTTTTGTGCTCCCCCACTTCTGATTTGCTCATAGAGCACAGCACTTTCTCTGATACATGCTGGGCAATCCTGTGCCAGCATTTGCCGTGTCTTAAAGTCTATTCCAAAGTCCTCTAGAGAGGCCTTGAAAATATTCTTATATGTGTTCTTCTGACCTGTAAGAGCTGACCTTATGTGAGTTCTCTGTAAAATAGTCTCTCAGATAAATTAATATCTGGCCCATCAGAATTGCACTCTCTAGAGTTGAGTTTAAATGTTTGGCAGTCTAGCTCAAGACAGGAAGACCTTGATGGCAGGCATCTTATCCTGCCAGGTGATCTCCAGATTCTTTCTAAGACAATTCAGATGGAATCAGTCCAATTTCCTGACATGACACTGGTATGCTGTCCAGTATGATGTATGTATATATATATATATATATATATATATATATATATATATATATATATATATATATAGCAATGAGGTCAGCACAGCAGCTCTGCAAACCTTTAATTTGGTAGTCAAAAATCTCTTTTCTCTCACACTTTCCTCTGGAGCCTCCCAAACACAGGTAGCTCTGGCAATGCAAGGATCAACCTCATTATCTATGTGGACATTTCTGGAAAGGTAAGCAAACCCACAGCATTCAAAATTTCTCCATTTTCTGTATCTGATCATTCCATGGATGAAAAGTTTAGTGTTGGCTGGTGGAGAATCTCTGTTGATTGTTCGTCCAAAATTAGCACAAGTGGAAGAGAACTGATTCATATTCTGTTGGGTCTGAACCTCGGAGGTTGCACTGAGGGCACAATTATGTGTAAGCAAAAAGTCACAAGCCAATTCTGCTCCACTTTAGTCTTGGTTGGTAGTCTTTTCAAGTTACATAATTTAACATCATTGTGGTAGCTGACCTTGACCTTCTTTGATGTGTCTGACAATATCACTGAAAACATCATTCTAAAAATCAGGGAAGCAAGCATATAGTCCTTCTTCAATACACTGGTGACTGGAAAAGAGTAAGAGTATCATCCATTATCCAGCACTCATGCAAACATGCTGTGATGGAAATGATGTATAATACTGATGAATTTCTTTGGACAAACACATTTTACCATGATCTATAAGCCCTCATGATTGATAGGCATCACATCTAATACATTTATATAGCAGCCCTGAGTTAAGAATGACTGGGAAATGACGGTCAACTTACTGAAGTTGAAGATGAGCACATTTTGCACTGGGAAGTCCCTTGAAGCTGATATAGGTTTTGCAACCAAAACCATTCTAGGTAAGAAGCTTCCATGGCTTCCAAAAGGGAGTGAACAATAGGTTCATGACAATGCAATTGCCACTTGCAGGAAAACACCAAGCCGACATCATCTGTGCATATACATACCGTGTACAGCCTAGGTGGTGAGCTAGGAAGTGTTAAGTGTCTGAGGTTATAGATCCTCCTGACTCCAGGACCAGTGCACTATCTACTGCACCAAATAGCTGCCTCTGGGGAAGTCTTTATGAACTCAGGGGTAATTTTTACATGCTTAGAGCAAACATCCCCTTAAATCACCAACAAGTTTGAGATCCCCTCTGTTTTCCTCAACCTGGTTTAGCTGTCTGCTGAAATGGCTCCTGTGTATGCTATAGGTTCTTGGAGCAACAGGCAGATGGATAGCAAAGGTGGAAAGTAACTACCCTCCCCCTCAAAAAAAAAAAGGCTTGGTTACCCTTACACCAGAGATGCTAGTCTTCCCTGAATACCCATGCACCCATCAGAAACATATTCCAAGGATGGTTCTCTATCACAGAGTCATACTCGGGGCATCTCTGGTCCCTTTTTTTTTCTTTCTCATATCCCCCATTACTCCCCTGTCCCTTTTTCCTTCTTTCTCTTCTTTACCCTACTCTTCCCTCTCCTTCCATCTTCTTTCTTACCCTCTTATTTCTCTCCAATCTGTTTTCTCCTAACCACAAATGTATATAATGCAATCAAACTAGACATTTTAAGAATTGGAATTTTAATATATTTAGTTTCTAGCTATACTTCCACTAAATGTCTTATTCTTAAAAAGTGTCTGATAACCCTGTTGCTTAATTTAGAGATGCCAGAATTAAGTGCTTTACTTTAACACTTTTCTAAAAAAAATTTTAAGGCCCTAATATATTTTGGAGGTGTTTAATTGCATTTTTCGTTAAAATAGTATTTCAGTTAATAACTAGCAAAAATGTGTATTTTATTAGAAATATTCTAAATTATTTGCATGAAAATTTATTTTCAAGATAAAATTAAAAAAAGCATGAATTGTTCCTATGCCTGTGAATCTGCATTAGCTTTTGGTATTCGAAAAATTCATGATCATTTGTAAGCTCCTTGAAATGGGATTTTGATTTATTTCTTATTAGGTGGACAGAGACCTGTCTCCTCCATATACTTATACTAGGTGCTGGGAACGAGTGTAGTGTCAGTGTGATAAATGGTCTTCAGTGTTTATCAGGTTTTTGTTATTAACTTGTGCAAATATGCTTAATGATAGTAAATCAAGGTCTTTTGGAATAGGACATCAGCAGTGTGGGTGTGATGGCAGATTAACAATGGATACAGGCAAATCACTGCTCCCTGAATACCTAACAAAAGTATGCCCCAAGTAAATCAGTAAAAGGAATCCTTGCACTCATGTAAGTATTCAAGCTATGAGAAAATCAAGGATCAGAAAAGGGGTCCATGCTGTGAAAATGTCAAGAAAAGCTTGATCCAAATGCCTTTCACCAGGAAAAGAAATATGTCCATGGAATTCCCACCAGCATGTCCCATGGGGCACCATATGTATGTCATCTGGAGCTCCAATTAAGAGACTTATGGTCATTGTGCCATATACCCTTCCGCCAAGGCCTTTCTCTATTCTAGTGTGACAAATAATTCTGCTCAGCTTGTCAGTAGTGACAGCTGAGACTTTTTTGCTTAGATGCTTTGACAGTGCTTGTATTAAACAGCCAGAGCCATACACTCCATTAAGTTTTTGTAAAATGAACTGTCTGCTACTTGTGGGTGCCCTGAGATTGGCAGCTGTTGTGAGCTAATCCTCTCCATTTGCCAGATTGCTTGAGTGAGTGCCTTCCTGCTTCCTACAGGTCATAGATCTTAGAGTTTCTAGGAGAGTGGTGAGATGGCTGCGTATTAGGTAGAAGAGACAAGTAAGAATCCAATTACGGACAAATTCGTTGACTGCTCCTTACATCAGGTGGCAAAATAAGGCGTGAAATAGGAGAAATGGATTTTCTAGACATTGAAGTCTCTGCCTCCCTTTTACCTCTCATCCTGGGTATGGTAATCAAATCAATATTATCATTTCTTCTAGAAAGAGTATGTCAGCGATGCCAGCAGATGTCTATACCCAGTGGATTCCCTCATCATACCTTTAACTCCCCAGGCACAAACCCAATCCTTTGACCATCTTTATGTGTGTTGACTTGCCATTATTATGTATGCTCCTTGAGAGCAGGGACTATCTTACTTTTGTTGTGTTACCCTAGCACTTAGAACAGGGCCTGTCTCACGGTAAATGATTAATAAATGAATTTTATTCATTCATCCATCTAGGTCTCTTCTTTTAATAATGGTGTTCAACTAATGCTAGTCTTGCTACAAATTAAGATCTTATTATTTAATAAGTTAATATATCAAATGTGTATTTAATGTTTTATAGACATGTCATTTATTAAACATATATTTAATGCTCCACAGATTACCATTGAGATAAATAACTGATTTTTACAATAAAAGATAAGCATTTGGGATGTCAACTCATAGGTAGGCTCTTTGGAAACATTTTAGGATAATTCGGACCATAGCAGATAAGTTGATGGAGAAGACATGTTCTTTGTCCTGTTTTAATAGAATTTTGACTTCTTTGGATAGCTCTATGAAGTGTGTCCCCAAAAT
The DNA here is from genome assembly GCF_902635505.1 of Sarcophilus harrisii. Classification (NCBI taxonomy): domain Eukaryota; kingdom Metazoa; phylum Chordata; class Mammalia; order Dasyuromorphia; family Dasyuridae; genus Sarcophilus; species Sarcophilus harrisii. The sequence continues at coordinate 32,566,886 of NC_045428.1, forward strand.
CTTGTGCAATCGTTAAGCTTCACCAAGATTTTTGGGATATGTTGTATTTTGAAAGCAGCTTTTTTGTTTAATTCACATATCTTGGAACTTATGAGCATTTGGAATGATGATAAATACACAAATACATGGATATATGTGTTCATATACATACATATGTATATACACACAAAATTATGCTTAAATTATATTCATTCCATGGTAATTTTATAACATAATTCTGTCTGTGGAAAAAGGTAATTTTAGTGATTGTGATGAATTTTATTGTGATGAAAATCTAATTCTAATGAAGTTTATCTGTGCAATTTAAAATGATATCTTGAAGCCTGTATTTGTGTATTAAAAATGTTATTTGTTAGCTCACGAAAGATCTCTAATTTCTGATGTGAAATTTGAACATCAAAATATGTCTTATTAGTTACTTGACAAAGGTCCAAATTTTGCACTTTCAGTGATGACTTGTACATTTTCTATCATTTCCTTGTGTGATACACATTAAGAGTTAAATCTGGGCTCCTTGAATATAACTGCAATTTCTGTTAGTGATAGCAAGGTTGATGAATGTATCATAAGCTTTTTTCTTTGTTATGAAACAAATCTTATGAACTCCTGTTTCTATGAACAAATGAGGCATTAAGGTGGCACCATAAAAAGAGCTCTGAACCTAGAGTCAGGAATATCTGTGTTCAAATCTTACCTTATACACTTGTTAGATGTTTGACACCAGTCAGGTCCATTAATCTTTGTATGCTTTAATTGCTTCATCTGTAAAAATGGGGATAATAAAATCACCTAGCTAAAAATGTTGTTATAAAAAGAATAAAGTGAGTTACATTTGCAAAGTGCTTTGCAAAACTTTAAGAGCCATAAAGAATTTAGCTAATATTGTAATATGTTCTTAAATCCATGTAAATTTTATCTTCTTTGTCAGTATATGGTTGATTAAGTTCATGATGGTGTTATCCATCCAGAGTCATTGAATTCCACTCTTGGAACTTAATGGTTTTTATTTTGTTTGGGTTTATATGCTAGTAAACCAATTTTAGTTATTTGGGACTAATCCAATAATATGTAGATATTAAGTACCAGAGACAAAATTTAAACTTGGGTCCTCTGCCTTCAGATTTTACATGTTTTCTACCACACCATGCTGTTTCCCAGATGGAACAACTGAGGTTTAGAGGAGTGGAGACATGTACAAGTTAGAGATAGAATCTGACCCACTCCTCTGACTCCCATATCCAGAGATTTTTTTTCAAGCTGCCACCATCATTAAATAGTGAGCCTAGCCATCTCTTTTAGTTGTGTGGCAGAAATATCAAGAATCCCATGCAAAGACTTTTTTCTTACTCCCTCTCAAAGACTTCTCTAGAGTTAGGTTGATTGTTGATTGCCATTTGTGAGATTAGCTCCCCAGAAAGGACCCATGCAAAAGTGATATATATGCTCACTTTAATAATTACATTGCATTAAGCATTTATTAGTCATGATCAAAATGATATCCACTAGCACATACCTTTAGTTAATTAATGGTTGCTCCAATAGTATTTCTATAATATTTGAACCATATTTTCACATGTTCTAAGAAAGATTTTTCTTTGATGAGGGGATAAGCTTTCTATGACTAACTTAGAGTAATGGAGTCTGGGATTCATTAATGCTCTATGAGGTTTTATTCGACTACTTCATAAATCTAATATGGTCAATTTTTGGTATGGAATACAATGGTATGGTATGGAAAGTATACATTAACAGATCTGCATATGTGGTGATTGTTTGAAAGTTTTCTTCTCAGTAAACTTTGATTTCAGGATGCCGGTAAACCTCTTGAAATTTCCAGTCATAACTTTCACATTCATAGATTTGTGACATACTTTGATAAGACTAAGGTATTTGTAAATGCCATTTTCATCCAAGTACTTCATTTTAATTTGCAAATTTTCAATTTGGAAGGTCTGTTTTCTTTTGAAGTATATTAAGAATTTTAGGCTCATTGAGTCCAAATGGAACTTTGTTGTCACAGAAGAAAGATTCCATAAATAACTTTGTAATTTGTTTTTCAGGATAGCCATATAACTAGATGAAATCCATGTACCTTACTTAAATAAGTAGATATTTTTGGTATATTTTTTACTTTGAAAGTCATACTATATTATATTTAGGAGAAATGGTGATGGTAATGTTGAGGATAATGAAGATAATATAATCTACAATTTGTGATAGTAAATTTAAATAATATGAATATAAGTGATCTTATATTTCTTAACTTAAGGCTTGAAAATAATCTGGGCACCTGATAGGTAAATATGAAGAAATAAAGATAGCTGTAGTTTGATGTTTTTCTCCCTTGTCCTATTCCCTTTAATTAAAGGAAAATGAGAAATTCATTCAGATTAAATGATTATTCCTAAAATTTCGGCTTTCTGCCTTTATTTTCTTGGTTTAATTTTTCCTTTTGTTTATTTTTTTTTGCTCCTTGTTTTATATTTTTCACAAAACTGGAGATCTTTATTATTTTCATGAACCTTCAAAGGATTTTTTTTTCATAGCTTACCTTGAGTTTGACTTAAGAAACCAATAAGATCCCATGCCCCATTTTTAACCAGTATCAGTAGTTATCAATAGACGTTATTGAACATGTGATAAACCCCTTGAGGAGGGCAAATAAGTGCAAATGCATTTTTAGGGTTGAATATCGATCTTGATTGAAGATTTAAGGTTCAGAAAAATTGTTGTTCAGGAATAACCTGTTGACATTCTTTATAGCATTCTCAGTTCTTAATTTTTAAAAAATGCTTTCCAACTATTATTATTATAATGTCTCTTAGGGAACTTACTTCACAAGACTGAAATAAAATTAGGTTTCCATTTTATAAACAATCTTCAAGAGATGTCAAAAATTCTATAGCAGTGAAAAATCAAGATACATTCTTGTCTTTGAAACCATTGCATCCCCAAAGAAAGAATAAAATAAATTGAAAGTGGTGTGTAACGAATCTTTTGTCAATTTGGTTTTGGATTTCATACTTGACAGAAAATGATAAGGAGTAGATTTGGTAGAGGAGACATTTAAAGAAAGTGAGGCGTATAGAGCCTATATCATATTATGACTAGTTGAAGGAAGTGCGGATGATTATTCTGGAGAGGAGATAGCACAAATAGCTGTGTTCAAGTGTTTGAAGTACAAACCTTCTCGGCATGATTTCTAATAATAATAATGAAAGCAGTATCAACCATGTTCTATGTTGAGTTTCAAAGATTGCATAATACTTTACACACATTACATCATTTGAACTTTAAACCATTGAGTTTGATGCTACTGATATTAATATTTCCATTTTATAGCTAAAGGAAACTAAAACTAAGGAAATATTCTGATAGATTTAAGGACTTATGCATGGCCATGCAGCTAGCAAGGGTCAGAGGTAGGATTTGAATCATGGTCTTCATAATTCTGAATTTAGTATTCTCTTACTGCTGAATTAAGTAATGTAATTTAATTAAATTCATTGTTTTATGGTCTCTATAGCCAAAGAATTCATCAGCTAGTGCTGTACATTATAAAGGTCTTGCTCGTATCTATGAGATCACAGTTGCATTAGTATTTTGAAATATCCTTTTATTTATTTAAGACTTAAATTCAACTTGTGTCAAAAGTTTAATAACATAATTTGAGTAACATATGCAATGTGAGGGAACTGCTCCCCACTTGACGAATACTTCATTTGCTCTGTCCCTTGATATCAGTCACCAAGTATTTTTATAGCGTGCCCATGATATATATCACAATACTGAGCTTTTCGTGGGAATTACACCAAGTGTTTTGTTACAGGCATAATAGATGAAGAGATAGAGAATGGTGTAGTGGGTTAAAGGTTGATTTTGGAGTCAGTAGTCAATTCATCTATGTCAAATTTCTATATCTGAGTCTTATTGAAAATATGACCTGACTTAAGCTTTCAGGGTTATCAGTAGCTCTTTAAAACTGTATATTATAGGTGAATTTCTGTTCCACATCAATGGATGGAGTGTCTACACTAGGAATCCCCCATATTGAAGAAATCACAAGTCTTGATTTAAAAGCCATGCGCAGAAAATATGATAGTCTCATTATTGCTGGTTTAAACCAAAGCCTTTTCTCCAAATATCTAGATTGTACAGGAAAAAATAGAAGAAGGAATGAAATTTTGATTGATTATGCTTGGGTCTGCAAGGTTTTGTATGTACTGGATTGGGTTTTCAAAACGTGTGAATTATGAGTAATGGAAGCCCCTTCCCCTCCCAAGAGGGAAGATGGATTGTTTTGATGATGGCAAGTAGTTTATCTATGAGGTCAGCCTATTACATGGCTTTCTTTACATTGTTCACCCCAAACCAGCCCAGATGTAGTTGGCAGTTTGCAATTGAGAGGCTGTTGAGAGTCTCACATAAAATGGATTGGGAAGCTGTCATAGGCAAGAATTCTTGTCTTTTGAGTAAATGCTTCTAAGATATTCATCAGGGCCCAAGTTATACGAAGTTTCATACCCACAGTCTGGTTTGGGATCTGGCAAAATAATGGATCCTAGGATATCACCTGTTAGTGGAACAGTTGGGGATGATGCTTCTTGCCCCAAACTGGATGAAGTTTCTGCTTTCTTCCCTACTAGAAGGAGAACAATCCAGCTGTTTCCTGAAATGGACACCTAATTTGGATTCCAGTGAAAAAATATCAGGAAAAAATAATCATACATATATTGGTAGAAAATATGCTTTTTCAAAAACTTTCTGTACCTTCATTCCAGAGAGATACACACATCCATGTAGATGAATGAAAGGCATTTTTGTATAATTGATAGAAGGATTGGCCTTAAAATATGGAAAATTTGTGTTCAAATCATGTCTTTCACACAGTTGCTTAGTCACTTAATTGTTCAGTTCCTTGGACATCCTTAAGTATCTACATTGTAAAGGAGTTGTCATTCTGCAGAGATAAAAGGGAAGTTCACACTAAGAATTCCTTACATTGATGTAATCTCATATATAAATATATACATATATAATACTGTATTATATATTGTATGTATCTTATATCCATATATACACCTATGTGTACAGATACATATACATACCTATATAGAATACATACATATATAGTATAGATTTTGGTTTAGATCTATATTTTAATCTGTATGGAGATGTTTTGGTGTGGATACTTGTTCCATAGTTTCTTGCTAGCAACTCATCTCTTACTTCTGGTCTTAGAGAAATGCTCCCTGTGGATAACCAAAAGTTTAGTGGTTTGCCCAAAATCACACAGCTGGTTCGTTTCAGCAGCAAGATTTGAATCCATGTCTTTTAGACTTCAAGAGGTGCTCTTTCTTTACTGTGTGGACTTTGCTGGTTCCTCCTACTGCGATGTGACAGAGAATCAGAGACATAGAAATAGAAGGGACTTTAGTGATCATTTAATGCATCTTCCTAATTTTAAAAATGGGACATTGAGACCCAAAGAGTTTTAGGAGCTAGCTCAAAATATTAAGTAGTAGAATTAGGGTTTAAATTCCTAAGGCTGTATTTAACTGTTCTTTTTATACAGCTTCCAATTTCATTTCTAGGACCTTTTCCTTTCACTGAATGTACGCACACACACACACACACACACACAGATGGATTTGTATGTATAGGCTTATATGTGTACATACATGTGCACACACATTTACATATATAAACAGAAAAAATGAAAGCTTGTTTACAAGATTGTTTACTTTATAGATTTTAGGTTCCCTTGGATTAATGTCTGTCTGGTTGTAAACATGATATGTTTGCAAAGAGCTGACAGTCTCCCTCCTCTCTCTCTCTCTCTCTCTTTTTCTCTCTCTCTCTCTCTCTGTTTTTCTGTCTCTCTCTTTTTCTGTTTCTGTCCCTCTCTCTCCATGACTTCCCCTCTCTCTCTCTTTCTTTCTGTTTTTCTGTTTCTCTCTGTGTCTCTGCCTTTTTTCTGTCTCTTTTTCTTTTTTCTGTTTTTGTTTCTCTACAACTTTCTCTGTCTCTTTCTTTCTTTGTTTTTCTCTCTGTCTCTGATTCCGACTGTCTCTCTCTGTCTTTGACTTTCTGGTTTTCTCTGTGTCTTTGTCTCTCTGTCTCTGTCTCTGTGTCTCTGAAGGTCTCTCTGTGTCTCTTTTTCTGTCTCTCTGTATGGTTTTTCTCTATTTTTCCTGTTTTTTTTTCTTTCTTTCTTTCTGTCTCTGTCTCTCTCTGACTTTCTTTGTCTCTCTCTGATTGTCTCTCTCCTTTCTGCTTTCACAGATTTGCATGTGTTTTTACTTAATATAAAAAGAAATGTGATTAATAAAATATGATCCATACATTCCATTATATTAACTATACATATTTTCCATGCCCAGAGTCTTCTCTCTCAAAGAAAAAAAAAAAAAGGTCATTAGGAGAATAGGAGATTCATTTAGGAAGGACCCAGGCATAAGTCTATGGAAGAAAAAAAAAAAAAAGAAATTTTCTTGGCAACAAGAAAGAATGTGGGCGTTGGGCAGACAAAGCATATGTGCAATTTAATATAAGAGAGTGTAGTGGTAGAGATGGGAAAAGAAGACAAAAAGCCATTGTTCCATCATTGGAAGGAATCTGGGAATCACACAGGAAGGAACTGAGCCCATCCATCTTCTTTTTGGCAGCAGGAAAGAAACCTAGCCATGTATAAATAGCAAAATTGAACTTGGTCCAAAGGAGATCATCCTAAAATTACTAATGAGAATAGCACCAAAGCTATCTTAGGATTTGGGCTAGTTTTTCCCTCATGTTTGATTTCATCCAGGCCTGCTACTTCTTAGGGATTTAACCTGAAACAGAAATCCACTGAGCTCTATGGAATACTGCTCTGCCCAAAAAGATACTTGAATCAGAGCTGACTTGGACAACATGTTTTATAAAGCAAGCAGGGAAAGACCTATTTTCTTCTTTTCAATTACTCTTGGTTTCTTTATTAGCTCCATTTAGCTTGATTAAATTCTGGCTTGCTAAAGTCTTTATTGTATGCTTTATGAGAAGAGTCTAGATTCTGTCAGAAGGGGATAGATTAGCATGACCTTTTAGGGAGATAACTAGCTGTTTATCTCTTTGCAGAAGTCAGAGTAAGTTTCTTAAATAAGAGTAAGAAGAAGCTGGGTTACCTTGGAATGGGCTACCTATGGAGCAAATATACTTATTCTCATTGGATAGATGTCTTTTAAGAAAGCAACTGCTAATCACTCATAATAATTACTCAGATCTGTCTTTTGATGGATATAACCAGTGATTTCTTGGGGGCGATAAGAGCTCCCTGACTTTGATTTGTGTTAGCCATTTTTTAAAACTGTTTCATAGTTTGTATATGCGTGTATTGTTTATGCAATGTTCTATTTCTTATAGAGAAAGCTGAAAATAACAACAAACAGGATCTCAAGAGTTGGAAGGACCATTTGGGGCCAACCCACACCTGAACAAGAATTTCATCTTCCACATCACCAAGAAGGGATCATCTAGCCTCAACTTCAAGGGTGAGGACTCTTATTATCTCTGAGGGTTGCCCAATTCACTTTGGGATTATTCTAAATGTCAAGAACATTTGTTTTGTTGAAACGTGATCCATAATATATTAGTCTGCTATTTCTACTCATTCTACCCATACCCTAGTTATAGTCTAAAGTGTCTGCTAGATGGTACAGTGCTGGGCCTGAATTCTGGAACATGCATGATACCCATAGCATAAGAGGTCAAATCTGGCACAAGACTGGCTATGTGAGCCTGGCTCAGTTTCTCTATATAAAAAATGGGGATCATAAAACCACCTGCTTATAGAATAGTATGAGAATAAAACCATATATGTATATAGACATATATGTATATATGTACACACACATGTGTGTATATAATTTTTATAAATTGTTTGCTATTATTGTTATGGGGCAAAATGGATGGAGAGGTGGTGTAACAAATGGGGGAAGGTCTAGTTTCTGATGTATCTCTGCCATTTGCAAGCTATTTGAAAAGGAGGTCTTTCTGTGCCTCAGGATACCTATCTATAAAATGAAAGATTTGGGTGAAATGTTCTCTAACATCTTTTTCTCAGTCTAAATCTATGACCTGCTGATTTTAGTGGTCTCATCTAGTCTTTCAGAGCTATGAGCCAGGATGAGAACTGGGAGAAGGGATGAAATTTGACACAGGATTATTCATTTGGATTTTTCCCCTTTTGGTCACTGTATTGCTTGATTAAGCACTTTACTACCATAATTCAAAACAATACATTGGTTGTTTATCCTAATCCGGTAGAGATAGAAGAAATGGGATGAGATGCACTACACTTTGTCTGGGTTCTAATCATTGCTCTTTTTTTTTTTTCTTAACTGGATGACCTTGAAAAATGCCCAGCTTTGCTAAGCCTCAATTTTTTTATCTGTTTTATAATGAGGGCATTAGACTAGATAATATCTAAAGTCACTTCTTTTAACAAATATACATTTCTATGAGTCTGCAAGACATTAATGCAACAATTTCTCACTTTTGAATGAGGCTACGAGTTCAGTTAAGTGGAGACTTCTTGAAGACAGTAATGATTTCCTTTTTGTCTCTTTATCCCCGGCATGTTGCCTAGTACTTCTCAAGTGATGAATCAGTGATTATCAAATTGATTTACAGTTTAGAATGATGCTGTGAACCAGAGTAGTGTTCATCCTGGACGGTCCTTTTCCAAGATGGAGCCAACAGGGGAAAGGCTGAGCATGGCGAAGGACTGAGAATCTTTCCATGTTCTCTCGAGCCAAATTTGTTTTGTGCAACTGTTTATCTTCTATTGATGCAGAAAATCAGGAGCTGGCCCAAATGAGTTTGGTTATCACAATCTTGAAGGCCTCTAAACCACTAAAAACATGGCAATTAGACTTGGCTACAAATTTATGGTTGAATTCGGGTTTGAAGATGGAGCATGTTCTGTCATTTCCTAATTAAAATTGGATGGAATTAAGTAGGCTCTTGTGTTAGAAGATTCATAAATAAGTATCTAAAATGACTGCTAATCAATTCCTTCCTATGTTGATCAAGTGTCTCTTATGCTAGTTACTATGGGTATCTGAGATATAAAGATGGAAAGAAACTAAACTCTGCTTTCCAGTAGCTAGGGAGACCCAACATATATCCAAGGAACTAAATGCTTAATTTGGAGGCAACTAGGTATCAGTTATGGGAGATAGAAGGTGAATCTGGAATCAGGAAAATCTGAGTTCAAATCTGACCTCAGACTTTATGTGACACCAGGCAGGTCATTAACTTTTTTTCTGCTCTAATTTAATCATTTGTAAAATGGGGAATAATAATAGCATCTACCTTTCAAGACTACTGTGAAGATAAAATGAAAAAATGTTAGTAAAACATTGTGTAGACCTTTAAGATCCATATACTTTTATTCCTTCCATATCACAAGGTTAGGGGAAAGGCATTCCTCAAATCTGGAAAATTTACATAAAAAGTTTTGTCCTTCAGTTCCATCAGAGAAGTCTGAATTGTTTTAAATTTTTCTTTTAATGGGTGTTTACAGTACCTTAGAGTAAAATTTGGATATTGAGTCCAACATCTACTGGCCTTTGGGCATTATCTGCATCTACCACAAAACTTCCCCCAGTTTTCCATTTAGTTTCTTAAACTGATCCTTTATGTATCATGTGGAAGGGAGAACTATAAACACTAGCTATGATAATAATAGTTAATGTGTGTATAATGTTTATTATGTATCATGCATTATGTTGAGGACTTACAAATAATTTGTTTGATCCTCCCAATCACCTTGGGAGGTACACACTATCATTAGTCCCAATTTGCAAATGTGGAAACTGAGGTAAACAGAGATGAGGTGATTTATCCAGGGTCACACAGTTAATAAGTGTCTTAAGTCTTAGTTTGATCTAGTCATGTCAAGAGGGAGCATATGCTAATACCTGAAGGAATTAGAAAAGACCTCATATAGAAGTTGGCACCTGACCTACACATCAAAAGAAACCAGCGACTATTAGATACGGGCAGGGTTTAAAACAACCTTGTATTTCTGCAAAGGTTACATTCTTTTTTTCAGGATCCAAGCCAAGGCTGGAATAGGAGCAGTCTCTAATAGATGTTTGAATTTGATTCCTGCCAATATTTGCTTACGGTGAGACAGATGGGTGGATCATGTTCCCTCTCTTCTAACTTGTTACTGATGTTAGGTAAAATCATTGGAAGTCAAATATATATTTTCTCTTCCAGTGTTCAAAGTAGGGCTTTCATTTGTGTGTTAAATCTACCTTGAGTTGCTGCAATCTCTGCAGACCCAAAGCCTTGGGTTTCCCTGACTTTTCAGTGTTGCTTTTGTATCTCATTGTATTTGCTGTTGAGCTCTCCCCACTCGGTGCCAAATTTTGTCAAACATGTTCTCCTCCATGCTGAGCCGCTCTCTGCCAACAATCTCCCCAGAGCGAATGCTTTAGTAATAAGCCCCGAAAATGGGAATTGATAATGGAAATACTGGCAGCCCCTTCTCCAGCAGGGGTGCACGCCTGCGTTTCTGTAATTAGGAGTGTGATTAGAAATAAGAGATGCTTTTGGTCTTCAATTTCAAGGCATGAAATGAAGGGATTAGAATTTGTCTCACTCTGGCAAATGACAGAAGTTCTGGCCTAGAACAGCTCTTTGTGCCTGACAATCAAGGGTCTATTGTCAGTGCTACCTTGTTGTTGTTGTTGTACTAATGTAAATAGTAAATGTGCTTTTATATACAATTTGTGATTACTGCTTGTTGTCTTAAGATCCTTATTTCCCACAATTATCTCCTGAAATGGCTGTTTTCAGGTTTAATGACCTTCATCTCTCCCACCTTCCTCTAGTGAATGCCTTGCCATCTGGGATATAGAGCACTAAGAGAACTTATTTTTTCATAGCCCCCACCCAATCAATGGCTGCCATTTGATTGGGGGCAAAAGAGTAGTCAGGGTACTACAAGAAAGTAGTGCTATATTGAGTAGTAATTAAGTTTTGTTTTGTTTTGTTGTTACCGTTTTTATAAAACCAAAGTAAATTGAATCTAGAAAGAGTTTATAGTTTATCCCGAAAAACCATGGAGTTGAGTATGATGGGAGAATGGTATTGATAATGAAATTTTTCAGACAAAAAAAAACCCATTTATGTATTTTTAATTCTCAAAGGCATTTAAAGGAGTTCCATTTAAATGTTTCTCAATAGCATATGGATGGTGCTTACATCGAATGTCAAGATTGAGGCTTCACGGGATTTGGTGAAACACAGTTGAAATACCCGTCTAACAATTAGCTCATATACAGTGATTTGTCTTCATTTTAAATAGTGAAAACAGGAGAGATGTCAATCTTCCTATTAATTTGTAGCTGGAGTTTTTGACACATTATAAAACAGCCTTTAACCTTAGGCGAAACAGAGTGCATTGAAGAGGAAATGCATATTATGCTGTCACCTTAAGAATATATGATTATAGCATCTTAGTGGTTGGGTAGACAGCTGCATAGACAAAGCACTGTAAATCTGGAAGAGAGATGCATCTGACAGGTCAACCCTTTACTTACTCAAAGATTCCTCTGGTTCAAAATTGCCTCAAGACTCTCTAGCAATCTGAAGCCTGAAGCAATTGAAATAGCAAGTGGGCTCAGTTCCCCCAGCTGTATTTTTTTTTCCTCTCTCCTGATAATATGATTATGTGATACTGAGAGTATTTGTTGATGAGGAAGAATTTTTATTGTGCATGCCTGCTTTCAAAGAGGGAAAAGAGGAGAGAGAATCAATGGAAGAATAGCAGTTGAATCTTTTTGTCAAAGATTAACAAAATTTCTACTGGGACTGTTCCCATTATCTCAGGGTGAAAACTTAGCAATATTCAGGTCTTTTATCTGGACTCTTTATAACATCTGAAGAGGGATTTAATGGGCTGATGGGTATAGCCTGTGCATGCAGACATGGGTAGGATTCCACAATAAGTCGTTGAAATAAACATTAGAATTTTTCCATCCTTAGAAATTATCTGCCTAACTCATAAGTTATGGTCAGTTTTTATTAAGTAAATTAGAACTTATCAGGAAGAACTAAATCTAGGATATCTGGAAGGATTAGACTTGATGATCTTTCAAATTCAGACAGGGATTTTACTACCAAAGCCTCATAATGGTTTAAATATTAATAACATGAGCATCGCTTTGGTGGCTTAGCTGTTCATACATGATTCTTAAAGATGGCTTTTCTAATAAAAGAATGATTCAAACCTGAATACTGTCAGTTCCCAAGGGTATGGGTATTAAAACTCTACCATCCTCTGCTGGAAGCACATTTTCACAAGGTTATGTTTGGGGCAAAAGTTCCTTTGCTATTAGTACTTTTCTTTTAAAAAGGGAACTCAGTGACAGCTGGGTGACGCAGCAGATAGAGCATCAGCCCTGAAGTCAGGAGGACCTGAATTCAAATCTGACCTCAGACACTTAACTCCTGCTATCTGTATGACCCTGGGCAAGTCACTTAACCCAATCACCCCAAACAAAGACAAAACAGAACAAAACAAAACAAAAATTTGAAAAAAGGAAACTCAGTATACAGTAAGAAAGATACGGATAGTGAAAAGTGCCCTGGACAGGATGTTAAAATGTCTGGCTTCAGTTTCATCTCAACCTGAAACTAGTTGTGTAATCTTAAGCAGATAATTTTATCCCTTTAGTCTTCAGTTGCTTCTTTAAATTGATGGGACTGAGCTAAGTCATCTTAGAAATCTTCTTTGACTCAGAAATTCAATGAATAGGCACATATTTATCTAGAATGACTGAGAAATGGAGTGTCTAGGTTAATTCAATACCAATGCTAATAGACATCATGTATGTCATTCAAGGATGGCCAGTTTTCAAAGACTTTAAATATAATAAAGTATATTCAAATACCAGTATTATACTGAAATAATTTGTCCAAAACCAATTTTGAGATTTCCGTTGGGGTTGTCATAGTAAAACAGCAGTTATATTAATATAGTCTTATAGATTGAGAAGTATACAAAAATACTCCCACCTATATTATCCATAGTATATGGATTGAAATTTGATTGTTAGAAGAAATCATTGATCTAATTTAACAAGCATTTTGTTTTCCTAGTTCTGTTTTCTTTATAACACTTCATATAAGATTTCCATGCTTTTCTACTTTCATATTACTTGTTTTTATAACATGATGACACCCCTTTTTTGATAAAATTTTATTTCTCTTTTCCTTTTATGTGATCAAAGTTTCCCAAGAAATACACTATCACACTTCCTTGAGAGCCATCCCTTATAGCAAAGAATAAAAAAGAGAACAATCAAAATGTTCTGGTAAATTAACAAATGCTTTGAAAAAGTGTGACAGCCAATTTTTATAATCAAAGTGACACTATAATGCACAGAACACTGAACCTGGAGTCAAGAAGACCAGCGCTTATTCTAATCTAGACACTTACTAGCTTTGTGACCCTGGTCAAGTCAACCATGGTCTACCTCAATTTCCTCAACTGCAAAATGGAATATAATATCACCTATCCAATCATGATTATAAAAGTTAAATATTTGTAAAGTGCTTACCAAAGTGCCTGACACAGAGTATAGGTGATTAATAAAAGCTTATTTTCTTCCTTCCTTCAAATATATGTGATTTGGTGAGGATACCTTTTCTCACATACCTTCCTTGGAGCTAAGCTTACTTATGAAAACTTCATAGCATTCAGTTTAGTTTATTCTGTTGTCTTTCTTCCCATTTATATTGTTACACTCACTATGTATATTATTTCCTTGTTCTACTTACTTCATTTTATGTGAGTTCATATAAGTTTTCCCATGTTTCTTTATATTCATCATATTGATTATTTCTTGAAATACATTATTCCATGGAATTCATATGCTACAATTTCTTTAGCTATTCTAAGTGGTAGGTATCTATTTTAATTCTTATTTTTAGTATGTTATTTTTCATTACATTACTCTACCACAGTTTAATTAACCATTTACCAATTACTGTGTATCTATTTTCAATAATCATTTATTAAGACCCTTTTATGTTAAAGACAATATGCTAGGAATAAACTCCTACTCTCAATAAGTTTATTGACCACTGAATAGGCTCCTTGAAGATGTGACATTTTGTATTTATTTTTATACCTCCTAATGCTCATACACACACACACACACATACACAAAAATACATGTGTACTTTCACATATGTATATATATAAACAATCTACACATATGTGTGCTCATGTATATACATCTGTGTATAGAAAACATATTTATTTATTCATTAGTTTATAGACATCAGTTTATATACAAATCAGGTGGTTTTTAGTTTTTTTTTTCTTTAAAGGAGCAACAATTATGTGCTTATCTTTTATTGATTTGATGTTTTATATACAGGAGTGCATGGTATTATTTAATGGAGTATTTAGTGACCTGTTTTGGATCCCCCCACTTCTCCATAGATCAATCTCTTCAGAGTTCCTTAAGACCAGTATCCTTAAGACAAGATAGATAATCTTGTTTCTGTTTGAAATATTACGATCCTCTTTCTAGCTCCTCTCCATTCCACCTTCTTGCATAGTTTCCCCTTCTACTCTAAGGTTACCTTCCATATAATTTCCATCTACATATCTTGTACATGGTGTTTCCATACTGGCATGTCAGTTCCTTGAGGACAGAGACTATTTTAGCTTTTTCTTTGGTTGCCTTGTATTTGATGACTAATAAGCTTTTAATGCTTATTAATTTATGATAGATTTGTATCTGGAAGCAATCTTAGAGGAAAGAAAGAGAGAAAACAAAAGGAGAAAGAAAAAAGTGAGGGAATGAATTTGGAATTGAAAGTGAAAATGTGTGTGTCTTGTGTGTGTGTGCGCGTGTGCGTTTTGTGTGTGTGTGTGTGTGTGTGTGTGTGTGTATGTGTGTGTGATTTTTTTAAGGGCCCAGTCGAAACTCTTTGTGTTAAAGTTGAAGCCTTCTAATGTGAAATTATTTACCTAAGAACACAAATATACCAAATAAGAGGTGAGATTTGAAGCCAGGTCTTCACCTTTAATGGCAGTGTTCTTCCTACTATACTCCTATGTTTGAATTTTTAATACAGTGTGAAAACACAGTATTCTTAGATGAAGTAGAAACGAGGCAGGCCCCTGGTGACAGATACAAAATTTTCTTTCTTAATTGCAGGCATGATACTGAAATAATTCCATCATCATTCCCTGGTAGATCCCAGAGATCTGAAATAATAAACCCTAAATTCTCCTCTTGCCCATGCATTAAGAAAAAGGAAAGGACTCAACAAACAAATGAGGAAACAATATTCCTCAGGACATGTTTGTCTTTCTTTTACTATGTTGACCTCTGAATGAAGGAAGAGAAAGAAAGAGAACAGCCTGAGATAGAGTTTACTTTCAGCAGTTTGGCTTTGATTAATTAGGAGGGCATGTCCTTCAGGTCCCATGCCCTCAGATGGAGTGTCAACCTGAAGCTAAACACACTTTATCTTCTGAAAACTCTACTGATATTTCAGTCTGGATGCAGGAAGTAGCTTCACTGGAGCTCTGGGAAAGCCCTCTGGCTTCTGCACTTTATTGTAATTTCTGGTAACTCTCTACTGACATTCTTGACAAACAACATCCCCAGCGTTTTTCTTTGCACACTGTGGGTGAGGGCTTATGGGGATGATATTTGGTGACTTTTTTTTCCCCAAAAAAATTCTGAGCTATTTAAATCTACTTTTTTTTCCAGGAAGGATCTTAAAGCAGAAAACTATCTTGCTAATTGACCCTTTTAAGAAAACCCATAAATATAGAATAGGAAGGAACTTCTGAGACTGTAATTGCATCATATGATCATGTATTTGAAGCTAGCCAGGTCCAGAGCATCAATAGTCAATAAGCATTTATTAAGTGTTTAGTAGATTCCAGGCATTGTGCTAAATCCTGAAGATGTCAAAAGAAAAAATAAAAACATTTCATACTCTGAAGAAGTACAAAATCTAATAGAGGAGTCAATCTGCAAATAATGATTGATCATCAGAGAATCCAATTCCTTCATTTTATAGTTAAAGAAACAGACCCAAAATCGGAGAGCCAGAGATTATTAGATTGGAAAGTGGAAGGGACTATAGAGACTGTCCTAACTCCTGCTTGAAATATTCTGCTCCCTCATCATAAGTACCACCATTTCCCCCCTTTCCTCTTAACTTTTCTAGCTTCTTTCTAGAATCTGCTCAGGTCCCACCTTCTGCAGGAAGCTACCATTGTTCAGGGTCTTTCCCTTTTGGATTGCCCGCTATACTCACTATTTAACTTGTATAGATCTAAATATTTAAATCTAATCTCACCCACTGAAAAAGGGATATGTATGCAAGTTGGGTTTTTTATCTGTTTTTGTTTAGTTGTTTGGGTTTTTTTTGCTTTTTTATGGGTGTCCCCAGCTCTGCCCACAAAATTGTTTCCCTGTCTATGCCAGTCCCCTCACTTTGCGGATTAAAAAATTGATACCCAAGGAAGTCATGGGGTCACAGAATCATGGATTCAAAGCAAGAATCTCCTCAGGATCTAGCTAATCCAATCATTTCATTTTACAACTAAGTGGTAAAATTCTTAGATTACTGGATTAGGAACAAAAAAGCCTAGAGTTTAAATCCTGTCTCATCCTAAATGTATTACCCTGGGCAAGGTATTAAGCTTCTCTGTGCCTTTGTTTCCTTATCTGTAAATTGAGGATAATAATATTACCTACCTTTTGAGTTTATTATAAAAATGAAATGAGCCTTTCCCTTCTTCCTCCTTTTCTCCCTCCTCCTTTCTTCTCCATCCTATCATTCTCCTCCTCTCCCTTTTCCAACCCTCTCCTGCCTCCTCCTTCCCCTCTTCTTCTCCCTTCCCCTTTCACCTCTTCTTCCTCTTCCCCTTCCTTCTCCTCCCCTTCCTTCTCTCTCTCCTCTTCCTTCTCTTCTTTCTCCTTCTCCTTCTCCTTCTTCCTTTTTTATTCTTCCTCGTTGGTAACAATATAATGTAACAGTACAATATTTGAAAGTTTGTGACTGTCATTTGCCACTGTCATGCAGGTAGAAGGAAGATCTATGAACTGGACCCCATGCATCCCTTCATCCCACGCTTAGTGCTCTCCACCTTCTATCATACTGCCATGACAGTCTTTGGTTAGGCAACCTGAGAGGATATTCTCATGTGGCTCCCATTGGAAGGCTACATCCATCTACAAACCTATTCCCCAGAAGGGAGAACTCCCTTTATACCCTGATCCTGAACTTTTTGAGGTTTTTCATATTTACCTTGAAGATTTTTCCCAAGGCCTGACTGTAAAGTCCAGGCTAGCTCTCTGAAGGGCCTTGGGACCAGCCCAACTCCTTGGTCTTGAGGTGTAGAAGTGAAGGAGGCAGGAGAGTCATCACGTGGCTGGTCCAAGATAGAGTCTGGAATCTGGAGCCTGAAGTCTTCTGTGACTGAGAGCTGGGCTAAGAGCTGTGGCTAAAAGAGCCCTCTGTCTCTGGGACTCTCTTAAATACCCCAGCAGGACTATATCACCACAGTACATTGGGCATGTACAACTGTAGAACATCACATCACCACATTACATCAAGTATGTGTTTAGAGAACCACCATCTCACACCTAGTAGGTACTTAACTACAAGAAGCCTGATGTTCTAGATTCAGGTACACCCTTTCAGAGTTCCTGCCAGCTACACCTGACAACCATCAAGAGATATCAAGGAAACCTAATTTCTGGAAGGATCTTGTGCATCTTAGGCTATAGTATTAGGTTAAATAGGTGAGAACAGGAATAATATAAACCAAAGTCTATAACACAGGTAACTGATTAGCTCAAGATTTTCATGGTGGAAAAGATAATTATAAATACAATTTTAACATAAATAAGAAAAAGGTCTAGGATTTTATCTCTGTGAGACATTTTGTAGGTTTGACCCTTTCCTATAGCATATCACTTTGCTATAATTAAAGATGGATAGATAGAAAGGAAGGAAGGGTGGAAAGAAAGAAAGAAAGGGTAGAAAAAAAGAAAGGGTGGAAACAAAGAAAGAAAGAAAGAAAGAAAGAAAGGAAGAAAAAAGAAAAAAGAAAGAGAGAAAGGAAGGGTGGGAAGGAAGGAAGGAAGGTGGGAAGGAAGGAAGGGTGGAAAGAAAGAAAGATAGATAGGAAGGAAGGGTGGAAAGAAAGAAAGAGAGAAAGAAAAACAGAAAGGTAACTAATGGATGGACAGATAGATGAGAGTTATTATGTAGATGTAGATCTATTTATATATATCTATCTATATAAATGTATATAGATAGATATATTTATCAACATTTATATATATGTGACATATATATTTAATATAACATACAATCTGAGGCAATTTTCTAAATATTGGAATCTTCTGGTTATTTTTAATGAGTATTAATGAATATTCCCCATTAAGTGAAGCTTCATAAATTCTCTTTGAGGCTCTTATTAATTAAAAACAAAACAAAACAAAATGCATTGTCCTGGTAGAAAAATATTATTATAATTTTTCATTTCATTGGCTAAAAGTAATGGTATTTTAAATGCCTTCTCTTAAAGTAGAGCTTTTTGTGATTTATTATCTTGTTCTATCATATATTTAGTGACTTGCCCCGTGGTGCTTTACACCACAGACTTCCAGTTAAATAGTAGAGATCCGTTCCCTTAAGATTTTACAGCCAGCCCTCAGAAGACACTAAGTCAATCTCTCTAATTGTAGCCTGAGAGTTCTTGAGTTCTCCATTTGGGGAAAGGATAAGTTGGACCTTTTAGATACTTTTTTGTAACTCAATTAGAAAATAAACTTTATAAGGAAAAATGTAAATTCTTATTCTAATTATGGAATTCATTTTAAAGTCAAAAGTTGTGCATAAATTTAGCTATATTACATTTACTTGAAAACTTCCTCTCCTGCTATGTTTAATCTTAAGCAAGGGAAGAGGGGAACAATTAGATCAGCATCTTGGCCTCCAGCTGACCTTGACAGCCCTTATTAGCCTTTGAGATTCCTACACCAATTTACTTAGAAATAATGACCCTTTCAAGACTGTATTAAGTGGCAAAATTAATTGGATCTAACTGCAGTATGCTGGTAAGTGTTTAACAACCAGCTCTACAGAAAAAGAAATAAAAGTCCCTATGACATACTTTTATATTTGATCTGCCTTGTTGATATTTTCTCCATACTTTAAGTTTAGAGAAAAGAAGCTTAGAGAGGGGAGAAGAGGAGATGTTTATGCCTGCCTTCAGGTTGTTGTTTTTTAATCACGTCCCACTCTTCACAACGTCATTTGCCATAACATCATGGGGTCTTCTTAGCAAAGATACTGGAGTGGTTTGTCATTTTCTTCTCCAGTGGATTAAAGGTGAGTGCCTTGGGTCATACAACTAGTAAATGTGTTTTTGAGACTGAATTTGAACTCAGTTTTTTTTATTTTTTTGACTCCAGGCTCTGTACTATATTCATCGAGCTACCTAACTGTCTAGGTACTAAAGTTATATGAGTTGTACAAATACAAATTAGGGTTTGATGTTAAAAAAACTCTTTCCACCAGTTATAGATGTCAAATAATTACATGAACTTCTCTTAGTGATAGAGGGATACTGCCCCCTGATAATGTTTACACAATGGCTAGATGATTACTTGTTTAAACTATTGTTAAAAGTTTCAAGTAAGAGTTTGACTTGTTTCCCACTGAGGCCCCTTCTTTTGGTAATTCTATCACTCTAAGACTCTCCAATCCCTAGTCCAGGGTCTACCAAAGAATGAGCTTCAAAAATATTTGTCCATTGGAATTGACTTAGAGCCTATAATTCCTTCCAGCGTGTCCATTTTCCAAACATTCTCCTTAATATTCCTCAGATCTGAGAACTGGGCTTTGTTAGATGTTCTGACCATGCTGAAAAATTCAGAGGGAAAAGATTTGTGGGAAGTAAGGCCAAAGATTTTGAAAATAGC
Source organism: Sarcophilus harrisii (assembly GCF_902635505.1). NCBI lineage: Eukaryota > Metazoa > Chordata > Mammalia > Dasyuromorphia > Dasyuridae > Sarcophilus > Sarcophilus harrisii. Next base: position 32,586,916 of record NC_045428.1, read on the forward strand.
ATCAAAAATGATAAAGAAAAGGAAAAGAGTATATATGAGCATAAATGTCATGTAGGAATATGTCATGGCTTTACTAAGAGCTAAATTCATGTATAGGGATAGACAGAGATAATTGAGCTATTAATGTTATTTTCTTATTGTATTGATGAGTCTCAATTCCATTAGGGGAATTGGAAGTTAGTATTTATTTCATGCAGGGGTTTTTAAATTTTTTTTCTGTGTCAGGATCTGTTTGGAAGTCTGGTCAAGTTCATGGATTACATCTCAAGGGGGAAAAATGTTCAAATTATATTAAAATAGAATTAGAATAGAATATATAAAATATATATATATATAATATATATATATACATGTGTGTATATGTGTGTATTTATTTGTGTGTATATATATATATATATATATATATATATATATAGAGAGAGAGAGAGAGAGAGAGAGAGAGAGAGAGAAAGAGAGACAGAGAGAGAGACAGAGACAGAGAGACAGAGAGAGAGAGACAGAGAGAGAGAGAGAAAGAGAGAGAGAGAGTGAGTGTTTATGAACCACTAGTTAAGAATCTGGTCTACTAGGTTTCACTTTCCATTTTGTTAGTTGAAAGCAGCCAGCTAAGTGAGCACTTTATTTGAAGTGGGTGGGGGCTACAAGAGTTTTGAACAATGATTTCAGTGATAAAAATAAATTTCAGTGTGGGAACCCTGTACCCTCCTGCAGAGACTTATTTGGGACCCCAAGAGCTTAAGTGTTTCCCCCAGGGCCACAGAGTTAATGCATTCAAGGTGCAAGACCTGAATATCAAGTTTTCTGACTATTAAGGCAGAACCCATCAGTGCCTATCCATTACATGTAACATAAATTTTGCGTTGCACATATTCATAGATTTACTAGAAGGTATAACAAAAAAATATCACATAAGTTCTTCTCTTATAAGTGAAGAACCTGAGAATCCAAAATGGATTATGTGACTGCCCTAAGGTCACACACAAGCAAGGATGGGAACTTGGTTCCTCAGACTCCAAAATTCTATTCATACCTCTGTACTCTGTTACTTTCTGAGTTAAGCAAGATGATCTCAAAAGTCTTCTTAAAATGACATTTGGAGGATTTTTTACCATAAGCTATCCTCAATATACTACCTTCTCTTGGCACAAATTAAGAACAGTTAAGCAAAACAAATTAATGAAATCACCCCATCTGGCTATCTATGTATTTTTATTTCCCATTACAAGTCTACAGTCTTTCACCTGAACCAAGAATAAGAAGGGGGTGAGGGTGAGATATCATCAGTTCTCTATGACCAAGAGGAATCATTGGCACTATTGTGAGTTCAGGGGTCTTTCAGTATAATTTTCATTTTTATTATGATTATTTTTGTTCATCATGTTTGGGCTGCCTTTATTTCATTCTCAAATGAGTTCACATAAATTCTCTTCTAAGATGCCTTGCAATACTAACATTGTTATTCTTTTTTTTTTTTTTTTTTTTTATTTAATAGCCTTTAATTTACAGGATATATATACATGGGTAACTTTACAGCATTAACAATTGCCAAACCTCTTGTTCCAATTTTTCACCTCTTACCCCCCCACCCCCTCCCCTAGATGGCAGGATGACCAGTAGATGTTAAATATATTAAAATATAAATTAGATACACAATAAGTATACATGACCAAAACGTTATTTTGCTGTACAAAAAGAATCAGACTCTGAAATATTGTACAATTAGCTTGTGAAGGAAATCAAAAATGCAGGTGTGCATAAATATAGGGATTGGGAATTCAATGTAATGGTTTTTAGTCATCTCCCAGAGTTCTTTTTCTGGGTATAGCTAGTTCAGTTCATTACTGCTCCATTAGAAATGATTTGGTTGATCTCGTTGCTGAGGATGGCCTGATCCATCAGAACTGGTCATCATCTAGTATTGTTGTTGAAGTATATAATGATCTCCTGGTCCTGCTCATTTCACTCAGCATCAGTTCGTGTAAGTCTCTCCAGGCCTTTCTGAAATCATCCTGTTGGTCATTTCTTACAGAACAGTAATATTCCATAATTTTCATATACCACAATTTATTCAGCCATTCTCCAACTGATGGACATCCATTCAGTTTCCAGTTTCTAGCCACTACAAAAAGGGCTGCCACAAACATTCGTGCACATACAGGTCCCTTTCCCTTCTTTATAATCTCTTTGGGATATAATCCCAGTAGTAACATTGTTATTCTTTTTGGAGAACCAAAAAAATCAAATGACTGCCAGATATTCCTTATTTTTTCCTTCTGAAAAAATCTTATGTACCTTAAATATGTAGAATTTATTTTCTGGACTCATTGCATGAATATTCATTACATACTTATTGCAAAATCTTGAGAAAATGAACAGGAATTCAATATTTAATATTCGATAGTAAGTTGTGCAATGAATATTTCTACTTGAGGTTATGAGTTCTTATAAGGCACAATTGATATTCAAGCTATTGCTTCCCTTAATTACTGCAAAAATGTCTGAAGTGACTTGTTCAAGCTTGATCACCCAGCTGATATCAGTTACACGATTTGGTAGGGTGATTCCTAACACAATGGTACTGGGAATAGATACTAGGAACATTCAGAAAACAATATGACAGGAATGGTTGAGAAGAAAAAAAAAGGGGTAGAAGGCTGGACTAAAGTGACCTCTAAGGTCTCTTCCTGCTGTAGATATGGTCTTTCCTCTGTATCTCATACATAACACTCCATCTTTATGTCTTTGCATGGGTTATCCCCCATGTTTGGAAACTCTTCTTCCTTCCTTCTTGCTGCTTTTCTTCCTTCCTTCCTTCCTTCCCTTCTTTTCTCCCCTCCTTTCTTCCTTCCTATTTTCCTTCTTTCCTTCCTTCTCTCTTCCTTCCTTCCTACTTTTCTTTTTTCCTTTCTTTCTACCTCCCTTCCTATTTTTCTTCATACCTTCCTTCCTTTCTACTTTGCTTCATAGCTTCCTTCCTACCTTCTTTTTTTTCTTCCTTCCTTACTTCCTTATTGTCCTTCCTTCCTTCTCTCTTCTTTCCTTTTTTAATCTTTCTCTTCATCTTCCTTTCTTCCTCTCTTCCTCCTCTCTTCCAACTCCTTCTATTCTTTTTCTATCTTTCTTTGTCCTTCTGTCTCTCTGTGTCTATCTCTTTTATCTTTCTCTTCATCTGTCTCTTCTTTCTGTTTTTCTCTCTGTTTCTCTCTTCCTTTGCCCAACCTTTTCTCTCTCTGCTTCCTTCCCTCACCCCCATCTCTCCACGCTGCCTAGAACATAGTAGGAAATTAAGAAATGTTTTTTATTAGATTGATGTTTTGAATTTGGGCTCTCATTATTTTAGGTACATACTCCAAAATGATCAAGGGCAGAATGTTTCTATATATGCCAAAATATTTTTTGCGATAATTTTGTGGTAGCAAAACAAAGCAAAGATAAAATGAGTGTCCTGCAATTATAATTTGAATGGTTGAACAAATTATTACTTATAAATGTAATAGAATACTATCATTACAAGAAGCCGGAATATGGACAATTCAAAGAATATGTAAATATTTGTATGAACTCATGCAAGATAAAGTAAAACCAGGAGAGCCATATATGATGACTAAAATGATTTAAAATGATCACTACATATTACTGAAAAGTTACTTGATCTCAGATTAAAATCAATAACTTATAATGCTTCCAGAGAACTGATAATATAATTAACATTAAAAATAATAAATTGAGTTAGATGACCTAAGTTAATTTAAAAAAATAAATTAGATGGCCTGAGCTGAAATATTTGCTCTAATGTTTAGTCTCTGTGTGATCATAGGGAAGTCACTTAGCTTCAGTTTCCTCATCTATAAAATGAAGGGATCATTTCTAATTACTTCTGAGTTCTTTTCTAGCTCTAAGAATAAGAGCAATGATATATGATCCATATGTCAGTAAAAAGGTGAGAGATTGTATAAAAATTATATATAAAGTATGTTGCATACTCTTTAAAGCTTCAATGGATTAGTTTTCTGTGGGAGGGTTTTGAAAAAGGCAGTTTAAATAACTAGTTTAAAAAAAAACTTTGACAAAACTTTTTTAAAGATTACACATTTAATGTGTTTTAAAGGCATTTTTAATATTCTTAATTCCATAGCTTAAATAAAGACCAAAAACTATCAAAAAGCAAAAATCTTTTTTTTTATTGCTAGAAAAGGTGTGTATATGTATACACACACACACATTATACCTTATTTTAGAAAACAAGCTAAAAATAGCTGAGGTAAAAAGCATTGACTTGTAGACCCCCTGGAATTACATAGAGCCTCACAGGAAATACATCTTTCCTTTCAAATACTTATCCGTCACTCCTAGACAAGGAGTGTATGAGGTAATAAATAAAAGACAGCTGGAACAGGAGAAAACAGTTTTTTTTTAAATGTTCTGTACTGAAACTGTCACTCTGGCGGGAAGTAATAACTGGATCCTGCATTATTCAGGATGAGGTAATAGACTGCCTCCTGTTCAGGGACAGATTATTTGGGGATCGTCTGAATCACTGGCAGAGGTCACAGGGTCTTCCAGGTTTTCCATCAGTGAGAGCTGCAGAATGGAGAGATTTTGGCTTGGTGTGATTGGCAGCTGAGCCTCAATGCCTCATTTCCCAAATAAGAGTTAACATTGGAGCCATTCTAGTCTTTTTTGTTTTGTTTTGTTTTTTCTCTTTGGCTGATGGTCTGCTGAGCCAAAAGGCAATGTTTTCATGTGGTTTGGAAATCTGAACAGGAGTAGACCACAAAAAGTCATTCCCCAATAGTGTGGTATATAGTCTAGAATGACCTCAGGTGATTTAATTCACTTCAGGAAGCATCTATGAAGTACCCACTATGTGCTAGTCATTTTTCTAGTTGCTATTTCTAATAAGAGAGTGAAAACACAAGATGAAAACACAATGACTTTACTCTCAAGGAGCTTGTGTTCTGGATTGGAGATAGGGAGAATCTAACTACAAGTTCATGCAGAAGTAAAAATAAAAGTATAGGAAGTAGCAGGGATATTTGCCTAAGCCCAATAGCCTGGCTATAATTAATTCCACAATAAAGCCATTTCAAAGTTACAAAATTTTGAAAATGACCCGAATTATAGTCCTTGAATGAAGTTACTTGACAAAGTTTTTTAAAAATTCTAATAATTAGGAATCCTGGAGAAGGATGATGAAACAACAATGTTTTAAGGTTTGAAATCACTTTACAAATATTGTCTGTTTTGATCCTCACAACAATAAGCCTATGTATTATTATTATTATTAATCCCTCATTAGAGGTGTGGAAACTGAAACATGATATATGTTAAGTCTTTGATCAAGGTCTTATAGTCATTGAGTAACTAAAGCTGGATTTGAACTCAGGTCTTTCTCAACTCCAGACCCACATCTCTAAACACAATACCTGGTAGAGGTGTGTCACATGTATGACATTAGAGGATATCAATGTTATAAACATAGAATAAGAATTTTAATTGAAAATATAACAGTACTTCTTTACAATTGGTCATCACCAAATCTATGGAAAGACCTTAAAATTATTTGAAACATATTATATTTATATATATTTATATAGTGGGCATGTGTATATAGAGATATATACATATGAATATATATACATTGTTTTTATATTATATAAATGAATATATACTCATACCTATATACACTTATATTCACACATTCAATGGGATATGCCTCCCTAGGTATTTCTGAGATTCATAAACACACACATAAATGTATACATATACACACATATATATATATGCACACATATACATACACTTATACATTTAAGCATGTAATAGGATATACTTTCCTATGTTTTTGTGAGAATCACAAGCACCCCTACACACATTTACACAATCCAAACATATAGATACACATAAAGATATATATATAGTTTCACACAAGTAATAGGATATGCATACCTCCTAGGTTTTTGTGTGAATCATTAACACATACATATATACAATACTCACATATATATACAAATATATACATATGCATTACATATATTTATATATATATATATATATATACCCTCACATGAACATAGATACAGAGATAACTATATATACACATATGTATACACAGGTATGCAATATACATCCATCCTATTAACTTCATTGTATAGTTGAAGAAACTAAGTTTTGAAGAGATTTTCCAACAACTAAGACAATAACTGAGGTGGGATCTGAATTCGGATATCTGATTCCAAATCCATGAATCCATTGACAATTCAGTCTAGCTGCCCCTTGTTCTTTATGTGGAGTGCTTCATTTAATATTGCATTAATACATGTTCTTTTCATTTAAAACTCATGTAATTCTCTAAAGGTGATAGAGAAAATCAATGAAAAAAAAGAAATTAAAAAAATAAACTTGGTGAGAATTTATACTGATTAAATAAGGAGGTAGATTTCACATCATAGGAATTTATGAGGAAATATCAAAACATATACCTTGACTGCCTTTGAAACTGACCTGAAAGAATTAAATGAGTCAAACAGGAAGAGACAAGGGAGGGTTTGAAGTATGTGTCTCTCAGATATTTTACTCTTCCTCATAGCCAAGTTCTCCTTTGGGGAATACTTATTGAGATGAGCAAAGATCTTGTTGCTATCTATATGGGCTCGACTCAGAAGCCTTGCTACATATACATAATGAAGAGGAAATAACTAGGAAGTATATATATATGGACAACTATTGCTAGAAGAATCAAGAAAGGTGTTTCTTGTAGGAGGTAGCACCTGGGAAGTCCCAGAGGTAGCATTGAGAAGGGAGGGCTTTGCAGATAGGGAGCACCTGTGCTAAAGGCACTCAGAGCTGAAGATGGAATATTGAATTGAGCAAGTGAGAAACAGGGTAATTTGGCTGTAAGACAGAATACGTGGGAGGAGTAATGTGAAGTCAGCCCAGTATGATCAGTTGGAACCAGATTGTGAGAAGCTTTAAATGCCACACAAAGGAGATGGTTTTATTCTGGAGACAATAGGGAGCCACTGAAACTTCATGGACAGGGAAGCTATAATTGCAGCTCCATAAACCCTTGTATGTGCCAATCTGGAACTTGTTCAGTGGATTTTTTCTCTCCAGGTATCTGTTTCTTTCTTTGGGGTTAATACAATTATTTAAAGAGAGAGGGAATGGAGATCACTGGGTACTTTATCCATTAAACTTCCCTATGCTTGGTAGTAGCTCAAAGGCAACTTCTACTTAATTAGACTGGTTTTACTTGGCTCCAGAGGGCAAAATTAGAACAATGGGTGAAAGATGCAAAAAGGCAGAGTTACCCTTGATGTCAGGGGAAAACAAACAAATGAAAAACACAAAGACAAAAACAAAATAAAACTTCCTAATAATTGAAGTTATGCAAAACTGAAGTAGATTTCTCTGGTAGCTGGTAGATTCATTTGCATCTTCAAAGAAGTTTTCCAAGCAAAGACTGGATTAATATTAATTAATTAATTGCATATTAATATAAGCATACATATTACATGGCTTTCAATTTGCTCTTTGGTACTAATATTCATGATTTGTCATTAAAGGACATTTTTGTCCTTCTTTATCATACCTCTAGACATACTGCATACTCCCCTCTTGCCTATCATCATTAGAAAAAAGCCACATGGAGCATAACATGTCTTCCCTGGATTTCTTATATCTTTCCTGGTCAAGAATAGATTAGAAGAATTGGAAAACTAGAACATGAAAATAAATGGTGTTTTTTTTCTTATTTTGATTTAATGCTGAATTTTTTCATTACTTGTCATTGTTCTCACACAACCATAATTATTGTTGTTTATACTACTTAATTGGGAAGGTGAATTTTTATAGGGTGAAAAGTAAATTATTACTTCTTGGTTCAAAAAAAATCAACTACCCAACTGCATTATGGGGAAAGCATGGCTAGACAGCAGTTTGGGAAAAGATGTATGGGTTTTAGTGGGCTATTGGTATTAATAGTATAACATGGTGACTAGTGAAGGCCTTTTGACTCCATTAATAAAACTATTGGTATAAGAAATTCTGTATTCTGCCGTATATACTCTCTGTCTCCCAGCTGTTATGATCTGATTATCATTATTTTGAATCATCACTAATTTCCAGATAGCCAGAGTGAGCTCCTAGGTAGAAGTCAAAGGATTCCCAGGCTAAATTGGGGATAACCATCATTATTTAAAGGGGAGAGAAAGTTTATAGGGGCATCATACAATGAAAATAAAACTGCAGTTGAAGCAAGATGATCTGGGTTGGAATCATTTGCCCTATGACCTCATTCAATTTACCTAACATCTCTCACAATTTTTATCTTTTAAATGAATGGAAGGGTTCTGAGCAAGATAACTTCCTTGTTCTCCCCAGCTCTGAATTTAGGACTCTTTAATCCTCATGTAGTCTGAGGCAAATACTTCAGAATAGGAGGCAGTAAACTACTATTTGAGTGCCAAGTCTTGCATAGCCTGAACTAAGAAACATATTTATATTTAAAAATCCAAGAAAACATTATATTTGTAGAACATGCAAAACCAGGTGATCTAATTGGCAGGCTGTAATTTGATGATTCCTGCTCCAAAAAGGTAGAATAAATAGGGAAGTAGATTTTGGCTCAACATAAAGTGACTGTTATAAAAAGGAAAACTTTGGAAGTTTAGATGATTTGCTTTGTAAAATGGTGCATCTCCTTTTCCATAAAGGTTTTAAGCAAAAAATAGATGAATGAATGTGTTACTTTGCCAGATGTTGGGAACAGGAACTGATAGTCATCTTTTTCTTTCCATACTAGATATACTTCCCAATTCTGAGATTTTTTTTTCTTTTTGATAAGATTTCATAATAATTAGACCTATGGCTGAGGAATACACACATACCTACACCCACATTACTCCCCCCCACAAAATAAAGAAAAATCGCCTAGATATTTCAGTTTGGCATTCATCTATATATTTGTTAACAAACTGAGTGCTAAAAAGCAAAAGATAGATCTAACATTTGATTTTACCCATAGTCACTTGAGAATGGAGTCTGCTTGTTCATTTGTTTTTGTCTTTGAATCACTACTGCCTAGCACAACACATAAAACTGGGAAGGTGTTAGGTAAATGTTTGGCAAATTCATTTGAGAGTTTCTCAGGAGTGTTACATGTGGATAACTAGTTCTTTTTGGGGGGGGGGATTTTTCGGTTTTTTTATTTTTAAAGGAATCAATGTTCTTTTCCCAATTCATATAGTCTTGTAAGGACACAGGATATTAATCTAAGGAATTCTAATGCATAATATTGCAAATTAAATGGGTGAGACAGGTACAGAACAGATGTAGCTACAGTTCTAGATACTTTACACTAAGAGCCTTCAACTGGAGACTTGTAGATGATATGGTTAATTGGGACGGCTAGGTAGCACAGTGGGATAGGTACAGTGCTGGACTTAGGAAGATTTGTGTTCAAATCCAGGCTCAGACATTCATTAGCTATGTGACCCTAGACAGATCACTTCATCCTGTGTTCCTCAGTTTCCTCATCTGTAAAGTAAACTGGAGAAGGAAATGGCCAAACACTCCATTATCTGCCAAGAAAACTCCAAATGGGATCATGGAGAGTTAATTATTAAAGAAAATTTGATATCTTTATGGATTTTTGCACTTGAGAGATAGAGACAGGGGATGCTTAAATTTCAGGGAACTAAGAAATCTTGGAGGCAATATAGTCAAACCCCTTCATTTTACAAATGGAAAAATTGAGGGTCAGGGATGTTAGATAACTTGCTCAAGTGGCAGACATAGGATTGGACCCAACTTCCAAATCTAAAACCAGTTGTCTTTCCATTATACTTTGTTGCTTACTGCAGTGCATCCAAAAGATACATTTTTGAGACAAAAATGACTTTTTGTAATAATCATGAGTAATAAAGTATCCCTTTGGGATAATCCCAGGACCTACATTCAGGTCCCAACTTTCCTTTAGGAGATCTCTGCAATGTTGGGCAGATCCTCTGTCCTCTGAAGGCCTTGACAGCCTTATTTGCAAAATAAGGAGACTGGGCTATGTCTTTACATGACTCAGCTTCCCATCTAACTCTTTTCTGTTCCTCTTATATACTCCCCCAAAATGATATTGTCTTTGTACTCTGCTTCTGTGCTTATTATATATGTGTCTGCTGTATCACTTAATATGTTTTTAAATGTTTTCTTGCTTGTTTTGCTTCATTTTACATGAGCTCTAGAAATATTGAAACATTCTCTCTCATCCCATCCAGATCTAGTATTTTCTCCTCTTAAATACAAAAATAGAATTGTTTTAAAATCTCTCCTTTTTTATGGGTAACTGATGCCAAATGATCAGAATTTATTGAAGGTTGTTTCAGATTTGGAGGTCATGTTAATAATTTGCAAAGTTTGTTTTTCTTTAACTTGGATTTTCTTTTTCTACCAAATGTCCAATAAAGTAATTATTTTTCATTTACTATTATTTTGAAGATAATATGTATCACATCAGCTCCCCCCTTCCAAGACTGATTGGTATGAAAATATTTCCTCCAAAGGCCTCAGGTAGATGATGAGCCAAATTATGTTCACATTTTATTATGTGTCTATATTTGGCAATCCTTGAGATCAAAATAAAGTGAAGGGTGTTTGAGGACAATCACAGTGAAGCATTTGTAGCAGCATCTAAACAATAAATAATGGCATTCCTGAGAATATGGGAGCTCCCATATATCACATCTCTTTGTGGAACACTTACTGATTTTATGGATCAGACACAGATATAAGGAGGAGCCTTAGAAAGTCTAAGGTCTTTGTCATAGTGCTTTATAGAAATTGGATAGCTTTGGGGAAACTCCCAAAGGCTATGATCACTTGACTGCTTGCCATTGGAATCCATTGACTGTGGAGGAGAGAATGATGACTTTGTACAGCCCTGCCTCACTTAAATCCAGTTCACTTACAAGTCAAGACATTATCGTCCTGATGCCATTGATCCTCTTCGAAGGACAAACAACAATCTTCCCAATTAATCTGTATCTTCATTTGCTATTGCTCAGGAGCTGTTCTCTAGCCTGATGAGTCTAGAGAAGTTGTGGATCATGTTACAATTAATAAGGGTAATAATAGCATTTACTTGTTTAAGATTTTTAAACACTTTTTTTTGCAGTTCTCTCATTTTATTCTCACAAGAAACCTAGGTGTAGATGCTATTATTATCCTTGTTTTTCTAAAGACTGATTTGAATTCTTCTCTTCTTCACTCCATGTTCAGTGCTCAGTCTACTGAGCGCTGAACATGGAGTCTCTCTAGCTACTTGCGAGGCTGACGTTTTCTCTCTTTGGAGTTTTTTTTTTTTTTTTTTTTTTTTTTTTTTTTTTTTTACAAAGGTTGACCACTTGCCAGGAGTTAGGATTCTTTTTCATGTATAAATCAGACTAGATGGTTATTCTATGATTCTCTGGATGCAACTTCCTTATGGGTCCAGACAGGAGAGATCATTGGCCCAGTAAACTATAAAATGCCAAGTGACATCTGCACTCTCGAATCACAATAATCTTTTTTTTGAGGATGACTAACTAATAATCCTTAGAATAATTTCTCTGATTATTTTTGGAATGATCCATAGAGTGATGTAGATTGTAATGTAGAGTGCCACAATGTGGAGTGTAAAAAGCTTTGGAACTCACAGGTTCCCACTATTCATTCCCCTGCCTGAACACAATTATCACCTGTTGTGAACCTGTTGGTTCAGCTTGATAGAAACCCTTTGATTAAAGGAAGGTAGGAAAAAATGCACACACACACACACACACACACACACACACACTTTTTCCAGACTGAGACCTATAATTCTACTATTAGTGATTCATTTCTTCTTTTATGTTTGGCAGTCCTCCTTTGAAATACAAATATTCCTAAGAGAAACAAGTACCAGGTTTCATGAATCTATCAGATTCGTTTTACAACTCTGCTTATGGCTAGGTCTGGATGCTATTAATTGCATTGTTAATTTTCACAAGGAAGAATCAATTAGTGGAAACTGAATACTACAGACTGGTTACGCTATCATGTTAGGCACATAAACTCAAAGTTGATATGCCAATCATTATTCATTTGTGGAGAAACGGTATCTTCCAATGACATTATCCAGCTGGATTTGGGATATTGTCAACATGCAGTATGGATTGTGCTGGGGAAATGGCTAATTGCGCTTACTTTAATATCTCTTCTTTAAGAATGATGGCAGTACATGTTTCACATATATTGGATTGCTTCCTCTCCAGGGGAAAAGATGGAGGAAAAGGAGGGAGAAAAATTTGGAACACAAAATTTGCAAGGATAAATGTTGAAAACTATCTTTGTGTATATTTTGAAAATAAAAAGCTATTACTAAAAAAAAAAGAATGATGGCAGTGTAGAAATGTAAATTTCAAATCCCTGATCTAAAACATTTTCAGTCCCTTTTTGATCAATAGTCTATTGAACATGCTCACAAGAAGAGATTTCTCACAAAACATGTTCTTATGGGTTTCATTTTAAGATATCTATTCTTATTTAAAACCACCTTACAAAAGTAAAAGGCTAAAGGAGACAAAAAATGTGAAACCTTTCTTTCCTTTGTAGTTTTTCTTGGACTCAAATGGAGAGAATATATAAATTGGGAGAAGTAAATCAAGGAACTCGTCCACTGAATTCATCCTTTATAAACACCTGAATAGAGCCCATAGCAATTGATGAATTCAAGTGGCCACTGTATCTTACTCATTTGGTGGCTAATATTGCATCACAAAACAGAAAGGGTGTTGGATTTGGTTTCAGAGAATCGGGGTTTGAATCCTACATTTATTACTATTAGTAATTTTAGTTACTACTAATTATTATTTATAATTTAGTTATTACTAATTATTATTAGTAATAAGTACTATTACATTTAGTACTTCTGTGAGCCAGGCCAAATCCTTTACCCTGCCTGAATCTCAATTTTCTTATTTATAAAATGTGGGTAGGGCTGGCACTAAATTATCTCTGAGATCTTTTCTAGCTGCTTCTTTCTTTGCCTTCTCTCCTTCCTTCCTTCCTTCCTCCCTTCCTTCCTTCTTTTCTCCTTCCTTCCCTTCCTCCCCTTTTCTCCTTTCTTCCCTTTCTTATTTTTATCCCTTTTTCTTTCCCTCCTTTTTTCATCTTCTTTTCTTCTCTCCTCCCTTTTCTCCTATTTCCTTCTTCCCTTTCTTCCTCCCTCCCTTTCTTGCTTTTTTCCTTACTCCCTTCCTTTCAGAAGCACATTTATGAGCCCCATTCAAAAGGGTGATGTCTGTATGAAAGGGGGAAAAATCGTTGAAAGCAAAACATTTTTGGTTGGAGGAAAAAATATACTTGAATAATAGGGCCTATAGATTACCAACTACTTTTAAAAACTGATTAAGACCTCTTTTCCAATGCTATTTTAAATCCACAGGAAATCTGTTTAGATAACAGACTTGATTATAGAAACACCTCTAAACTTATTTGCCTCCTGCTATAAAGCCATTGAAGATGTTTAAAATGCATTGACTTCTCTGAATCTTCCAAAAGGAGCTTTGGTCTTTATTTACCTCCTTTGTGCGAAAGATATAAATATAATTAATGAAAACAGAATGCAAAGCTAATTTTGTATCTTTTTATTTTGGTAAAATGCTTTGGCCTTCAAGACCTGAAACAGTAGTCTCTTTGATCAAATTATCATTATATTTGAGAACCAGTGATGTAGGTAAGAACAAGTTGGAGAAACCCCTCTGGGGCCCTAACTGTATCCTACTCCTGCTTTTTACAGAAGTCATTATTTCTGGTTTATTTCTGCTGCTGCTGATCTCAATGGGCCGGGCATTTTTTCAACCCTATTAATATGATTATTTAAGACTTCTTGTTCAGTGCAACAAAAAGTTTTTTAAAAATTTCTTCCGAGCTTGTATTCCTTTCACTTCCACTGATAGTGATTCTTCTATGACTTAGAGAAGTAATGATGACTGAAACATCATTTAGCCTTTAGGCCAATTTGGTGATGGCCCAAATAAAATGTAGCTAGAGTGGTCCTTGAATAAAAGATGAAATGTCTATCCCTATGTCCATATTCAGAGCAAGGGTAGGACATGCTCCTATTTCCACTCTTTTTGCCTGCTTTTGAATTCTGTGTCATGTCCATGTCTCCATGAGACATCAGAAGACATTGCTACTCTAATTATCTGATTTTCCCCTCTCTGAACATCTTTGACTAAAGATTGGGTAGCAATTTTCAAAGGTGCTGTAGAACGTACGCTAGTACAGTGCTGAATTGGATTAGCTGGTGTCTGATAGTCCTTCCAATCAAAATATATGTGTGTGCATGGGTGTGTGAAGCTGTGTGTGTGTGTGTGTGTGTGTGTGTGTATACATATATATATTTATATATACAATATATCTTTAGTATAGTATGATATGGTATTAATGTCGTATAGTATAAAATGACAATATAATAAAATCTAAGTGTGATATAAATGTTCAAGAGATATATAGTTTTTGCATAATTAATCATTTTATTAATTATGGCTAGTTAATAATTGATGAAAATATGATCATTTGGTTTTCTTTCATTAATAAAAGACTTCTCATGGGAGTCTCTTGATGCTTAAATACCCTTGGAAAAGTGGTTGTTCTGAACAGGCAGAAATAAGCACTGATTGGTTAACAATTAATTAGAGAATAAATATTAAAATGAGAGATGGGCCTATTTTAATGAGAATCTGGGTACTTGATTCTGACCTTGTCACTTCTTGAGAAAGACAGATTCCTCTCAAGCCAAACCACTCTTGCCTCAAGATAATCTATACAAAAGGATCTATTCTTCACCTAGTCAGTGAACAATAAATGCTGGTTGCTTAAGCATCTCCCATAGATTAGATGTTTCTTGGAAGGTCTTCTACTTGGATGGAGTGAGAAACATGTACCCAGAGGATTTGGGCAATCTGATCTGAAAGTAATGGCCTTCACAAAGTCTGGGTAAATAACCTATCAAGATTTTTTCCTTTTTTATTAAAGTTTTTTATTTTCAAAACATATGCATAAATAATTTTCCAACATTGACCCTTGCAAAACCTTGTGTTCCAAATTTCCCCTCCTTCCTCCTACCCTCTCCCCTAGATGGCAAGTAATTCAATATATGTTGTACATGTTATATATATATATTAAATCTAATATATGTAAACATATTTATACAATTATCTTGGTGCACAAGAAAAGTCAGATCAAAAAAGAAAAAATGAGAAAGAAAACAAAATTCAAGAGAACAACAAAAAGAGTGAAAATGCTATGTGATGATCCACACTCAGTTCCCACAGTCCTCTCTTTGGGCGTAGATGGTTCTCTTTATAAGATCATTGGAACTTGCCTCAATCATTGGAAAGAGTCACATCCATCTGAATTAATCATCATATAATATTGCTGTTGTTGTATGATCTCCTAGTTCTGATCATTTCACTTAGCATCAGTTCATGTAAGTCTCTCCAGGCCTCTCTGAAATCATCCTACTGACTATTTCTTATAGAACAATAATATTCAATAACATTCATATACCATAATTTATTCAGTCATTCTCCAACTAATGGGCATCCACTCAGATCCCAGTTTCTTGCCACTACAAAAAAGGCTGCCACAAACATTTTTGCACATGTGGGGTCCCTTTTTCCCCTTTAAGATCTCTTTGGGATATAAACCCAGGAGTAATACTGCTGGATCAAAGGCTATGGACAGTTTGATAACTCTTTGGGCATAGTTCCAAATTGCTCTGCAGAATGGCTAGATTCATTCACAATTCTACCAACAATGTATTAGTGTCCCAGTTTTCCCACACAGAGATTTATTTCTGAATGAGGAAATAGAAAAGAGAAAATCTTAATCTCAATTAATAATTGGTCCTTAATATAAGAGAAAATAATTATTTTCTCTCACTTCTAAAAGTCTTAGTGAAGCTTTTAGCTAGAAAAGAAGATATGCTGTTTTATATAGTGTGATCTGATGTAATTTAATGTGATATTTTAGGATGCTATAACATATCATCTATTGTACTTAGATTTAGGCTTAGGGTGAAGCAGATGAGGTAATTAATTGGATTCTATCACTAGAGGAGACACTTTTTATAAATTCCCTATTTTAAAATTTTGTTAACAGAAAATTCACTCTCTGTGGCCAAAAGCTATTTTCTCTCTATTTGAGGTCGATCAAGCTACCCCTTCAATTAATGGCACAAAACATCTACTGTTCCTTAGAACAATTCTTCTCCATTCTGTGCCTTTTTGCAAGGTCTGTCCCCTATATTAGAATAAAGTCTCAGCTTATTCCCCATTTTAGAATCATCTGACTTTTTTAAAATTCAGCTGAAACATTGCCTTCTACCTGATTTACCAAAAACACGTGGCCTGTAGTGGCTTCCCTACTCTATCCCCAAATATCTTTGTAATTTTAAAAAATATCTTACTTAATACATGTCTCCTTTAATAGAATGCAGTTTTATGAAGTGAAGGTTTTATTTCACTTTTCTCTTTTATCCCCAGTCAGTCAATTAACAAGCATTTATTAAGTGCTTACTAATTGCTAAGCACTATACTAATTGATTATTAGTCAACAAAGGGTGCCATTTCCAAATTCTTAGATAAGGCATGAATTTACAACTTTTTTATAATGCGGGAAAATGCTTTGTCCTGAATCTAAATAGATAAATCTCTATATTTCTCAACTTCCTCCATATTCCCAAATATGAGCAGCAGTAGGATTGGGGAAGAGATAACTCAAGAAGGGATATGGGGAATGTTAGCCTTCTCACAAATACTATTAATTCATTCTTTTGAGATTTACAAACATATTCTTCTCAAACACCTTGTAAACTGCAAGAATTAATAATAGCCACATTTTTAGGTGAGGAAAATGAGGCTCAAAAAGTTGTCTCTGTCACATGGTATATGTCAGAATCAAGACTCCAAGCCCATGATTTTTCTATTTTCAACCTTCTTCATTCTTCCATCCCCATATTCCTTTAGTCACAGTTCAGTTTTTACTTCCTTCAAGAAGCCTTTCTTGATCTTTATGCTACTCACTCCCTAGTCATCTCTTTCTTAAAACAACTCTGCATTACTCCGTTTTCATTATATTTATTTGTGTACACATTTTTCTTCAATAAGAATACATTCCACTTAAGCGTAAAAATTGGTTCATCTTTGTGTTGTCTTTTTCCAAATCCTAGCTGTGTCTTGTATTTATTTGGTGTTTAATAAGTACTTGACAAATTGCACAAAATTGCCTGAATATAATGGAATCATTTACCTTCTTTTTAGTAATATATTATGGTTATCTAAAAAAATTAAATAGGTTACCATCCGTATTGATGTTATCTTTGCACAGTTTGCACACTCTTAAGGAAAATTCACTGAACTATGTTGACATTTCTCTTCATCCCACAGATAAAATGTATTTTTCCCTCTGGTGAATGCTAATATGATTGTGTATGGAGGGCATAATCTTCACATTTGTTTCCATTTAGAAATCTATCAGCAGTTTTAAGATATAAATTTGTAAAAATCTATACAGTAGCACTTAGAAATAGAAAAAAAGGATACTTTTGTATTGCTCTGAGTGTAGGCAGGAGAAAAAAGTATAGAGGAGCCTAGTGAGCTCAAAATCCTCTTTCTGTGGTTGAAATCATTTTAATTTATTTTTTTGTTATAAGTGGGACCCATCAGGCAAGAGAAGGAATCTTGAAAGGTTCTTTTATAAACTCTACCAAGTGATGTTTCCCTTGGAACTAGGAGGAAAAGTTACCAATGGTAGAAAATATGGAGGTTTTATGGTGAGGAAAGAAGAAGAGGAAAGATGTGTGGCTTTACCAGCCAAAACTATTAAAATCAGGAGAAGCATGGGGCAGATATAGACTTTCAGTGAATGAAGCATTAACCTTTGTATTTGTTAAAATATTCCAGACTCACATTGCAACATAGATCCTTTCCTGGACCTTGATAATGGGAATTAGCTTTATAGGAATTTCTGAATGATATTTAAGAAATTTTAATCCTGTACTCTGTGAGATGAACTTCAACCAAAAAGAATGGCTCTATTTCATCTACCTGACTTTTGTTTGTTTGTTTGTTTTTCCAAATGATTTGTGCTAATTACACTGGATTTAGGGGAAGTACAAGAAACAGGGTATATGAGAGATTCTCAGAATGTTAGACTGGGTGCCACCTTCAAGATTGTAAGCCCGGATGTTAACTGACTTGTCTAAGCTCTCGTACCTTGGTCTCTTCACTCCTATAATCATAGATCTAGACTTGGAAGGGACTTCACAGGCCATACACTCCACTGCTTCATTTTATAGATCAGGAAACTGAAGCCTAGGGAGTTTAGAAGAACAGAATAAGTGTCAGAGGTGAGATATGAACCCATAAATTCAAACTATAAAACCAGTACTCTTTCTACTATTTCACACTGTGGAAATATCCAGTGTTCTTATGCACTGTAGAAATAACCTAGTGTTCTTTCTATTTTGTCATACTATACTAAAATTCATCCCAACCTCAAAAAATACATAAATTGTTATTAAACCTAAAATATAATGAAAAAATAGGTAGATTTCATGGATCATAGGATCAGAACTTAGTATATTTTCAGAATCTCTCGTTTCCTTTAATCCTGTCCCTCACCATGACTATTTAGGTGAAGAAGAAGAGAGATATGCTTATGTGTGAACTAATTCTTTATTACTGTGACCCATTTATTTCTTTGAATTGTACTGGAATGACTGAGAACAGAATCCAAGAAGCTAGAGTTAGAACCAGATCATCTGGTCAATAGTTTTCCATATTTTTGGTCCAGCAAATCCTCTTTCAGCAACAATAACAAAATGTGTGGCAAACTAGAGGAAATTAATACACTACTTATAATTTTCTTTTGAACTTATTCATAAAGTACTTACAATAACGAGACTACTATGATAAATTAATTAAAATTTGTATTACATAATTATAAATACCAAATTTTATTCCATCTATAACTACAGAAACAAACCTAAAATGCTTCAAACATATTTTATAAGAGAATAAAATATATATTTGTAACATAATTGAGTGATTATTTATCATTCAAGACATCAGTAAAATATTTTTAACACAAACCCCTTGGGACCATTATTATAAACCCTCAAAGGTTCACACTCACTAAGTGGAAACCATCAATCCAGACCAATTTAAACCTGAATAAAAATTTCCTCCTTGTACAACATAACCAACAAGTTGTCGTTTAGTTTTTTCTCACGGGTCTCCAATGATGGAAATCCCACAAACTTCCCAAAGCAATCTATACCATTTGGGACTTATTTAATCATAGGAAAACTTAAATGAATCAAACCTAAAAGTTCCTCTTTGCAATTTCTACTCTTTACTCCAAGTTCTTCCCTCTGATACCAAATGAAATGGGTTTTATCCTTTTGAGTCACAACCCTTTAGATAAATGAACAAAATCATCATGTGGTTCCTAAATCTTTTCCAGGTAAAACATCAGAAATTAGTTCAAGCAATTGTCCTGTGCCATTATCTTAAAAGCCTTCACAAACCCTGTTGCTTGCATCTGGACAATTTTTAACTTAATAATCCATCAGAATACCATCTCCCTGAGCACAGGTACTATTTTTTCAATTTTGTTTTTGTAGCCTTGGGGCATGTGCCTTATTTATTAGAAATGCTTAATAAATTCAATTGACTAATAGATTGATCACTGTCCTTCTTAAAACGTGATGCCAAGAACATAACATGACACTTGAGATGTGGTCTTTCCAGGGCAAACCACAGCAACATTGTTACCTTCCTAGTCAAGGTCTTTGCTTTGCATCTTTTTTCTGTGTAATCTCAAATTATCTTAGCTTTTTAAGATGGCACAGCATGTTGTTGACCCCTAGTATAAAACACACCCGGATGGAGTATTATTTAGTTCCTTCTCCTATATTTTTTATACATGAATTTTTTTTCCCAAAATATTTTCACATTTTAAGTCAACTTTCTTGAGTCAGTTCTGAGTCTTTCTACTCTTCTTTAGAATTAACTCTGGTAATGATGTCACTCCTTATTCATATGTTCTATTTCCTAGCAATTCTATGACTTGAATCCCATTGTCCATGAAATTTGATGGCACACCCATTGGGTGCAGTCTTCCAGAAAACTCTCTTGCTACATTTTTAATCAATCCTAGTAATTCAATTCCTTAGCAACCGGAATGGCAATTGCTGGTTAATATCTTTTTAGTTCCATTTAGGCTATTGGCCTTCATAATATCAGTAATTTGGAAGCAACTCAAGTCATTATGTAGCCTATTTCCAGAGGCCAAACTTGGTTTTTAGTTGGGCGCGTGCAACCAGTTGTGGAATCAGCCAGATATGCACATATGA
Source organism: Sarcophilus harrisii (assembly GCF_902635505.1). Taxonomy (NCBI): domain Eukaryota; kingdom Metazoa; phylum Chordata; class Mammalia; order Dasyuromorphia; family Dasyuridae; genus Sarcophilus; species Sarcophilus harrisii. Next base: position 32,607,356 of record NC_045428.1, read on the forward strand.
AAGTATGAGAAGTTATAATTTTGAAAGTTTACTCAGTTATTTTCAAGTGGTTCATGATAATAACTTGCTTTTGCAAAAGGCTCCACATTCCAGTTATCATAAATCCATTCCTTTTTATTCATTCCTCCAAGTCTTATCATTTGATATTTTACATGTGTGTTCTCTCCAGTCAAATAATACTGTCTTTGTTCAAGTGCTCATCTCATTGTACTATCCAAGAATCTTCTCATTGGCTTCCCTAACTCAAGTGTCTTTTTTTTTTTTAGTCTATCTCTATACAGCTGTCAAATCAACATTCTCAAAAAATAGGATCCTTGGTCCAAGATCCTTCTCTTAAAAAAAATCCAGTTGCTCTCTATTGGTTCTAAAATAGAAACTAATTAGCCCTGCTTTTAAAACATCCTATAATCTGACTCCCTTTCTAACCATTTTGAATGTCTTCTCTTCATAGAATTTATATGATGGTCAATTTGGCTTGCTGATGATTCTCTGTACATGCTGTTAGATTTCTAACCACATTGACTTCTACACTATGTCTATATGTCCATTCTCAATTTTCCCACCTAGAATTCTGAAATTCCCCAGTATCATCACCATATTCATGAAATCCTTATTTATCAAACTAGTACCTCCAGGTACTAGCATGGTGTCCCCCTGAAAATTATGTTGTATTAACTTATATGATCAAAGACCTCATATATCTACTAGTACAAAATGCTCATGTTAAAGATGTAGAAACTAAAGCCCAAAGAGATTCAAAGTACAAATCTGGGATTTGAAATCACACACATTACCCCAAGTCCTATACATATTCTTTTGTGGGCCATGTCATAACCAATTAGGTATGTATTTTGGCTTCCCGGTACAATTTAAGATTCTTAAAGATTATGTCTGTTTCATTTTTGTCTATCCCTACCACCTAATACAACACCCAAGATGGGATAGGCATAAATAAATGTTGTTGTTGTTGTTTTAAATTGATTGCAATAGAATTTAAAGCAACTTCATTGAGATGTTTTCTCTTATGTGCACAATAATACAAGAAAATAGGAAATATAGGAAATATTCTTATCTGAGGTAGCTATGATATAGTGGATATAGAAATAGACTTGGAGTTAGGAAGGCCTGAGTTCATGTTTAACTTCTGACATATCACTTAAACGCTCAGTGTTTTCAAATTACTTTCTACAAATGAGTTATGAGGGCAGCAGGATGGTGCAGTTGATAGAGAACAGGTCCTACATTCAAATCTGGTCTCAGACGCTTAACATTTCCTATTTGTATGACCCTGAACAAGTCACTTAACCTCAATTGCCTCACAAAAGAAGAAAAAGAGAAAGAACAGAAATGAAACAAAAAATAAATCCATAAGTAAATGAAAATGAATTACTGAGTGAAAGTCATCCTATATCTGTGGGGGAAGTTCTCTCACAGGGAATTCCTGTAATAATTAAAATAATTTTATAGCAATATAATTAAGCAATCTAATAGTTAATAATGATAATAAAAACATTATAATCATATTATTACATTATAATAATATGATTATTATTACAATTACATTAAGTATTACATTATCATTTCATTTTATATTTTGTAATAATTTATGCATCTTATGTTTTATCATATAATAATTTATATCATGGATTAGTATGTAGTTCATTATATAATTTATTATTATTATTACAATATCTAGAATTTATATAGTGCTTTCAGGTTTGCAAAATGCTATACATGTCATTTCCAATTTGGTGCCCACTATAACTCTGTGACATTGGTGCCTTTATTTTCCCTAATTTACAGATGAGGAAATAGAAGTTGAGAGAGAACGGTCACACAGCTTGTATCTGTGGTAGATTTTGAGCTCATTTCTCAAAGTCTAATACTATATTCTCTTTATGACCTCATTATAATCCTTCTATGATCCTTCCTCAAAAAGTAAAAATAATGAAATCAAGATGAGTGAGATCATAACTTGTCTCAGGTTGTGCATTTAGTTAGAGATTAGGAATCAGGGATTGAATTTTCTTTCTAATGCCAAGGAGTGATCATAAGATTACTTAGTGATTGTACCAATGGACTCAACAAAGTCTGTATTTTGGATAGTAAAATATAATTTGCTCAGTTCCTACTTTTATTATCTCTTCTTGATTGTGTGCCACTTGGGTCTAACTGAACAGTCTTTTCGACATTCTTCGATCTTTGATCCAATCCATTTTTACGTGTTTGGCTTCGGGTAAGGCAGTCAACCTTTTTACCCTTTAGTTTTCTCACTGGTGATATAAAGAAATTAACTAGATGACTACTAATGTACCTTTAGGTAAGTACTTTTATGTCATTTATGTTTTTGGGGAGACTCTGGGTTTCAGGTTCATTCCTAAATATTTAAAATCATATTTGAGTAGAATTTGAGTTTCCAGTGTCTTTAATTTCTCTTGTTAACTCTGCTGCGAGACTCTCCATATGTAATCCTGTATTATTTCCTTCCTGCCTGCTTCATTTAAGAAGGGATTTCTTAACTGCCTAAAGTCACTTTCCTTTTTGTTGCTTTCAGCAAAGAGGCAGCCATTTATCCCAGGATTTATTTGTCTAGCCTTCCTCTCCTGTTGTGTCAAAATATTTAGTAATAGGATGGTTTATTCTTTGTATTCTGTGTGTCTTATATATCATCTATGTCCTTGGCTGGCACACCTTTTGCATATGGAACTAGGAGAAGGAATCAAACTATTATGCTGGTATTCAATTCTGTCATACTTGTGATAAGGCATAAAGCTCTGTCAAGGACTTTGCTACCTGCTGTAGTTTCTCTGAGGTCAGTAAATTTTAAAGCACAGATGACACGTGAGCATCGAGTAAATATGAGGTGATCATGATAGTAATGGGCTGTAAGAAAGCATCACATGTAGTAATGGAAAAGATTTCACCTATGTATAAAATGTTTAAATTTCTTAAGTATTTTCGTAATTAGTCTTGTAATTCCCTGGGGCCCATAAAGAGGTCAAATAAAAAAGACAAATTATGACCCTGCCATACCCCCAGTAGATCTGTGATCTTACTGATGTAATCATTTCCTTTGATGTCGCAGGTGATAGCTGATATCTGCCTGTTCTGGGTGACCACCATCTTGTCTTCTGATTACTGAGAAGGATCTACTCAACATGTTGAGAGTCTTCTATATATTCTCTTGATATCACTGGGACACATGGCCTGCCCATCCATTATCTTTCATTCCATCTCCCCAAACCAGATATTTTCAATAGCTGCCCCCCACATTTTTGGAATGCTCTCCATAAAACATCTTTGTCTATTAGTTTCCCTATCTTCCTTCAAATCCAGCTAAAACCCCACTTTCTATGTTTTTCTAATCTCCCTTGAGGGTACTGCTTTCCCTCTCTCTCCAACTTATCCTTTGATTATATTAATTGCACATTATTGTTAATTTTTTCTTCCCTTGGATATATTGAGATACTTAAGAACAGTAACTGGTTTTTGCCTTTCTTTTTATACCTCAGAACTTAGCATAGTGTCTCGCATATAGTAAACACTTAATAAATGTTTGTTGACTGATTGGCTCTTAATACATGACTGAACTAATTTTTCCCCAATCATACATTTCTCTAATAGCATCCTTTACTCAATGATATTCTGGAATCAATTTGTACCACTTCACAAGAGAAAATTGTTAAATTTTCAATGGAAATATTTATATTTCAGGAATCACAGGCTAGAGAACAAAGATTGATTTATTGTTTTACCAATTGTGTAGAAATAAGAAAATAATAGAGAAAATTCTTATTAATGTAAATTATATTTGAGTCATATATACATGCATGTAGGAATATATACATACACATAGACATGCACACATATATGTGTGGGTATGTACACTCTCATTTTCAAAGAACTGACCAGCAAATGCCTCTGCTGTCCCATTTCTCCTATGTAATTCCCACACATGATCATATTCTTCATGGCATAGAATAGATTTTATGGTTGTCAAAAGTTATTCCAATGGCACTAATGCCAAAAAGGACTATCATGGTAGAAAGATTTTAAATGTAGACTTGATTAAAAAATCTACTAGTTTTTCTAAGACTGAACTCTTTAAGTATGAAGAGTCATAATTAGTAATTTGTTAATTGGGGTGAATTATTTTTGTCATGTCATGACATGAGAAAAAACAAATCTATTCCATTAGAACTTTGAGGCTGAGAGTCAGTATCATATAGCAGATACAGAAATGTCCTTAGAGTCAGGAAGATAGGAATTTGAAGCTCACTTTTTTCATAAACTTGCTGTGTGACAAAAAAAAAAAAAAATTGATGTCATTGCCCCAGGCACCCCTCTAAAACTCTCTAAGTTGCAGAAAAGATCTGTCTTTAAATTGGGAGCAAAAGCCCCTTACTCCCAATATCATTGAATTAACAGGGCTGATCAAAAGAAAAAATACTAATGTCATAACTGTATTGAATAGAAGTGACCCAGGGCACCTCTAGTCTACTATATTTCCAAATTATTTTCTTCTAGAAATCGAAATTTATCAATTGTGTGTTGTGACCCTTTCACATTGATACATATCTTTTATTGTATTAACTGCAAGGTACTGGATTAATTATTTTCCTTTGTTGTGAAGAGGCTTGCTCTTGTGGGATTGCCTTCCAACCTAATTAATGGGGCCCCACAAAAAAACAAATGTCATCCTCATATAGCCATGTGTCCTTTGAAATCCCAAATTTCTCCATCTAATCACCCACATTATTTAGTTGGCTTGGCTCCAAATGATTCATTACTGCTGCTAGTAATAATAACTATCATTTATTTAAGACTTTTAATATTATAAAATATTGTATATGTACCATCTTATTTGAACCCTAAAACAAGGAAACATAATATTTATAATGGATAAGAGTTGGTCTTGAAGCCTAGAAGACAGGCATGATTTTAACCTCTGACAACATTCTGTATGCCTAAATCATTAACTTCATATTTCTCTAGTATATATTTTATATATCTATGTATGGGGTCACATAAACCTTTCTTGGGTGAAAAGGGCTTCAAGTGGAAAAAGTTTAAGAAGCCCTAAGGTATAGTACTGCTTCATAAAACTATATGAGAATCATCCATAATAACACATGATGTGCTTTGCAAACATCAAACTGCTGTGTAAACCTAACTTATTCCTTATACTATTAGTATTAGTAATTATTAGTATCAGTGTTAGTCATACATATTGGCTTATGTATGATGAAGTTCAGACAGGAACAGTTGAGGGATTCGTTATTGTTTCACATTTAATGTTTAATGAGCTATTGAACGGATGGCTAGAATCAATGTTATTTTTTTTTTATTATTACTTCTAATCTTCTCTGATTAGTTTGATGAAGTTCAATAGAACTAGGACAGAACTCCTTCCCACAGCTATTCTTTTATTATAATGTTCTCTGAATAATTGTTTAGGGGAATAATATATCTTTTTCATGTATGTATATAAATATCTGGAGCTATAAGCTCATATTAAATAGACTCATCAAAATCATCTTTGAGCCAACAAGTAGCAGGCAGGATGATGGGCATGGGACGCAGTTTCCCACATGGTTGTATCTCCATTCAGACTATATTTTAGACTATATTCAGACTATATTCAGACTATATAAAAACTTCTTATTCCCTATAATCTTTGGGATTAGGAGAATCTATATGGTCATATCTATTAGTAATAATAATAATAATAGTAATAATATTATAGTAATAATAGCCAGCAATGATATTGTCATTTGATATTTTGCAAAGTACTTTATACAAGTTATACTCATTTGATTCTCAGAATACTTTGGTGAGGTTTGTGTCATTATTATTCCCATTTTTTAAATGAGGAAAACTGAGGTGGGTTTACACAGCTTAGAAGTGCCTGAATCAAGATTTAAACTTTAGACTTTCTTAATTCTCAGTTCAATTCTCTATCCACTGTGTCACCAAGCAGATATCTAATTAAAATGTCATTGAAATTTTGTTGTTTTGTGTTATAGTTGGACAACTGTGGGCAGAGATTTTATCTATCTTGGTGTCCCATCATAGAGTTATCAAGGATGCTGTGGAACTTATATTTTTAGGATGGATATTTGTTATTTATTAATTTGTGTAAGATAATGAGTTTTTATCTGGCTGTTGCCTTATGTCTTTTCTGGTATTTAGTAGATGATGCTTAATTTTTATAACCTATAGCAATACATGCTTTCTACTTTTTCTTGTGAAATCTGCATTGATCAATAAATAAGTCAGGCTATTCAAAACTATATTCATATTCATTCATTTTCTGACAGCTTTTGATGTTTTCTTGGTAAAGATGGTGGAGTGGTTGGCCATTTCCTTCTCTAGTACATTTTACATATGAGGAAATTGAAACCAAGAAAGGTGATGTGACATGCACAGGATCACACATCTAGTAATATGAGTACATGAGACCCTAGTTGAAGTCAGGATGATGAGTCTTCCTGACTCCAGGCTCAGGACTCTATTCACTGCACAGCCTAGATTCAAGGGTAACTATTTTACAATTTCAGTATCTTAAGTCATCATCACAAGCAACATTTTATATCTAAATCCTCAAGATTCAGCCTTTTCATTAAAGCACATTGATGGTGTACTGGACTTTCTTGAATGGGCGTAATTAGCATCTATTTCCCAATGTTATGCGAAGATCAAATAAGATGATATTTGTCAAGTTTTTTTAAAATCTCTAAGTGCTATATAAATACTAGTTGTTTGTATTATTAATGCTTCTTTGTTGACATTTTGTTGATTGAGTTCATGTGGATGTCACCAATTTAAGGCCTTTTCCTTTCTCTCTTGGATTTTAGCCATTGCATAGGTTTTATCATCATTAGTCATGTTCTCATTAACAAAGAGATGTGAATTAGAGTAATAATCAATAGATCCAGTTGTAAGTGAACTCCCCTGCCTCTTGTTATGCCCATTTTCTAATCTTACATGACTGTGTTGACATTATAGCACTACCTTTATTGTGTTACTAAGATAAAAAGTTCTTTTTGCTCAAAAAACATAGATTATTTGCCCATTTTCCTTTCTGTTAACTAAGATTTTCTCCCAAAGAGAGGAAAACTATGTTCTATAGACAACCTTCAGAGGGAGTACCAGCTTTGTGACTCTTCTCAAAGATCCCATTGCCTTTCTGAATCTCAATTCACTATGTATAAAGGAACGATAATAACACTAGCAATTTTGACAGTAAGGTGCTATTATCATCTCCATTTTACACATAGGGAAAGTGAGGCTAACAATGGTTAATTGATTTGCCTTGTGTCTGGGTCAGAAGTCAAATTTGAACTCAGGACTTCCTGACTCTGGGACCATCCATTTGCGACTTGGACAGAATCTTCAATTAATGAATACAATTTACTCATCCTGTGTAAAGGAAAATTTAACATGTTAACAATATGAGCTTAAATGTAGAATGGATTGAAGATACTTGTAAATCAATATTAAATGTGATTGAAATTAAATTAATATTACATTTTAATTGTGGATGGGCAATTAGAACATAAAGGAGCCCTATTTTGAATTCTCTCTCTTCTGTGATTTCCTCCTTAAATCTTCTTTGATTCAAACCAAAGACCATGCCCAGGTGGAACTTCCTTCTGGTCTTGGGCTGTTCACCCCAGTTCATCAACGACTGCTGTTCTCAGAAACCCCTAGTGAGCCATGCTTCCCATGTCTCCTTTCTTAGCAACCTTTCCATAATTATCTTACTACCTTGATATCATGTACTCTTCCTCTCCATTCCCAATCCCTGCCCTCCCACCTCAGTTCTGCAACCAAGAGGCATGATATAATCAACTGTCATTGTTGTTGAATGGGATATGTCATTTTGCTCCCTATTCAATTTCCTTGTAACATTTCAGTTCAGACCTGTATGTCTCATTGTCCCCATTAAACTTACTTCCCCCAGTAAACTCATTAAGGATAAAGATTTACTTTGCTTTTGTATGTATTTGCTCAGTCCTTAGCACTGTGCTCTTCAAATAGTAGGCACTTAATAAATATTTTTTCATCCATAATTCTCTAGTTTAAATTTTGGGCAAGTTCTATGAGAGAAGACAGCAGACCAGTCTATATATTTATCTATTCATTGAGTAGAGTCACTGGGCATCAGTGAAAAGAATGAAAGATTTTCTTTTAGCCCAGTGGCTTTCTCATTTGTCCCCTGTGTAACCTTGTACAAGTTATTTTACCCTTCTGAGCCTCAATTTCTTTATCTGTAATTTGTTTAGTCTAATTACATAGCCTCAAAAGGTTTCTTCTATTTCTAAAACTATGATCCTATGAATTTTCCAGATTTTTCATTCTGGAAACAAGAATATTCAAGAGGATCAAAAATTGCTTTCTTCAAGGCATCACAGTAGAGTAGAAAGAACTCTGATTTGAAAGAGGACCAGGATTCAAATCCTAAGAAATACTTATGGCTTTGTGACCTTGAACAAATCCTACAAAACCTACCTGAATCTATTTCCTCATTTATAAAATGAAAATGTTCAATCGGAGGACCTTTAGAACTATGTGTTTATGTCCTTGAATTTGAAGGGCCATCTGTGATAAAAGGATTAACTGTGTGTATATGTGTGTGTGTGTGTGTGTGTGTGTGTGTGTGTGTGTGTGTCTGTCTGTGAGTTGAGGACAGAATTAAAAACAATGGAGAATATCTACAAAGACAGAGATTTCCAATTGATTCTAGTCTACTTTCTAATCATTGAGGATATCCCAAAGTTGAATGGACTATATTGGAAGATCCTGGGTTCCTGTACACTGAAAATGTACATTTTGTAATATATGGTCTCTAATATGACATTGCAGAAGTGAGATCTAAAATCTTAAAAACTTCAGTGAATATTCTGTAGCAATGAAAAAGCAAAATTGTTCCCTATAATAATTTTAATTCCTGGAAATATAATCGAATGTTTAACATTGGAAGAGACTCTGTTAACGTGATGGAAACAAACATTATAAGTAGATAACATTCATTCAATCAACAAATAGTTATGATGATGAATGAAGATCATAAACATGATAATATTCATTGATCAACTTCTTATTTTCTGAGTTTATTGATGATTTGTATTGCAAAGTTACAATGGATAACAGCAATAGAATAACTGGGAAATAAGAATGACTGGTAAACATTTTTCTTATCAATACTTATGCCTACTCCATGAAGCTCTTCTTAAGTATTTCGTGGGAAAACTAGTAGATAGAGTACCAGCTCTGAAGTGAGGAGGAACTGAGTTCAAATCCAATCTCAGACACAGCATTTACTAGCTATATGACCCTGGACAAGTCATTTAAGTCAAATTGTCTCACCTAAAAACAAAACAAAACAAAAAAAAATTAACAAAAAAAACCCTTTTCTTTGGAAACAATAGCATAGCAAAGACAAGACAATTTATAAAAGACAAGCAACTGAGTTCAAGTTTAACTTCTGATGAAAACTGGCAGGAGAAACCTAGGCAAGTCATTTAACTTTTCAGTACCTGTAGGCAATTTTCTAAAGCCAGAGCAGTGTTCCTAAAATTAATATTCTATAGATTGAAAATTCAAACTAATAGCAATTTATACTAATAATGTTTAAAGCACAAACTCCAAGTATAGGATCTTTGCAACAGCACTGATCAGAGTGAGACCCAGGTTTAGAACAACAACCAAAAAACACCTCTTTCCCATGTAAAAGCATGAATCATAGTGTCTTCTTTCCTCAAAAGAAACAAAAGGGTGATTTATGAAGCCATGATATTGTCTTGCAGTATTACAATATACTTGTAATCTTAGCCAGATTACTATTCCATCAAGCCTACCCAAGCTAAACCATCTAATTTGGTTCTTTTAAATTCTCCCCAAATAATTACTCCAAAATATTAAAGTTTTCTTCATTTTCTCTTAACATGGCATAGGTATCATTTAAGCATATCCTGTTGTATGAGCTAATGATATCATATTCGATTTTTCCAAAAATAATGGAAAAAAGACTAATTGAGCTTCCTGAGTCAAGAAACAGTAATTAAAGTGGTTAAGCCACAATAATGGATCCTACAAATGTTCTTTCTAAACATCTAATTCAAAGGAAAATGAATTGCATTGTTTTAATAAACATGGGGACAGCTTAACTTTTGTTCAGTGAAAAACATTGATTTACTTTTCCAGCACAGACTCTTTGTATAATAATATGTTGTGTTTAATACAATGTTGTTGACCTGGAGACCTTTGTGTAATGATAATTGCTCTAATTGTGTTATCTTTAAGGAAACATCCTGCTTGTTCCCAGATGTGCTTTGGACATGATTAACAGGACAGCATTATTTAATGCCGTCAAGAAAATCAATATTGAAATACCATTAGGCTGGACACTGTAGAAGTAGGTGCCTTGTTACCAAATGCAGCACTGTTGGGGCATAGAGAATGAAGAAATAGACACTTCCATATTTGTAGGGCTTAAGAGGGCAGTACCCCTGTTATCTGGAAAATCTACATAAAAAAATTTGGCCCTCCCTTTGTACTAGAAAAGAAGTCCGATTCTTTGTCTTTTTTCTTTCATGGATTGTTTACAATACTTTATTATGAAATTTGGGTTAAGTATTTGATCACAGACTCTGAGTGATGTATTGACTTTCTAATGTTATCTGTGACTTTTGCTAAACTCTCCCAAAATTTCATTTAATTTCTTATGCTGACCCACAATTTATCAAAACCGTGATGGAAAAAGTTATAATGTGAAAGAGATAACTGAAATTTTATTTTAAAGAAAAGACTTAGAATCCCATTTCTTACCTTAAATATCTTAAATGAGTTGTGATTTGGGGTCACTAAATCTAAAAAGAAAATTCTTTGTTGTACCATCTCAATATCTTTTAGGAGAGTTTAGCCACCAATGGCACTATTTGAGTAACAGAAATAATGCAACATTTTCAAAAATCCTAACTCTCTTCCTTATAACATCTTCTGTTGATGATTCTTCTTTGCAAATCCTTAAGTGCTACTTTCTCCATGGAATTCCAAAATTGATGGTAGTCCAAAGGGAGGCTGTCCCATATGGGCAATGAATATATTTGAGTCCAAAAATTATCATAAAGGAAGCAAACAGGAAATAAATATTTACAAATGGATGAGAGACAATCATTAAGTAAATATAGATAATAGATGGATGATACGAAAGCTATCCCCAGAGTGTTAAAATTCAATGTTAAATCGCTCTTTCCAAAGTTCTTATGAGAATCTATGGACAAGAGTTTTGTGGGTTAAGACAATGGATATGTCTTGTGATCTGCATTGAGGAAAAGAATATCTATATTGAATAGATCCTTGATCTAGTTATATTCATTACACATATTGGTGTGTGAAAGAAAAAGATTATAGAATCACTGGTTTAGAAGTGGGACATATCTTCCAGGTCATTTACTCCAGTCTCTTCATTTATAGGTGAGGAAATCAAGCCTAAAAGAAATGAAGTGACTTGCCCCAAATCACATAGAGAAAATTTAAATCCAGACCTTTTTTCCATCCCTGATTGTATTTATTTATTGTTTAATTGTTATTTGTTTTTCAAATACATGCAAAGATAGCTTTCAACATTTACCTTTGCAAAGAAAACCTTGTGTTCCAAAATTGTTCTCTCCCTTCCCTCTCCCCTCTCCCCAAAACAACAAGCAATGTATTAAACATGTGCAATTCTTTTAAACGTTTTCGAATTTGTCATGTTGCTAAAAAAAAAATCAGATCAAAAGGGGAAAGAAACAAAAGAAAGGGGGAAAAAACAAGCAAAGAAACAACAACTACAAAAAGGTGAAAATAACATGCTTTGATTCACATTCCCATAGTTTACTCTCTGGATGTGGATGGCTCTCTCTATCACAGGTCTATTGAAATTACTTTGAATCATTTCACTGCTGAAAAGAGCCAAGTCCATCAGAATGGATCATTTCATAATCTTAATGTTACTCTGTACAATGAACTCATGGTTCTGCTCACTTAGCATCAGTTCATGTAAGTCTCTCCAGGCCATTCTGAAACCAGCCTGTTTATCATTTCTTAATATATCACTAGTATTTCATCACATTCATATATCAAAACTTATTCAGCCATTCCCTAACTGATGGGCACCCACTCAATTTCCAATTTCTTGCCACCACAAAAGGGCTGCTACAAACATTTTTGCACATGTGGATCCTTTTCTAAACTCAGATCTTGTAACCCCAAAGCCACTGTTTTTGTTCCTAGGCCACAAAGTCTTTGTGGTCATATAGTTCTGTTGATGGTGTAGTTCCTGGGACAAAATCAAGTCTAGCTAAGAATATAGCCATCCTGCATCAGAAAATTATTTGGGAAGTCAGAGATGTAGAAACCATCTGTTGGTACTTTTGGCCTCTTGGTTGGGTTTCATGTAGATGAGCATGACATGAAGCATGAATAAAGCACATTGGGTCCAAAGAATACAATATGTTTGGATCTGTCTACCTTGTGTAGTCTTGGCCTAAAGCTTGGGTTCCTCAAATGGGTCTCATTAGTTTTCAGCCATGGCAAAAGGCAGGTGTTGCTTCCACCTTGGCATCCATTTGAACCATGGATAGTTGAATAGTTCAGGACAGATGGTTCCACAGAAAGTTGGCTATCCCCACATTACCTACATTTACAGATTTAAATCCCAAGCTAATTTGGGACTTGAATATTTTGTTATTTTTAAAGGATGTATCATTTGACCTTGTATGCCTCTGGCTGACTTGTACAGCAGCAGCAAGACTGCTAGATTCAGAATTTGAGAAATTGTGTTTAAACAATAGCTCAGCCACTTATGACTTTTGTGCCCTTGAGAGATGCATTTAATATGCTGATCCTCAGTTTCCTCATCTGTATATTGAAAGCAGAAGTAGACTAGATGACTTCTAAGTTTTTGAAAAGAACTATCCATAGGAGTTGAGAAGCAGTTAGGTAGTAAAGTGAATAGAAGTTCAAATCAGATTTTACATGTCTAACTTATTGGCTGTGTGATTCTGGTCAAGTCTGTCAACTTCTGTTTGCCTCAGTTTCCTCAACTCTAAAGTACAGATACTAATAATACCTATCTCTCAGGTGTCATGAGAATCAAATGCCATAATATTTGTAAAGCACTTAGCACAGTACCTGACACATAATCGTTGTTAAATGAATGCTTATTCCTTTCCTCCTCTCTTTCCTGATTTAAAATCTGTAAGTATCCATTACAAATTGTTATAGAAAAAATTATAAACAGATGATGTAGATATTGATCTATTAGAGATAATTAATAATATCTCTTTTATTAGACCAGTAGTGATAGAAATCTTTGCCATACTCTTTGTAACTAATTGACATAAATAATAAGATAATGAATGACGATTCAAGTCTGTGTTGGACTCCCTCCACAGAGCTAATCATATAAACTCTTACAACACCATAGAGATGGTTTTCTGGGTCAGTGAAGACCATTCCTGTCTCCTGTGGTTCTAGAACCCATCCCTAGAGGCAGACAGTGGCCAGATACAATAGGCAGTATGCCTAGCTAGCATCATTAGGGCAAAGTCCGTATCTTTCTGATGTTAGTTGTTGAAAAAGATGTAAAAATTAAACTGCCCATTTTTACATATGTGTTTGTTTTCTCATTAATTTGATAATAGGAGATTACACATACTTGTATTAGCTGGTTATTAATCATAGATGAAAAAAGAACTGAGACAGAAAAAGAGGAGTGGAGAAGTGGGAAATACACTGGCCTTGGATTCACAAGATCTCACTGAGTTTCAATGTACTCTGTTTGACTTAGTTGGATGACTTTGGGAATTAAAAAAAGATTTCTCTGGTCTTTCATCTTAAAAATAAGGAGGTTGGGGGATAATGGTAAGATGTTGGACTAGGTCATAAAATTCCAAGCACTCCAGATTCTTCCCACGAACAAAACATAATTGTACTTCAAGGTTAACATAGACCAGTGAGAAGCAGATGAGACTTGGGACAGAACAGGAGTCCTTTTGGGACAAGCAGAGAAGACCCAGATAAGAGGTTTAACCAGTATGAAGAAAAACATATCCAGGCTTGCTCCAGAGAAACACTTAGTAAAGAACCCTGGGGCTAGCTGGGCTGATTGAGGCCAAACTACAGACTTTCACCTCCTGGTCAGCATGGAGAAGGCAGTGTATGAGTCCAGGAAGACCAAGGGAACTTTGGCTGATCTGTAACACCAGGCCCAGCAGCCCTGAGGGAGAATGAGCCAGCATACCAGATGAGTGCAGAAGCAGTGAGTCAGGGACACTGCTGGCTGTTGGAACTTGCAGGAGGGTGAAGCTTCTGGTTTGGTATTTCAGGTCAGAGGGAAGAGCTGAAGTGAAGCTAGAGGCACTAGCCCCTTCCCACTCCATGATTAGAGGTGCATACATTAATACTTCTCATTAAGAAAAAAAAAATGAACAAGCAAAGAAGAAATAGAAATTTACCATGGGAATAATGAAGACTAGGATTCATCTTCATAGGACAGTTAAATAAAAACTTTTTCTATCCCAAAAAAATATGTTAAATGACTACCTGTCCAGAGAGGATTTATGGAAGGATTCAAAAAAAGATTTTAAAAATCAAATGAGAGAAATTAAGGAATTTAAAAAAAAAAAAAGAACTGTTCAAAAATACAAGAAGATTCTGAAAAGAAAGTCAACCAACTAGAAAGGGAGATACAGAGTCTTAAAGAAAATGATTCTTTGAAAATTAGAATTGGGCAAAAAGAAGCCAGTGAAGTTAGAAGAGACCAAGAAATAACAAAACAAAATATAAAAGTGAAAGAGAACAGAAGGTGAGAGATCTTATAAGAAAAACAACAGATTCAGAGAACAGATCAGGAAGAGAGAATATAAGAATCATTGGACTGAAATCTGTGACCAAAAAAAGAACCTTGACACAGGATTATGAAAAATAATAAAAAAAATTGTACTTAAGTGATAGCACAAGAGAGGAAAGCAGAAATAGAAAAAAATCACTAATAAAAGAGATTCTTTGTGGAAAATAGATAAGGATGTTATTTCCAAATTTCAGGATTCCCATATAAAAGAGAAAATTTTATAAGGAACAAGAAAAAAACAGTTCAAATATGCTAGAGCTACAATTAAAATTGTACAGTATTTATCAGAAGCTGAAATAAAAAAAACACAGTCCTGGAATATTATCTATTAACAATCAAAAGAACTAGGCCTGTGACCAAAAATACTATATTCAGCAAAACCAAGTATAATATTGAGCAAAAAGTTAGACGTTCAGTGAACTCTGATTGTAAGTATTTTAGTCTCAAATAAACCTTAACTCGGTAGAAAATTTAGCATACAAGAGCCAATTTCAAGAGACTCAATAAGGATAAACTGATTATGTTTTATATGTGGAAATGTAAACCATATGTCTAAGACTGACAGTTTTGAGTAGTCCAAAAAAAATTGGGACAGAACTGAGTATGATCTGATTGTATAAAGCAAAACCATCTAGGAAAAGCTAAAAATAGTAATTATACTATACAAATGAGATGCATGAGAAGACTCAGCACAGAGGCATTAGATAAAGGAGGGGATCTGGTAATTCTGAAAACCTATTCACATTGAAATGGGTTAAATATGGATCTCTCTCTCTCTCTCTCTCTCTCTCTCTTTCCTTTTTTTTCTTTCTCTTTTCTCCCTCTCTCCCTCCCCCAAGAAGGATGTATCAATCACCAAAATCTATAAGGATATAAGGAGTGCAGAGAAAATAGGAAAAGGTTAACTATTGAAGGGAGTGTAGATTGCAGATCTATGGCAGTGGGACAAAGAATATAGATTAATGGAAAAGGGATATAGAGGGTGGGCAGGGGTCCATATGATAAGATGGGGTGCAGAAAGATGTCTGGATTATGGGAATGGGATAAGATATGTACATTAATGGGAATGGGATAAAGAGAGAAAGTGATTAGAAAAAATGGTTAATAATCATTAATCTCAGACAAAATCAAATTTTAAGATTCAATTAAGGGAAAAAAATCTATGTTATATATCAGCTATATTAATATTGGTTTAGATACATGTCTATCTATGTATATATGCATATGTGTATATATATATATATATATATATATGTGTGTGTGTGTGTGTATACAGGTATGTCTGCATATACACACACACACACACACACACACATACACATAAATATATCCATGTTTAACAGTAGCCTTCTTGAGAGGGGAGGTATGAAAGGAAGAAAAGAATAAAGTAAAAAGTGCACAGCAGAAAACAAAGGAAAGCAAAGGTAAAAGTGGATAGTCATTAATACAATGTCTTCTATTATATATATATATATATATATATATATATATATATACTTTTCTTAAAATGGAAATTTATTGTTACATATCTTGATTTCTCACATTACACATTATATTTTTTTCCCTTTTCTGTCTTTTTATTCAGGTTTTAAACAAATGGATTTTTAAAAATAAGAGGTTTGAATTTGATCTCTGAGGTTCCTATCTAGCTCTTAAATCTGTGATATTTAGCATATGTGGCAAAATACAATTAAACATGAGGCAGTTTTCTTCCACGAAAGGGAAACATGAACAGTGAAGTAGTACAACCTAATTCCTAGTTGAGAGTAAACTTTCTGAGGGCAGGGCTCCCCCCTTTTTCAACCTCTCTCAGCATTCAACATAGTAACTTCTTGATGAATATTTGTGAATTTCTTAAGTTTACAGGGTCAATTTTTTACTTGCAATTGGCTGGTTTGAATAATAACTTCAATGTATTGATTTCATTCATGTGGATGACTATATTTTACAGTACAAATTGCAACCCATTTGCATTCTCATTTTGTGAAATGCTTATTTGAGGTCTCCCATGAATTTATGACAGAGGATTTATTCCAGACTCTGTACTCTTTCTTCTAGCTCAATGGTTCCTCACTTTTTTGTTTCTTGGAATTTCTGGGCATTTTGATGATGCTTATGAATTCCTTTACACAATTATATTTTAAAATGCATAACATAAAAGACATAGATTACAAAAGAAAACAATTATATTAAAATCCAATTATCATTTTTTTCAAAAGTTCATGAAACCAAAGCTAAGAACCTCTGATCATTTAGTATTGGATGGATACTGTTTCAACACTTGGTTTAATGATTTTTTAAATCTTTTATTGCATGCCTAGTATAACTCCTTTTTTAGTCATAAATTCCCTGGATTATATCTTTTAAATCATGGTGTGCACTATTTTTATACCACAATGACTATAGGTCATAACTTAAAATATTTTGTAACCAGTTTTCACCTGTCATCTATATCTTTGATGCTTTTTGTTATACTTGCCATATTGATTTTTTAAAAGATTGTGTTTTTTTAAATATACTTTCTAGCCATAAATATGACAAAATAGACTATAAGTACATGAGCTGTTCATGATGTCACAAAAAGTCTTTGCAATTTTAAACTTTAATACCTATTAAAGCTTAAACTTTTCTAAGTCTATGGGAACAGCCTTTATTTTAAAAAATGTTTCAGGTGCTCCAGGAAAAAAAAACACTTCTGCACAGAGGGAAGGTAGCAAAAGGTATGTCATAAAACCTAGGGAGGCTTGAGAAGGTAATTATTAAAACTGTTGTGTAATAAATAGTGTTAGATGTAGGATCCAGATGATGTTGATTTGAATGCTCTCCCTGTCTTTAGTGTTAGCTGTATGAGTTTAGGTTATCAGTTAACTCTCTCACACTCAGTTTCCTCATCTATAAATGGAGGACAAAAATACTTGTAAACTGTCCCTTATAGTAAAGTAAAAAAAAAAAAAAAAAAAAGCTTCTTCTACCTCACAATGTCTTTGAGTATCAAATGAGATAAAGTACGTTAAGGCTCTTTTTAACACTTTAAGACACTATGTAGATACCAGCTTGTGTCACAATTAGGAAACTGGATATTGGAAAGGGAGAGAAATCTTTTGGGCTTTTTTTCTACATTTATATGTTAAAACATTTCTTTTTAAGGTTTTGAGTTCCAAATTCTATCCCTCCATCTTTCCCTCCCTCTCTTAGCCTTTCCCTTCTCTGAGATGCTCAGTAATCTGATGTGGGTTATACATATGCAATCTGATATATGTCATATATATGCAATCATGTAAAACATTTCTATATCAGTCATTTTGTACAAAAAAAGAAATGAAAATGAAAGAAAGAAAGGGGAAAAGAGTATGCTGCAGTCTGCATTCAGAAAATATCAGTTCTTTCTTTGGAGGCACATAAAATCCTTCATCCTGAGTCCATTGGGATTGTCTTGGAAAATTATATTGCTGAGAATATCTAAATCATTCACAATTCCTCTTTGTACAACATTGCTGTTATTGTTTACAGCATTCTCTTAGTTCTGTTTGGTTCACTTTGCAACTGTTCGTGTAATTCTTTCCAAATTTTTTCTGTAATTATTCTGCTTATAATTTCTTATAGCACAATAATATTCCATCAGAATCATGTATCGAAATTTGTTCAGTCATTCTCTACCTGATAGGCATACCCTCAATTTAAAAAGGAGACAATTTAAGGAATTATAGCAGTGATCCAGGGGAGAAATCGTGAAATCTGGAATTAGAATTATAAATGTTCATAGAAAAGAGATGACATCATGTACATGGCATCCACAAATTTGCTTAGTGATTCATCCCTTGTCTACATTCAACGATTTTTATGGTTTCAGGGATGGGTAAGGATAGGGATTGGATCTATGATTTCATTAGTATATGAATCCAAGGAAACTCCCTCTTCCAATCGAAACCAGCAACTTCTCTGCAATTTGCAGTAGTTCTAAACGTATTAGTAGAGTTCTAAGACTTTGTAGTCTTTCTTTATCATGAGGAGTTACTTAAAACTTTAAGAAGTTAAGTAACTTATACAGAATCATGCAGCTACCACACATTGGAGATAAGAATTAACCCATGTTGTCTGGTATTTTTTAATAGTTTTTTTTTTTTACTTTTCGAAATACATGCAAAGATAGTTTTCAATATTCACCTTTGCAAAACCTTGTATTTCAAATTTTTCTCCCTCCCTCCCAATCTCACTCTTGCTCTAGATCGCAAATAATCCAATATAGGTTAAGCACATTCAATTCTTCTAAGCATATTTCCATATTTATCCTGCTGCACAAGAAAAATCAGATCAAAGGGGAGGGGGAGAATGATAAAGAATAAAAAGCAAGCAAACAACAACAAAAAAGTGAATATACTATGTTGTGATCCACATTCAGTCCTTATATTCCTCTTTCTGAATACAGATGGCTCTCTCCATCACAAGTCTATTCGAATTGGCCTGAATCACCTCATTTCTTAAAAGACCCATGTCCATTAGAATTGATCATCACATAATCTTGTTGTTACTGTGTACAGTATTTTCTTAGGTTTTATTCACTTCACTCAGCAACATTTCATGTAAATCTTTCCAGGCCTTTCTGAAATCATCCTGCTTATCGTTTCTTACAGAACAATAATATTCCATAACATTCATATACCATAACTTCTTTAGCCATTCTCCAACTGATGGGAGGCCACTCAGTTTCCAGTTTCTTGCCACTACAGAAAAGGCTGCCACAAACAGTTTGGCACATCTGGGTCCTTTTCCCTCTTTTATGATCTCTTTGGGATACAGACTAATAGAAACACTGCTGGATCAAAAGGTATTTGAACAGTTTGATAGCCCTGTGGACATAGTTCCAAATTGGTCCCCAGAATGGTTGAATCAATTAACAGCTCCACACAGTGCCTTATTGAAGGATCTATAGCCCTCTCTAAAATAATAATAAACAAACAAACAATTAAATATTGCTAGAATCTTGTAAGATCCAGTAGAAACATGGGGTCATAAATTTAAATTTAGGAGGACTTTAAAGATTATTTCCTCCAGTTTCCCCATTTTATAGGGAGGAAACAGAAGCCCAAGGAATTAGTGGCTTATTCAAAATAGAAAGAACAGAATCAAGATTTCTATATCAATCCTCTGATTCCAAGTCCAGTATCTTTTCCAAAGTACAAGGGGACTTAACATGGTTGATTGGGAGAAGGGGAACATGAAAATCAGCAAGAAGAAGCTCAACTTTTAGCACAATAATGACGTTTCCATTATGTTTCTGTCACCTCACATACACATACCTTCCTCAATAAATACTATATACATATGTATATATATAATATATATATGTGTAGAAACAATATATATTGGTTAATTAAATAAGTGATCCAGATCTAAGTATCTAAGGCAAATGAATATCATAGTCATTGTCACAATCTATCATTTGAACAAATATATATATACATATATATGTATCTTTATGTAGATATAGATATAGATATAGTCTACTTAATAATTCTTGCTCAGAAGTTTCAGGGGTAGCTGCTGGCTATTACTGGAATAGGCCTTGAATTAGATTGTATCATGGATAAATAAAGCAATTCCTCATTCATCCAATATTGTGGGTAATGAGGTGTTTAGGAGACTGAATTTTCCACATAACTGAAACTGTTCACTTTAAGTAGTAAAATTATTTATATTTTAACCATTTTCAATGGAATTTTTCCTTTACTAGATTACATATTTCCATGCCTGACCAAACCAAGAATAGAGAACAGAATCTAACATTTTCCAGATGGTTCTTTGCCCATTATAAGCATCCATTACTCTCCTGTAAATATAATAATGCCTTTAGAGATTATTGAGGTATATGATGTTTTCATCTTTGTATTATATCTTCTCGTGATGTTATATTTTCTTAGGTTGCAATATTCTAGACCCTTCCTTGTTCTGACTTTTATTTTGTGTTTGGATTGTTTTTCACCAAACCTATTTAACCCCTGAAATAAAATGCTTGAGTTTTGTGGCATTTTCCTTATTATTTATAGACCTTTCTGCCAATTTTCTCTCTCTCTCTCTCTCTCTCTCTCTCTCTCTCTCTCTCTCTCTCTCTGTGTGTGTGTGTGTGTGTGTGTGTGTTTATCTCTGTCCCAGGTAGTTTAGCTTGCTAATAGCCTAATTTGCTGAAGATTTGAAAAACAATAGAAAGGGCTAAAGCAAGGACAAAGTTGATTTTTAAATTTTATTTAAAAGCATTTATTTAGAAACAAAGAAATATTCTAACATAAGCAAGAGATTTTCAGTAGAATAAATGGTTATTTTTTATGTTAAATCGTTTAATTCCTGCAATGAAAACTTTGCTTTGATGGTATAAACTGATCCTTGTGGAGTTTTTATATTTATTCAAATAGACATTACTGACTGTTATGTTTACCATATATTATCAGTCATAATGAAACACACATATATTTTAAATGTCACACATGGAACAAAGCAAGAATGGTGTATGTTTAAATAAATCAGTATTTTCTATGATGGATGATTTTTAAATAGCAGATTTTAATATTAGAATGATAATGTAACAGTTTCATTCAGAAGCAGTATTTATTGCCTATGGAAACAACTACCATTTTAAAATCTAGCATATGGGCCATAAAAACACCATTCGAAATATGCTCTAGAAAATTGCAATTTCTGATTTAAATCAAAATGGAGTGATAACTCGTTATGGATGTGCATGGCTTGATCTTCTTTTCTTTCCTATTTTTTTTTTTTTGGCTGATATCTCTGAGACAATTCTTTATCTATATGCCCCAAATAATGAAAAGTGTAGAAAGAGTAAAGCAGGTATTACATTACATTCTCTTTCATTGGTGCTCTCTAATAGAACATCTGCTTGATTGTCATCTGGCCAGCCTGTGAACACTTCAGCAGAAGTGATTTTCCTAAAGACCAGTTCTGACCATATCAGCCCCAATCCTTTTCTCCATAAATGTTTATGGCCCCATCTTACCTGAAAGATAAAATTTAAACTCTTTTGTTTGCCACAGAAAACTCTTGAAAATCTGGTTCATTCAGATTTTTACAACGTTCTTATTGTTTACTCTTCTACATTATGTACGGTTTTGTTCCACCATATTGGTCTTTTTGAAATTCCTCACACATAGTGTTCAATCTCCCATTTCCATGTATTTGTAGCAGTTGTCAACCTGGTCTAGAATGCTGCCAGAATCATTTATCAATCAATATGTGTTTATTAAAGGCTTAATATAGTTCTTGAAAGGTTTCCCCTCTAAAATTAAGGGCCTAAATGGTAAATAATTAATAACCTTAAATGTTCTTTAGATTGGCTTTTTTCTTCTCTTAAAAAAACAAAACAGTTTTCATTGTTCCATTAAACTTAAATTAAATTTCTTTTTAAAAATCTAGAAAACCATAGTCAGTCTAGTCACACTGTGGTTGAACTTATAGCTTCACATAGTCTAAAAGTTTTAATAAATTAAATTTAATTGTGAATAATATATATAATATATAATAACATAACTATATAGACATAGATCATAGGGTACATGGAACATTTTATTAGAGGTTTATTTTGAATGTACAATGCTTTTATACAATGAACCAATTAATGGTTGTTAATGACCAATTTAACACCACTTGATGTAGCTATAAATATTTTATCATTAAACATTATGCTTTAATTCAATGCCTCAGTAAATACTACACTTAAAAAGAAACCTTTCTGCATGTTTGTATTCAGAACATGTCTTACTGATTAACAGAAAGAACTGTGTTCTCATCAGCATGGACAAATTCCAATGTGTATTTCACTTCTATCTCCTCTTCTCCACCTCCACTCATTAAAAACAAAACAATACAAACTGCTACCCTTCAATCTCTGACTGTAGATTCAGTTTCCTAAATCTAGGAAACTGTTTGAGCTACATAGAAGTGATGTGACTTACAGAGGGTCACCTAGTTATTAGGTGTCTCTTTATTTTTAATTTTATTTTCTGTTTATTAAAAAAAATTTAAAAAAGAAAGAAAAGGAAAATAAAACAGAACAGAACTGAATATTGTTATGTGCCCAGCATGCTATCAGGGAGGATTCAAAATATACACTCAAATATATATATATATATATATATATATATATATATATATATATTCAAAATAAATATATACATTTCCAGTTCAAGAAAGGATATGCAATAGTAGAAGAAATTATATTCATGTGTAACCATCTTTTCTTTGTTTCCTTGTAAGTTGTTCTTCTGTTCTCTGCTGTGTGCTTTTTTACTTTCTTCTTTTTTCCCCTTTCATTTCCTCCCCTCATCTACTCCAAGCAGGCTATAGATTAGCACAGATAGATGTATATAGAAATATATATATACATATGTGTATATATATACACACACACATACACATTCACACCCAATTACAGATCCATACACACACACACATATATATTATACATACATAAAACAACATGCATATATACCTGCATATGCTCACACACACATATACACAAATATATACACCCATATACTCATATGTAAAGGATCTTTCTTCAGATCTTCTTGGGTTGTACCATGGAGACCCCTGCTCTGCCTCAAGTCTTCTGGATTTTTCACCAGTTTATGTTCATCCTAAGGCATAAATCTGTTCTGTTTCTGGAATAACTTGGGAGAGCTTGAAATTTATTGATGTACCCTGTCATCTTCCCAGAATCCTCTACTAATAAGTTTCTGAAGCAAAATTTAATTTTTCAAAAAAAAAATGTTTGTGTGAGGGAAGGAGTAAAAGGTGAAGGACTTGAGGAAAGAGGACTAATTATGGAAGTGATTTGAAAGACACTGGAATTGTGGAGCAGGCTAAGTTTTGAATCTGGAGAAGGAGAATTTGACAGAATTTGAAAAAATGAGATAAGAAAATCTTGAGCTGAAGAAGGAGCAAGACTTGAGCTAAGAGGAGGAGAACAAAAATGAAACCGAAATACAAGAATACATTTCTAGTCTAGATTATTGCCTGAATGGAAGAATTCAGCCCAAATCCCAAATGCCTATTGCAGCAAAAACCTGAAATTCAAAGCAAATCAAATAATGATTTAAAAAGCTAATAGAAACTGCATCAGGTGTCTTCTTTTGTGCCAGAACTGTGCAAAAAATCATTCAGAAGCTTGTGGGCAATGGCCTAATCATAGCTAATGCCTGTGTAGGCAAACAAACTTGTTTCCTAGCATGACCCGAGACAGGCCAGAACATGGTGGCTCTATGTCTGGAGTGTACTTAAAGAAAATCTCAGAGAAAGTGTGAAGATTCTCAAGGTGTTTAAAACCACAAGAGGAACTTTAGAAACTACTAGGAGCATCAGTGACTAATAATGTTATCTCACACCTTAGCCCCCAGGGACACAAAGTTACCTAGCCCTCTATCTTGAGATAGAAGCCCTAGAAGCCACTGTCAACACAGACCTTTGAAGTGCAGAGATCCAGTGAGGCTGGAAGCATAGGAACCAAAATAATTTATAAAAATACAATATTATAAAGAAAACCAACTTGGAAAGATATAAGAACTCTGATCAGTGTAATCACCAAACTATGTGACCACAGGATTTGTGATAGAACTACTTAGTTGGAGATATACATTACAAGTCTGGGAAAGTAGGAATGGGAGTTTTAGGGGGAGAGGTGGGGAAAGAAGGTAGGGAGAGAGAGGGGAGAAGGAGGGACAGAGGGAGGGAGGGAGAGGGGAGTGGAAAGAAAGAGGGAAGGAGATAGGGGAAGAGGAAAGGAGAGGGAGAAAAAAGGGAAGTGGGAGGCAGAGAAAGGGAATAGCGAGAGGGAAAGAGAGAGGGAAAGGGAGAGGAAAAGGGAAAGAGAGGGAGAGAAGAATTGGAAGGGAGATGGGGACAGGGGAAGAGAGAGAGGGAGAAGAAGAGAAGAGAAGGGAAGGGGAAGGAGAAAGAAAAGGGGGAAGGAGAAAAGGAAGAGAAAGAGGGGAAGGAGAAGGGGAAGAGAAGGGGGAAGGGGAAGATGAAGGAATATGAATAGGAACGGCAGAGAGTGGAGAGAGAAGCATGGAGAGAGAAAAGTCCCTAGAGTTCCTTTCTTACAGAAACAATACCTATCATGCTCTGTAGGAGGGATAGAAAAGAGTGTTTGGGAATCTTCCTTTGGAGAGGAAAGAGAATTTCTAAATAGGTCATTGATTTTTAATCAGGGAAGTCAGGTGTTACCTGTTATAATGTGCAACAATCAGCTAAATGGAAAGCCACCCTATCACAGCTCTCTTGCCATCACAGAGATAATATGGGCTTTATTCCTCCAGTGGAATGTAAATACTTAGATTTTACAAGGAGTATTTATTTTCTTGTCTTTATATTCTAGTTCCTTAATGAAAATTGGATTGGTTTAAGTTGGCTAAAATATTAGTAATAACATATCATTTTTAAGAATTTCTTGTTTCCTTCAAAATTTGAATGAAAAAATGCATTACAAATGAAGCTATTGCTAATCCCCCTGTGATTTTGCTCTCCCCAAAATTATCTTGTATTTATTAATTATTAATATAGAGTTTCCCCAAATATAATGTTAGCCTTTTGGGGACAAAGAATTTTTCCTGTTCTTATTTGCACTTGCAAAACAAGCACTGTACTTGGCACCAAATATAGTAGGTATTTAATAGATACTTTTTGAATAATTGGTTGTTTGGATTAATGAGTAAGGAATTGATGAGACATGTGGCAAAGTTTTGCCTTTAAAAGAAGAAATGTTTCAGAATTATGATGTTTAAAACTATAGAGTCAAGGTAATAAATAATACAATGTAGAAACAGATAATTTCTGGGAGGGGAAATGCCTGAAAGTATAAATATGAATTGGAACATGCAAGACAATCTTTGAGAGACAGCAAGTTTTCAGATTTAAATGTATATATCTGCATACAGTACAATGAATTTATATGTGCATGTATACAAACCTCTGTGTGTGTGTGTGTGTGTGTGTGTGTGTATGTGTGTGTGTGTGTGTACCAGCTAGGTGGATCAGTGGATAGAGTATCTGGCTTGAAGTCAGAAAGACTTGAATTCCAATCTGGTCTCAGATACTTATTAGCTGTGTGACCTTAGACAAGTCACTTTACCCTGTTTACCTCAGTTCCTCTTCCATAAAGTGATTTGAAAAATGAAATAGAAAACAGCTCCTTTATCTTTGCCAAGAAACCCCCATATAAAATCATGGAGAGTTGGACATGAATGAAAAAAAAGTAAAGAAAAATTGACTTAATAACTGACTTTTATAGACACACACACACACACACACGCATGCATACACACGTTTGTGTGTATCTGGCAACTTCATAACCTAATTTTGCTTGTATCTCTTGAGATATTGTCTTTGGTATTAAAAAAGATATGAAATTTAGAGAGTTGAGTCATGAGATTAAAGACTTAAGATTGTGTCTCAAGAATTTGGTATATGGTCTGAAAGATGCCATGTGTGTATGGTAATTGGAGACATCTTTATGATTTTAATAATTCGTATGATGCAAAAATTGGTATCCTGATAGTATTCACACATGCAATAATTCACACACACATACTTCATGTGCATGCGTTGTATATAATTGTACATGAAATATCCAAACAGATTAAAGGGTTAAGTGTTTTAGTTAAGACCAGCCTGTGTTGTGATAATTGCTGTTCTCCTGGAATTGAGCCTGGCTAGGAAAAACAGACAAACAAACATTTTCTATAATTACTAAGGGTAAATATGTGTAATAGAATTGTACAATGTACATTGGTGATATAGTACAAATACAAACAGTGAATTTTAAGCATAGAACAATATCAAATGGCTTTAATCTTTTGGATGAGGTGACCTCTGTGGTCTCTTACAACTCTAAGCTTCCATAATTTGAATATTTCGTTTTGGAAAAATGCTCAATAGCACTTTTTGATTTTAAAATAGCTTTCCTGCAAGTGAAGGTTTGGCTCCCTTGTGGTTATCATCCCTGGAGACTAAGTTTCTTTGAGGATGAGAGCTTTTCAGCATTGGCTCAGGAAATCGTCCCTTTCCATGGAATTAAGATTACTTAAATAGCTTCATTCTGACTAAGCAAATCAATGTTTTGATAAATATACCATAGTTATAATAAAACCAAATCCATACAATACTGACCACTTCTAAAATAAGCAGGCTAAGAAAGGTGATTAGAAAACATGTCAAATCAATCTATCTTGATTCTTATTTATAAACTAGGCATCACATTTGGATTTAGGATGAAATTATATTTGTTGGTGGATTTCATATATTTTTTAAAATTTTAATTTCAAAGAATTTTTGCCTACAGATTTTGTAATTGCCTATAGATTTTGTAATTTGTGTCATTTCTGCTCTCTATTTTCTTTAATTTTTTTTCTGTTTTCCCTTGTTTCTTTTTCTAATTGTTTTAAGTTGGGTTGAAAGATATATAATTAGAGTTGAGGGAAGAGAGTAGGTTTGGTGAGGTAGTAAAATTATAAGGTAACTGGTGGCAGCGTATGTGCTAAATTGTCTGCCACTTATCAAGAGCCTTGGAGGAAGGACCTCTTAAGAAAGGACATAGACTAGAGTCTTGGAGGAGACCCAGAATATAGATGCCCCTGGTTGGTTTACTACCTGCATTGTTGTAGGACATATCTCATCAGTGAGACTGTGGGTCTTTCTAAATAATTTTCATTTTAACAACAATGTCATCATTGTCTCATAAGCCCATTTGAATTATCATACCTTCTTTTTAGTATTAGTTTTTTGGTTTGACATGGCCACATTGTTGTAGAAATTCTTTTTTTTTATTAAATGAGTATTATTTTAAATAATTTGTTCCTAATTCAACTACTTGGACATAACTCAGTTTTTTAATTAAAAGAAATATTTTTGCAATAAAATATGTAATTTTGGTATGATTGACTTGTTAGAAATCTACTTTTAGTTTTTAAAATGCATGAAAAAATATTTCCTAAGTATTTAGCAAGAGGTAAGAAGCTAGCTAGTGATCATGATATGTTTTAGAATTTTTATCTCCATATTTCATGGGGATACTTTTATTCTACTGAATGACTTTTACTTCGTTCTCTTCCACAATAAGGCAACAGAATGATGATTTTTTTTCTTTTCAAACCTTGGCAATCAGAAAGTATAGAAATAGATTAGGTTTGAAAATATAGGAAAAGAAGCAGCAGAATTTTGGAAATAATGGGTCATACCAGCCTCACTTCATTTACACTATTCTTTTGGAGAAGATGGAAAGATATGGATCAGGTGAGAATACAATCTATGATTTGAAATTGATTGGGCAGCTGAACTCACATAGTTGAGAATAGTTCAATGTCAACATGATTGGATATTTCTAGTAGAATGCACTAGAGATCTCTGCTGGGCCCCAACATTTTACATATAACTTGGATAAAAATGTTTTGATAAATATTTTATGAAAATGTTTTGATGAATATTTTATGAAAATTGATGATGAGGGCTCATCAAATTTTCAGACCTGAGATATAGGTACCACAGTGAATGACAGAGTCTAGACCTTGACAGGCCATGACATTGTAATAAATCTAGTAAGATGAAATATAATAGGGGTAAATATAAAGTCTTGCACTTGGGTACAAAACAAATAATATGGGAAAGGTTAGACAATTCTTCAGAAAAAAACCAACAACAAACCAGATCTAAGGATCATAGGAAGTGCAGTATGAGACAACACTGATTCAGATGCCAAAAAAGTCAATGCAATCTTCTGCTATTAAAGGGAACGTGATATCAAAGAGGGACCAATCTCATTTTACTTTACCCTTCTCAGGCATTATGTGGAATATAATATTTATTTATTTGAAAAGTGAAAATACTATGCTTCATTCCACATTCAGTCTTTGTAGTTCTCTCTCTGGATGTGGATGACACTTTCCATCCCAAGTCTATTGGAATTGTCTTGAATCACTTCATTGTTGAAAAGAGTCAAGTCAGTCAGAGTTGATCATCACGTAAACTTGTTGTTACTGTGTACAATGTTATCTTGCTTCTGCTCACTTCATTCAGCATCGATTCATCTAAGTATTTCCAGGCTTTTCTGAAATCAGCCAGTTTATCATTTGTTATAAAACAATAATATTCCATTATATTCATTATACCATTACTTATTCACCCATTTCTCAACTGATGATTTCAAATTCTAGTTCTGTGCCACTACAAAAAGAGCTGCTACAAATATTTTTGCACCTGTGGGCCTTTTTTCTCTTTTATGATCTCTTTTTGGATACAGACCCGTAGAGACACTTCTGGATCAAAGGGTATGCACAGTTTTATAGCCTTTTGGGCATCTTTTCAAATTGCCCTTCAGAATGGTTGCCTCATTTCACAATGGAGTATAGTAATTAGTCACAGATCTTTCAGTTTAAAAAGAATATTGATAGGATAGGGAGTATCCAGAGGAAGGCAGTCATGATAGAAGAGTGTCTTAAGTTTATATCATAGGAGGATTGTGTGATGGAACTGGTGATTTTAGCCTGGAAGAAAAAAGACTCAGGAAGAAGAGTCTATTTTCAAGTATTTGACAGGATTTTATATAGGGGAAGAGCTAAACTTCTTTTTGGCCCCAGAGGGCAAAATCAGAAGCAATGACTTGAAAATATGAAGGATAATTTAGGTTCCAAGACAGAAAAAACTTCCTAACAATTAGAGATGTCTGAAGGAGGAATGGATTATGATGGAGCTCCATGGACTCTTTCTTCTTAGATGTTTTCTATTGGAAGCTGGTTAAACACTTGTCAGGTATATCATCATAGAGATTCCTTTGGTGTATGAGTAGGAACAAGTAGTCAGTGAGTTCCATTCTTACTCCCAAATGTTGTGATTCTGTTTGTGTTACCAATGCTTTCATCTTTCCTTTCAAAGTCCGGCTCCATGAATAATGTCCTAGAGTGAAACCTTATGCATTTAAAGCCTTGTTGGGAGTTTGCAATCTGAATAAGTCAAAGGTGAATTCTAGAATATGCTTAGAGAAATTCAGCTATTCTAGGATGCATTGAGAATTTACCTATTAGATATTTTAAATTTAACCTGTGTACAATAGAGCTCATTCTTTTTATCTCCAAAGCTTTCATTGTTTTGAATTTCCCTGATACTATCAAGGGTTTCCCCACACTTCCAATTACTTGGGCTTTGACCCTTGGCATTATCCATAATTCCTCAGTATTTTTATCCTCCTATTAAATTCAATCTATTATCATGTCGTGCTATCTCTATCTTCTCAATAGCTTTAATAATGAATGCCTTTTTTCTATTCAATTATTTGCCATCCTTTGAGGATTTTTATGATATCACAACTAGACCTTGAAATAGCCTTCTGTTGGTCTTCCTCTCACAAATATCTTTCCATTCCGGTCCATCCTCCACTTAGTCAGCAGAGTTATCCTCAGAAAGCAGAATTCTGATTATATATATATATATATATATATATATATATATATATATATATATATATACATTTTTGAATTTATTTTTCTGACCTGGGCTGGTTTGCCCCCTCTTTTTCTAATGTGGTTACCTCCTTCTCTCAGGGATTCACCATATTTGTGCTGGACTTAACATAGACACCAACTCAGTTTATCCTCCCACAACTCAGAACTTGCTAGTTTGTGATCCATTAGATTCATCCTCCCCCAAAGGCAAGGATCATACATGTTTGACAGTATATTGTCTCTGTCCAACAATTATTACTTACTCTTTCCACACGCCAAAGCTGCTTTATGGTCTAATTATACATTTATTTGGTAAAATACTTTACTCAGCTTATTCTTTGTAGTTTCTTATTTAATCTTATTTACATGACAAAATAGCTTGGTAAGCCTTGTATAGTAGAAGAAAGGTTGGATATGAGAGAACTGAATTCAAACCTTGTCCTGGAACTTAATTGTGGGGTCACGGACCAATCATATTACCACTGTGAGCCTTAATTTCTTCATATCTATAATGTAATTCCACCTAAAATTATTGATCTCATAGGTTGGCTGTAAGACTTGAATGAGAAAAACATATATATCTGCGTGAGTGTATTTGTGGATTTTTTAAAAAAAATTTCTCTCTTACACTCACATTTTCTGCTACATATTCCCCTCTCACACTCTCTGGTACAGACTGTCCTTGCTGCCCCTTATTCTCAGCATTCCATTTCAATATCAAGTGTATTTGCATTGACTTGTTCCCCATCCCGAAATGCTCTCCTTCCTTAATCTGCTTCTTGGAATCATCGATTTCCTTTACAACTCATTTCAAGGGTCCCCTTCTTCACAGTTCCTGATCGTTAACCTGCTGCTTATGCCCAGTCTCCTCCAAAAACTACTATATATGTGTGTGTGTGTGTGTGTGTGTGTGTATGTGTGGTGTGTATGTATGTATGTGTATATATATATATATATATATATATATATATATATATATATATATAGAGAGAGAGAGAGAGAGAGAGAGAGAGAGAGAGAGATGTTTGCATATTGTTATGGATTTGGAGGAAAGAAGACTAAGTTTAAATAATACCTTTGACACTTGATTGCTATGTAGGCTGGTCACAGCCATTTAAACTTTAACCTATTTCTTTATCTGTAAAACAGAATAGCACTTGCTTTAGATATTTGTTCTGGCAATTGAATATATTGTAAAGTACTTTACAAAGTATAAATATTAATATTTATAAATTTGTAAGGTATCAATGTTAGTTATTATTATTGTCATTGTGGCTATTGTCCCATATATATATATATATATATATATATATATATATATCTTGCAAATAAATAAAACATAAGCAGCTTGAGTTCAGAGACTGATTCATTCACTTTTGCGTTTGCATCACCAACACTTACCATAATGTCTGTCACATAAATGGTACTTGGTAAGTGATTATTGTTTGGCTGGAAAACCATAAAGTCATTTAGAGATAACAATAATTCTTTCTCATGTTGTTATTGTTTAGCCATTTCAATCATGTCTGACCCTTTGTGACCCCAGTTGAGTTTTTCTTGACAAAGGTACTAGAATGGTTTGCCACTTCCTTTTCCAGCTTGTTTTCCAGCTGAAAAAAACTAAGATAAACAGGGTTGTATGATTTGTGCAGGGTTACACAGCTAGGAATTGTCTTTGAGAAGTTTTGAACTGGTCTTTCTAACTACAGGCCCAATGTGTTCCATCTACTGCATCACCTAGTTACCTCAAGTCTTTCTACTGGATAATGCAAAACCTGTTTCCAATTCTGAAAATTCTGAATCAGTGAAGCCTAAAGTAAGAAGCTTTTACTTCATTTCAATGTTCATCTTCAGCAAAAATGTATTGGATTATATGAAAAAGCATTAAAAAACTAAAGATCTCACCATCACATAGATCCTAATGAAATGAAATTCTCTGTATTTTTTAATAATGGAAATATTATAAAGGAAAAAGTTTAGATGAAGAAGCATTTTGTGATAGTAGAAGAACTTTTTGTACTTGATGTCAAAAATCTATTTCAGATGTATTTGAAACCTGGCTTTCAGAGTTAATAGCTGTATGACCCGAGCAAAATCACACAAATTCTTGGGGCCTTTGTTTCCTTATCTGTAAGATGAGAATCAAAAGAGCTTTAGTACTTGCCTCAGAGTTGTTGTAAGGAAAATATTTTAGAAAACTTAAATTCCATGTAATTATATTATCATTAATTATCATATAGTGTCATTATTATGTACCTTCTTTATTGAAACTTATCTAGGCCAATAAAGTGAAATTTATTTTATTTTTTTAAAGATGGAGGGCAAATAAAATATACTGATGCCAGAGTTATTCTTCAGACAAAGTTATATGAAACAGGCTCATTCTTCCAAGAAATCATATGAAGACGACTTGATAGTTTGAGAATCCCAAAGAGACTTTCAGGTAATAATAAATAGAGCACTATTAAATTGCAGAGGTCATTCCTAAAAGTTAAGGGTTATCTTTTTATATAAACAAAAATTTCAGATTTATATGCAAAGCTAAATCATTACTGCTTCTTATTTCACTTAACAAACCCCTTAAAGAAACATTTATTAAGTTTGTGCAACGTTCTGTGCTTGTCTGGGAATAAATCAGATAAAAGTTAATGTCCCTGTTCTTAAAGCAGAAGTGAGAGGGAGGATATAGCATGAACACAAATGCATATCAAATGGTTTCAAGAGTGAGAGAATGCAAATAAAAAGTTATTTTAAAAATAAACTTTGAAACTGGAAAATTGAAACTCTCCAAGTATGTCATAGGAAGTAAAAAACTATGTCTAGTATATATTGGACCATCTCATACTACTCTGAATCCAATCAGAATTTCAAATAGCAACAATGACAAATAATAGCCTTCTCTATTACACATGACTCAAATGAAAGTAGCAGATCATTGTAAGGTAAATTTGATGTTCTGTACATTTTTCAGAGAGCCCACTAAAAGTGGACATTTTCTGCCCCCTCTTTTTTTCTACTTACAAATTATCACAAAAAAGTTAAGACATTTTGTGTTGCAACAGGTTAAAAAAAAATAAACATTTTAAATCTCAGGTTTTCATAGGTCTTTGTCTGTGACTAGACTGTATTTGCCCCCGGATGAAATAGTGAGCCTCGAATTTATTTTATTTTTTGGGGGGGAAGGGTGTTCGTAGAAAGTGACAAAATCAGACTTGTAGCCTATAATGAAAAGAATAGACACATAGACTATGTCATCAGTGGGTAGTCAGGTAAGAACTAGTATATGGAAGAAATCAGAAAAGAATAAATTCAAGTTGAAAGGAAAACTGTTGCCTATGGAGCAGGCATTCCAGAGGGCACAGTGGAAGGATTGGTTGAATTTAGGATGATCCATTGAGGTGAATGGATTGAGGAGAATGAGATTGAGGAATCAGATGGTGGGGAGTGAGGAATAGATTTGGATAATAATCTATAGGAGTTCAGAGTTCCCAGGATATGAAGGGTATAACCATTTGTGAGAATAGTTATCACTGGTTGTAGGGTTCATACCCTTACCTTCAAATGGTAAATACAACAGGAGATAGGAGATCTGAAGTCAGCGGGACTTGCACCAGAGGTTCTCCACATCACAAGTGGGAGATTGGGCTGGCAGACAGAGGTAGCGAAGGTCTCATGTTGCTATAGGTGCAAGTAGTTGTTTTGTGCCACCTGAAAGTTGCCTGACCTGGCTCCTCGAAGACTTTACAAAAAATATTCCATTTGATTTCACAACAACTGTGGGAATGAGGAGCTGTTATTATCCCCATTTTACAGTTGAGGAAACTGAGGTGGACACTGGTCAAGTGATTTGCCTAGGGTCATTCAGCTGTTTCTGAAATTGGATTTGAACTCAGATATTTCTGGATTCAGTCCCTGTACTCAATGCATTATATTACATAACTCCCTTTAATAATTTTTATTTTTTTCTTTTGAAAGCTGCTTTATTTTTGAACACTTATCTATAAAAAATAGTTCAAAGGGACAAAGCAAGTAAGGGAGAGGGGAGAGGAGGACCATGATTTTAGAATTCAGAGGCTTTGGATTCAAATGCTGAAACTGAAGACTATTTCCTGTATTATCTTAAGCAAATAATTTTGTTCTCTGGTGTCATCTGTAAAATGAGCAATTAGAATCCATGACCACTTAGAGCTGGCTCTAAATTAAATCTAAATTAGATCTAAATCATAATAATATTGGAGTGTGCTTCATAATAATTTAGATATTATTAATTTTTCATAGATTTATTAAAGAATTTTACACTTTTATCAGCTCTTCAATGCAATCGTTTATCTGAGTCCACATACATATTCTATTCTGGCTGCATTGCTTTTGTTTGTCCAATCTTCTATGTTATATTTTACTATTTTCTCTATGCATGGATGTGTGTTTTTTCACCTTCAATATTAGAAGATATATAACATTATTTTCCTCATGTAACTTCTTTTTACAATTTTGTGTTTTTATTTATCTATTTTACCATTTTTTAAGAAAGCTATAACTCAGCTTATGCAATATACATGTCCTTACAAACTGTTTTCACCATATTTTCATGTGATTTCATAATTTTAGTGGTAGCAATGATTTTCTGTTTTCAAACTAATATGCAATTTATGAATCTTACTAATCTTTTTATTTTTGCAAAATATCTTATAATTTTAATGCTGTAGCATCATGCATTTAAATTGTTTATCTTGTAATTTATTGCAGCTTATGCTGTAAGATCCTTCTTAGAAACCATTGTCTGCTAAAATAATGACCAATTTCCGTAGCACTTTTGTAGTATAAAATAGTTCTTTCCCCAATAATTGATAGCCTTGACATTACTGAACATTATAAAGTTCTCTTTGTCTCTCTTTCTATGTCTGTGTATGTGTCTCTCTCTCTCCCTCTTCTCTTTCTCTTTCTATGTGTCTGTATGTAAAATAGTTCTAAATCTTTCTTCTATATTTTTTCTATTCACCTATCAATGATTACATAGTTGTTGTTGCTGTTTTTCCCAATAAAGTTTTGACACTTTTATTTGATATCTGACAATGCCACTGACCCAGGAAAGGAATTTTGGTGATATCTTACACTTTGTTCTTTCTGCCTGAAATCCACCTACATTATTTTTTTCCCCCCTCCTTATTTTTCATTTCATTTTCTACCCTGCCTGTCCATCTATCTATCTCTTTTATAATGCTCTCATTTATTTTCTCAATGGACTCTGATATTAAATTATATGAAATGAGTTACTGATTGATTGAGCTGTTCAATTATTTATTTTTACTGTATGCATTTATGTGTTTTATTCTTTTTAATGGGCAAAAAGAGCATTTCATACGTTATTTAAATTCTTCTTTTGTTTCTTATTATCTGTCTCTTGCATTTACACTTCCATGGATTATTGATCCTTGACAGATCTTTTCCCACTTCAGTTCATCTTCCATTCAGCATCAAACTGATCTTTGTGAAATACAAATATGATCATGTCCACTACCCACTCTTGCACTCCCAATTCAATTAACTTCAGTGGCTCCCTATTGCCTTAGGAATCAAATTTAAAAACCTTTCAGCCTTCCAAAGTCCTTTATATCCTGGCCTCTTTCTATCTTTCCAGTCTTCTTATTCTCTGTACTATAATTTCCTCCAACATACTGTATAAACCAGAACATTACCCTCCCATTCTTTATACTAGACTCTCTACTTCTAGAACCCATGTATTTCTACTTGTTTCATTTACCACACTTCTTGAACTTTGTCTCTCCTCATTTCTTTCTCCTAAATTCCTTGACTTCCTTCAAGTTTTAACTAAAACTCATCTTCTGAGAGAAATTTTTCTTGTTTTCTGTGTTTGTGCCTTCCCTCTACATTAATTGTACCCATTTTATCTTCTGCAAATCTCGCTTATGCACAGTGGTTTGTTTCATGCTGTCTGCTCAATTAGAGTGTAAACTCTTTGAGAATAGGATCAGTCTAACTTCACCTTTCTTTGTATCCCCAGCTCTTGTAACAGTGCCTGCTACAAAGTAGTCACTTAACTACTTATTGACATATTAAAAGTGGAGAAAATGTTCCCCTCTTCTGCTAGATGCTGGCCAGAATTTATCAGTCTTCACCTCAAGAAAGGTTTTTGATTTACCAAGATGCTTTGACCTGTGATATATTTTCCTTATATTTTGGTAATATCAACATCAATAACTTGCCATTTATATAATAATTTTGTTTTCAAAAGTTGTACCTTGTTGATTTCCTTTGAACAGCACAACAATCCCTTGAGGTAGCTCATACAATTTTTCATTCTATCCATTTTACAGATAAGAAATTGAGATCAGACAGGTTAAGTGATTTGCTTCTTGTCATACATAGCTAAGGATAAAAGGAAAGATTTGAATCTTTCAAGCTCAGAAATCCCTTGATTTCAGGACTTTTATTATTTCTACACCATCATAGTAATGTTATAAAAGGCAGTATTATAATGAGGATGCTATGATCAGACCTTTAATAAATATTTTCAATTTCTTCTATTTTTATATGTTTTCTTCATTTGTTGTCTGAGCTGAGCATTTACCAGAGCACACAGTCATGATAGTAAGTGTGTATCCTCAAGGAGAGATGTTTAGTTATCAGAGAAAATGACAAGAATGCTACTTTTCAGAGATGAAATGTACTTTAAGAAAAGGTTGGTTCTCAATTTTATTGGAGATGGATGTTCCATTTTTTAAAGTTACTTTTAAAAACTCCCTTGAAAACCAAGGGATCAAGGAGACTTTTTTCTGCTTATCAAGAGAACATCTTAGTAGTAACATTTGCCCTTGCAAGCTATTGCAGAAATCAGTTCATCTAGTTAACCTTCCTCAAAAATACCCGTTCTCTGCTTTATCCCATGAAACAACTGGTGAAGGAGAAAATGTTAATTAGGAAACTTTTCAAGATTAATTTTTTTTCATATTCACAAAGTGGAGTGCTTACCACTCTCCATGCTAAATAAGGTTCTCTGCTTGGCAACACCAGCTTTGCTGTGGTAATTGTGTGCTCACAGTAAATACTTGATGGTGGAGAAGACAAGTTCAGAAAGCAATTTTTCCAATAGCCAACCAGAACAGTGTGTTCTGTTCCCAATAAATT
The DNA here is from genome assembly GCF_902635505.1 of Sarcophilus harrisii. NCBI lineage: Eukaryota > Metazoa > Chordata > Mammalia > Dasyuromorphia > Dasyuridae > Sarcophilus > Sarcophilus harrisii. Next base: position 32,644,901 of record NC_045428.1, read on the forward strand.
AATGGATTTAACCTTGCAGCTGGCTCAGTGTTATTATGCAAATATTCTCCTGGGATTATAATAGCCAACTGATTCTCTACAAAGAAAGTTGTCTCTTCCTTCTTGCAGATTCCAAGTGACTAAATAATTGACGCATTGTATAACCATGTTAAGTGAAGAAAAATGAGTATTTCCGGTGTTTTTTATGTAGTTCCCTTATACATGTCAGTTCGCCAGGTAAAATTCGTGAAGACTGATTTTCAGTGATATTACTTAGCCTCTTCTATGCCACAGACTGGCATTCTTCTCAAAGGCAAAATGAAGGAAGAAAATAGCAGGGCTATTTACTTTCCTTGTCCTTTAGTCATTATAATTTAGTGAGTCAATCCAGGAATCATGGACACTTTCATTAATAAAACTAAAGGAGCCCAGTTAGCTCATGTTTCATGTTTCTCTGCATTACATCTGCTCTGCCATCCGTGATGGCAAAAGAGGTGAGTGAATTGCTTATCTGATCCCACCAAAGCCCTACTTAGCTCTAAGCTGGCCTTGAATGTGTCAAACATATTAAAATTAAATGTTCTCAATTATTGACTAGTTATGAAGATCTCTCAAAGGCCTTTCCATGAGAGTTTGAAGTTTCATTCTTAATGAAACTTGATTGCTTGAAAATATTCAAAATTTTACAAATGTGAGATAGTTCTTAGGAGTGGGAGAACCATTCCTTCCAATGATCTTAGGTTTTGGGGTACTACAACATGATGTTCTTGATAGGGCACCTGATATGGAGTTAGAAAAATCAGGATTCAAATCCCAGTTTAGATACTTAATATTATAACCTTGAATGTTTTTATACCTCAAATTATCCATCTGCAAAATAGAGAGAGAGATGGTGGACTTGAGAAACCCAAAAGTCCATTCCATCTTTAAATTTACTCTAAGGAGGATTAAAAACTAATGGATTTTCTATAAGGAATGCTGGCTCTTTCTGATAATGCTGGAAATTATTTCACCATTTGATTTTCTTTTAATATTATATTATTTTTATTTTGTCATTTTTTTGCTTTCATATTTATTTTGTTTTGATACTTTTATATGTGTCTTTAACCAGTCCAGAAAGCTTTTGTTGAGTGCCAGGTATATGTTGGTCTTTGCTGGCTAATGGGAACACCGACAAAAATTAAACATTGATCAGAGTAATTTGATTTTCCTTAGCTGTTCCCGTGTTCTTATGCTTGTCTCCCCAATATTTAGGGATTGCCAGTCAAAATAAAAGCTCCCTACTTTGGGTCAGTAACTCTTGGGTTCAAGTACCCTTTCTGACATACACTAGCTGTGTGGCTCGGGAAAAATCACAACCTCTCTGCACCTTCAACCACTCTCTAGAACTGTTAAGTTATAGAGAAGGTGCTAATCTGCATTGGGAAATGAGGAAATGCCCAATACCAACAAAATCACAAGCATAATCACTCTTCTTATCTACTAGGGCCCAGAAAGATGCTTTCATTATCATAAGTACTAGCATATTTAATTGAATTTATTGAGTTGTTTGTTTCTAAGTAAAATAGTAGCTTGTCACAATTTCAGTATCTGTATTCTCACATATATAGAAATAATTCAATTTTAGTTAATCATGATTGTTTCTGGTTTTTAAAAAAAATTTTTAAATGCACTAATCAGGATGGTCTTTGTAAGCACAAACATGTATGTGAATGCGTGCATGTATACAAACACACACACACACACACACACACACACACACTTCACTTTTGTTTCCTGTGATAAACTTTTTGTTGATAGAAGCTTTCTTTTTTTTTTCCCTCTATATCTCTAGTAGCTAGCTTAGTGTCTGGAACATAGTAGGTGTCGAAAATGTTTGTTTATTATTTGTTTGATTCATCATTGTAGAAAGATGGTTTATGCCAGTAGTTTCTGTTAACTGTATCTGTATAAAAACAAAAAACAAAAACAAGTGTGAGATCCTATTCATAGCATAAAGATTTTTTAAAAATCCTCCAAAATCTATTTTCTGTTAAACGTAGAATATTAGACTAATGCAAAATCTTCTAGCTTAAAAATATAGTTTGCAATGATATTTATGGACAGAAGGTGAAACTAGGATCAATGAGTAAATTTTGGTCCAATGTCAAGTAAAATCTTCCTAGTAATTAGAACCACCTAATATAATGTCCAGGCTAGCTTTCTCAAGGATCCCTCTGAAGTCTAGAGTCTGAGATTGAGCTCAAGCACACTTTCACTCAAGTCTCTCTTGAGTCTGTTCTTCTTCAAGTCCTCTCAGCCCTTATATATCTTAATAATCACTACAGCACACTGAGCATGTGCCAACTGTGGAACCATTATATCATCATACTAATTACTAAGTATATGTAAACTAGAGAACCATCATCTCATCAATCACAGTGAGTTAACACCTTACTGTATCTTTGTTTCAAGTATACTTTTTTCAAAGTTCCCCCATATCTGCAGTCCTCTACAATCCAAAGTGAATAACCTGTTAAATACATATATACTAAATATATCTATAAATATCAACTATAGACTTAGAAGCTTGAAACAAGTCACACTAATTGGACATCCTCCACAAAATGAGGAATTGGCTTTGAATGATATATAAAGAATTTCATATACACATGTATATATGTATACATATACATATAAACATATATTTGGATTGGAACAGAATTTCTTTAATTTCTTGACTTTTATATGGAAATAAGGTATCTAAAATTGTGGCCTAATTTATGTGCACTGGAAATGTGGAAGATAAAATCCTCTCTTCTTCCCTGCCCACCCACCTGGACCAGCCTTAAGTTTTCTGCTAATCAGACTTGTAGTTACCTGCACTATTTTAAACCTATAATACAATAGCATATCATTAGATTTAGCGAAAATGACTATTTTACATCTTAAGTTCTCAAAGGATAAAGTTTTTCCTGATTTGTGGCCTATGATTTTCAACAGAAGACATTTTTAATTTAAAATAAGTTAGTATAAATAGTCTTTTAAAATCCTTTAAGCTAAGAATCTGACAAGCACTTAAAAATGTCATCATGAAATTCTATTATATTCATATGTTTGAGCTCTTGAATTGAAGAAATAAGTAGATGATACATTTTTTGTTACAGGTATTTTGCTTTTTAATATTTTAAGGCTTCTTATGTAAAATTATTTTAAAAATAAAATTACCTTTGTTGAAAGTCAAAGCTGACACAAACATGAATTTTCCTAATTTGACTGAGTCATCAGAAAATATTTTTCCAGTACATTTTTTCATCAAGTAGGAAAGGATATAATATGTTTTTTTAAGAGTATTTCCATTAAAAGATTAAATATTTTCAATTAAGTTTTGATGTTTATGTGTAACATTTACTCATTTATAATACCACCTTTCCTGTAGATACTAGAAAAATAACGCATTGGGGCAGCTACATGGCTCAGTGGATAAAGTAGCAAATCTAAATTCAAATCCAGTTTTAGAGACTTTCTAGCTCTATGACCCTGGAAAACTTCCACTGGAGAAGGAAATGGCAAACCTGACCAGTATCTTTGCCAAGAAAACCCCTTGGACTGTATGGTTTGAAATCCATGAACCGTCAGACACAACTGAACAATAACAAATATATTATTCTCTCTGTGTTTAAATGGATTACCTGATAACTCTTGAATTTAAAATATATAATAAAAATGGATATAATTCATGTAGGCGGTAGGAATGTCAGAACAGAATTTTGTTAATTTAATAGTTCAGAATTAAATGGCACCTTTTGAGTTTTGCACCATGTTTTCCTTATACATCTCACTTCCCAAAACAACACATTTTTTGGTTTGTTTTTTTAACAAAATGCCATAACCATGAGTTATATAGAAAAACATTATCGACATTTTACAAATGATGAGATTGAGTTCCAACATAAACGATTTAATGGTATTCATTGGGACTCAAAGCCAGATCTTGCTTGACTTCAGATGTGCTGTTTTTGTGAACTTTTGCTGATCCTCTTGGATGGTGGCACTGTTCGCAACAGCACAATTCATTCACTATTCCTGCTATACTCCTCTCCCAGTTACCCATGAGCAGCAAAAGCAGTGTGTTATTGCTGATCTTGCCAAAACTAACTTGATCCATGGTTCTCTGCCAACTGAACAGGATTCAGATATATCATCAGCCAACCTCTCCTAAGTGCTCCCAGGAATAGCAGATAAGAGTGAACAAGTAGAACACTGCTCCTTGCCCAGAAATAGCATATTTTAGAGAATATGACCTTATATTTTAAATTCCCCACCTACTTTTAACCCTATGGTTAACAGTTTCTCAGCATCTGTTTCTCTCTTAATCTGTATTATATCAATCATTGGCCATATAGGAAAAAAATAAGTAATTAAAAATAAAGCCTACTTCTAAATCTCACTTTCTGTCTTCTCATTTTCATCTTCCTCCATCCTACATCACCCACATTCTACCCTTATTGTTCCTGCCCCTTTCACTGTGATTTCCAAAATTCCTGTTCTATAATGAACACATTTTTATACTTGATCTATTTCTCTCGTATTCCTTTCATTCACTAAAATTTATTGGTACATGCCTCTCCGCATCCTCCATATCATCTTCCTCTGTGACAGTGTGTCTTTGGGCATCCTATCCACTACTTTATGTTCATTCAAGCATATATCTCACATACTAGTCTTGGAGGAGAAATTGGAATATTCCTGCCATTTCTTGACTCTGTTTTTACCACATTCACTTAACAATTTATTTTCCTTTGAACTGAATAATATCAAAATTTCCTACTTAAAATTATAATTGCAATAAAACATGGGCCCTCATTCTCCTTTTCCCTTTTTAAAATTTATTTTTAAACAAATTTATTTTTGCAATAAACATAATCTGATTTTTTTCTCTCTCCCTTTTTTGTTAAAAGAAAGAAAGAAAAACAAAAACAAAGCAAGGCTTTTGTAAGAAATTTGCATAGTTAAGCAAAACAAATTCCAAAATTGACTTGTCTTAAAAACATGTTCCATTTGGCTTTCTGAATCCATCACTTTTTTTGTCTAGAATTTGGCAGGAAGTTTCATTCTTTGGAATCATAGTTGGTTGCTGCATTGATTAGAATTTCTTTTATGATTTCAGAGTGATTTATAGTGTTGTTCTTGCATAAACTGCTCTCCTGGTTCTGTTCACTTTACCTGGCAGCAGTTCATAGTAAGCTCCCAATGTTCTCAGTGTATTTCTTACAGCACCATTGTGTTCATGTACTATATTTTATTCAGCCTTTCCTTGCTTGATGAGCAGCCTCTGCCTTAGTTTCTAGTTGTTTGCTGCTACAAAATGAGCTTCTATAAATATACATATGGGTCCTATTTCTATTTCTTTGATCTCTTTGGGTCAGGGCCTAGTAGTGGTATCCCTGCACATTTCAGGAAACAGTTCTAAAATATTCTGCTTTCCAGAATGGCTGTACCAATTCTCAGATACTCTGGCAATATAATGATGATGATGATGATGGTAAGGAGGAGGAAGAAGAGGAGAAGGAGGAAAAGTGACAACAAAAGTACCTAACACTTCATATGGAACTTTAAGATTTGGAAAAAAATTTCATGAATATAAACTCAATATATTCTCCTAAAAATTCTGGAAAATAGGTGATATCATCTTCATCTTACAAGAGAAAAAACTGAGACAGAGGCTAAGTGTCTTGCCCAGATTCAAATAGTCAGTAGTTATCTAAGGCTAGATTTGAATTCAGATCTTCTGAATTCCAGGTCCAGTGCTCTATCCCTTTCATCAACTTTCTTTTTTTTATCTTTGTCAATCTGAAAATTTGACAATCTGACCTCAAAGATGTTTTAATTCCCACTTCTCTAATTATTAGTAATTCAGAGAATTTTCTTCCATTTGGCTTGGCCCTTCTTCCTTTGAAAACTTTCTATCCCTATTCAAAGAGAATTTATCAACTGGAGAGTATTTCATATTTTTATGGACTTAAATTATGGGTTTGTTATAGTTTGAAAATAAATACCTTATCTGCAAAACTTTCTGCAAATTTAATTCTTCTTGTTTAAGAAGTTTAGCACCAGGATCGACATCATTCTCTCTTGCCTATAGTGTGAGACTTTATTTTCCATATTGATGCTTCCATAACTCTCTAACCTTCTAATTCTTCATTTTGCACAAATACCATGATCTCCTCCTGTACTCTGTTTTAGTAATATATATGGATGGTCAGTAACTAGAACTCACCATTTCCTACAAGCTTTCCATTTCTGCCATTTAATACTCTACATTCCTCTGACCTTTAACTTATTATTCCATCTTTCCCTACATTTCTCCCCTCTTAAAAACATACTTTGCCCTTATTTCTGTCTCCAAAAATTCTTATTTTTAGTTATTGCTTCTGCTCTGATTTGACATTCTTCTCTCTCAAGTCTGCCTGTTCTATATTCTCCAGCTCCTTTCCTCCTTGATCTGTCTACACTTATCCTCTGCAGAAACTCAGTTCTGTATATAGCTTACACCCTCAGCCTCTTACACTCCTACTCCTCCACTATCAAATAGAGCTCACTGGGTGTATATAAATCCATGTTGTAGTGGGAGGATTCAATCCTTTGACCAAATCTTGATGCTAACTCATATAAATGCTCATATATAATATATATATATTCATATAGAGCATCTAAGAGCTGAGGAGAATGAAATACACTAGAGAGAGAAATTATATATATATATATATATATATATATATATATATATATATAAATGCTCTTAGATGAACAAGTACAGGTTAGAATCTATACTAGAGTTTGGCAGAGTGAGCAAGTATCAAATCCCTTCATGACTATCTTGTGACAAAAGTGGAGTGAGAAGAATGTTATGCTCTTCAAGGCTTACAATATGTCTTCCCTCAGATGCCATCAGGAAGTGGAGCCAAATAGAGCTTCCTTGTGTTCGTTTGTAGGTGCTCATTTGTATGTACTCATTTCCAAGTTTACCATCCAATTAAAAAGGTTTTTCTTCTATTATACAGAACATAAATAAGAACCAGTCACAGAATAATGTAGAGAGCTGGAATGCCAGAAAAGTATACTTGAAACAAGGTGTTAACTCAGTGGAATTGATGAGAAGATGGTTCTCTAGTTCACATAATATACTTGTGTGGTGATGTTATGTATGGTTCTCTGGTTCACATATATTCAGTATACTGTAAAGGTGTTTTGTAATAGGGTATTTAAACTGGGGACAAAGTCAGACTCAGGGGGAGACTGGCTGAGACTGGCAGACTGTTGAAGGAGATTAGGTCAGACAGATTGGGTCAGACTATGACAGACACACTGTGAAGGAGACAATAAAGAATTTGGACTCTATTCTTGTCCATCCTCATGTTGACTATCCTGCTGAGACCCAGAAATAGGCTCCCTAAGCATGTGAGTGGGTTAGCAGAATGCAGAGCAGCATGTACATTCTTGAAGGATGGAAGGAACCTCATCAGCCAATGCTTCCTCTTAAAATATCATCCAACTTCTATGGATCCCTTACTGAAAAAAAGACAATATTTTTATTCTTTTTAATTTATTCTTTATTTGATTCCCACAAAATCCATTGCAAATATTCGTTTCTCAAGAATTAAACTTCTCTTTCCTCTCTCAAGTAAGAACCTTGCCTCTTGCTTTGCTGGGGAAATTATAGTTCTTTTACATGAGCAGTCTTTTCTCCTATATTATTTATGTCCATTTGACATCATTTCCTTCTGCTGCCACTTTTTTCTACTTTACCTCATTCTCTAACATTAAGGTGACCATTTTCCATGTTAAGGTCAACCTCTCTACTGTGCTCTTGATCATATCTCCTCCTATCTTCCTATCAAATTGTAATATCAGCCATCTCCCCTCTCTTCCTCCCTTCTTACCCCCCCCCCATCTTCATTTTATCTATATTTGCTGATCTACCTTCTATTAGTATATTCTTCCTCTGCTGAGTCTCTAGACTTCCTCATCATCCCTGTGCATTGGTATACCCTTGCACCTGCTTTCCCCTCTCTTCTTTCTCTCTCTCTCTCTCTCTGTGTCTGTCTGTCTCTGTTTTTCTCTGTGTGTGTTTATGTATCTTTGTCTCTTCTTCCCCTCCCACCATTGCTTTCTATCTATTTTTTGAGTTTTATCTTTCTCTATTAGAATGGAAACCCCTTCTCTCTGTTCACACAGAAACCACCCTACTTCACATCCTATTTACCTCTCTCCTAGATTATTGCATTAGCCCCTTAATTGGTCTTTCTGCCTCAAGTCATTTCCTTCCTCAGTCCACATGCTACAGCCTAAGTAATTTTCCTTAAATGTAGATCTGACTAGGGTATATCACTCCCTTATTCAATAAACTCTATTGGTTTCCTATTGCCTCTAGATTTAATAAACTCCTCTGTTTAGTTTTTAAATCCCTACATGACCTGCCTCAAAGTACATTATTCCCCCTTCCATTTGTTAATATTTGGCCAAACTGGACTTCTCTCATCCTCTTAGCAGGACATGCTCTGTCTTCTCTGTGCTTTTGTCCTGGCTGGTCCCATGCCTGTAATGTGCCCCCTTCTCACCTCTGTCTCAAAAAATCTCTCTTCCTTCCAAACAACTCAAGAACCACCTTTTACATTTATCTTTTTTCCACTGATACTTCTACTAGTGCCCTCATTCTCAAACTATCCACTGGGTAACTATTTCATATCTATTTTCCTTATATTTATTTTATATACATTTACAAATGTACTTCTGTTAGAATTAAACTCCTCGTGACGAGATCTTGTTCTATTTATTTCCATATTCCCTAGCATAGTTGCCTGGTACATAGTAAATGATTAATAAATGCTTGTTGACTGACGTATCAGTTGATGGATGAATTGAAAATATCCTTTTATATGTGAAAATATATCATTTTCTCCCTTCATTAAATCGGACTCCCAAGTATTATGTTAACAGAATACATATCGTTAAGCCTGAATCATGAATTTTGACTGCCCCAATCTGACAACTGACATATTCTTGACTCCTCACATTGCAATCTCTGTGCCAAGATCAGTGCAGTCTCTTCTTCCTTTCTAAACAGCTCTAATTTAAGGTTGGGGGAGGGGACCGGGTTGCTTTCCCTGAATATAGCATTTGCTTCTTAACAAGTTGTCAAGAAGAGCTCATTAATTTCAGTTGAGATACCATATTTTTCACAAGGTGAGCACTGAATCTAATCAACACCATGGGAGAGAAAGCACCATTATTACATTTTGTTCTTGAGTATTCTTATTTAAAATTCTGTTTAGAAATTCAAGTTTCATTAAGAGTCTCAGTTTAGGCAAACCCTTAACTATGTTTGATATTGCCTTCCTGGGGTGTTAAAATGTATATTTGACCATACAACTCTTAAGATTTTAATGACTCATATGAATCACATGTGATACGAGATAATCACTTTGGTCAATAAACATTTGTCAAGCACCTACTATGTTCCATGCAATAGGCTAAGTGCTGGGAATATAAAAAAAGGCAAAAAGAAGCTCATAATTCAAAAGTCATTTGATATATATATTAATCTTGATGATGATGGTGATGATGATAATCTTGGTCCTGTGAGAGTTGGCAAGGAAATTTGACCAACATTTGGGATGTCGTGTGAACTTTGAGTAATTTTAAGATGTTGTATAATTTTTAATAACTTAGATTCTCTTATTTCTTTTAGAAAAAAAGTAGGCCAGGCATAATTGAAGAAATGAATGGAGGTAGGGAGAGAGGAAAGGCTGAAAAATAGAGGCAAGACATGGACTCTAAAATTATTGTCTCTAGTTCAGACAGCTTCCTACCTGTTTACCATTCCCATTTTTTTGATGAGCAAAAAAGACTTTTCATATACCCTATCTTTAATTCCTGTGCTTAGTGGACAAGATTGACTATGACTATTACCTTGGCCAATTCTTTGTCTGGGTACAGAGAAATTACTGGTGTTTTATGTACTGTTGTAAAAATAAGAACTGTGTTCTTCTAATGAAAGAAAATCAGTTGTACTCTTGAGTAGCTTTTATAATTTTTAAAAAAAAATACATCAAAACTAAGAGTCTATATGAAACTGAATAAGAAATGAAGGAATATTTCTTCTTTACCCCTCCAACTTAATAGCATTTTTTCCTAAGTACATAAAGATAGTTTTCAACATTCATTTTGTAAGATTTTGAGTTCTAATTTTTTTCTCCGTTCCTCCTCACTCTCTTCCCTCAGACAGTAAACAATTTGATGTAGGTTATGGAAGTGTTTATTTTGTATATGCTAATTCTTATAGATTTGAATTCGATTGTCAACGAACTCTTTTCTGCCCCATAGATTGTAAAAGTTTTCATTATACCCAGCCCAAAGAGAATCTAAAGAAAGTATTTACAAATAAGCTCAAACTTTCTGATTATCTCTGAATATTTTGTTGGTCTCTTTTCAAATCATTTCATGCTTTTACCTATATATAATGCTACAAATATTAAAACTGATAATAATAATAATAATAGTAAAAGTTGGCATTTCTCTAGTACTTGGAAGTGTGCAAAATATTTTACACACTTGTAATATTTGTAAATAATAAATGAAAAGCATAATTCTTGACCTTCTGAAGATCAAGTCTCAGGAGACTGAGTTTTGGGAAACTGAAACTCAAATTGCTAAATAAATAAAGTCACACAGTGAGGGGGAGTTTCTAAACAAAAGTTGAACCCATATCTTCCTGATTTCATTTTAACACTTCACATCTTTTACTATAGTTGAATAATGCATTTGATTCTTACATTTAAAATTGAATTTCTCTTCAAATATAGCATTGTATATAGATTTGATATTTAGAAGAATACTATAGATTTGATATTTAGAAGTCCTGCTTGTCATTCCCTTCCTGCTACTTAGGAGCTGTGTCATCTTGGCCCCCTCCCACCTGCCATTTTTACCTCCATGCTTATGCTTTATGATGCTGTAACTTCTATGAATTTCAGATTTCTTATCTTGAGAACCTAAACTTGAAAAAAATTAAAGATTAAATAAAATTAATTTACTTAATGAAATTAATTAAAACTTAAAAGCAAAATATTAGAATAGAATATTTTTAAGATTTTCTCCAACTGTAGATACTATGTTCCCATGGTATCATAACAGGTGATGACTAGAGTGGCTAGAGATCTGGCTCTGTTTATCTCAGTTTCCACAAGTGAAAAACTGGGGATAATCATAACACTTAGCTTGAATGGTTGTTATAAGTTTCAAATGAGCTGATATTTTTAAGAAAGCACTGCCATGATGCTTGGACATATAGCAATTTATGTAGAAATGTATATTCCCTTCCTTTCTACCTATTGTGACGTAATGGAGACCAATGATGTCATACCTCTGACACATTCAAACTGTATGAGTTTAGGTAAATTATGGGAACCTCTCTTACTCCCTAGTACATTAGATCAGTAGAAGGAAGTCTCAAAGCAGAAATTGCCTATTAATGAAATAACAGCCTCACTCCCCCTCATGTATCTAATAAAATTAAAATATTCTCCACAATTTTATTTTATGATCACACATACAAGAACACTACATATTTTACCAACTTGTACTAGATAATCACTTTTATTACAGTTCACAAAAATCTCATACCAATGAGCAGAATCAAGTATGTTTTTGTGTCCTTAATAGGCCACATGTCACCACAGCTCCCAGATTCTCTTCAGAAAGCAGTTTCTCTATTTTATTTTTTTTCTATTTTAATTAGATAAAGTTCTTAATGCAGAATGTTTCAAAGAAAAGAAAGTTAGGATGATCCGGAACACTGAACCCCTTCCCACATGAGGTGTACGTCTGCAGGATGTGTGTATAGCTATAATTCTCCCCATCTCACTTTACTGATTCCTCCCCACCCCCCGCCCAGGTCAAAATTAGATACCATCAATAACCTCAATATGCCACAGTCTTGTGTACAGTGCGAAGTTTAAATATTTATTCACCGAGTTAAATCTTTAATCATCAAGGGAAAAGCATAGTTAATAGGATAATAAGTATGTATCATTTTTTTAGACCAGATTTAACCATTTAACTCTTCTGATATTTATGTGCCTTAATCAATGTAATTGTTTTTCTTTGCAAATCATTGTGCAGGAATGGGCAATTATCTTCATAACACATTAGATACTTTTCATGCTTTGCAAGAACAAATATATAAGTGGCTTCTTTGCTCCTATTATTTTTTATTTATTGGTTTGGCAGCAGGATACCAAATAAGTGTGGGATTCAGAAGGAAGTCCAACCTCCCACTGAGGTCACATATTCAGTACAAATGGAAATGATGTCAAAGGCGACTGCAGGAACTGAGCCCATTAGAGCCAAGTCCTTTTCTCTCATTTTGACATCTTTCATTGCAAAACAAAAACCTTAAAAATCATTTCTGAATAAATCAGAATGGAAAAAATCAACATGCCTTTTTTCCATTGATTTGAGGTTTTTTCTAGTAATTTTCAGCAATTGGAGGTTGTGGGAGCTTTCCCCAATCAGAAGTAAATGAGAGAGAAAAGAATTGTAATTAAATAAAAATAATAATAATTTTTTTAAAAATGTGACCTTGACTGACAATTTTTAATCTTGCTCTAATACTGGAAGCTAATCATTCATTGCTCTCTGTGTGCAATTTAATGTAAAAATGAGAATCCATTTTAGAAGCAGCTACAAGTTGTCACTTTATGCAGTTCAAATGGAATATTTCAAACATCACATGGTTATTGGATCCATTCACTTTCACGAGTTTGGTTTTGTTTTTGTAATTTGGCTTGTGTTTTATTGTGGTTTCAGTGTGAGTTATCAGTATTTTCAATTGTTCTCTTGTGATCCTATTAGAGGTTGTCTTGGCAGAGATACTAGAGTACTTTGTTATTTCCTTCTACAACTCATTTTAGATGTAAGGAAAATGTGACATTCAAGGTTAAGTGACTTGCTCAGGATCACACAGACAGTAGGTATCTGAGGCTGGAATTGAACCCATGTAGTTGAGTCTTCCTGATTCCAAGCCCAGGGCTTTATCCATCACCTAACTACTCTTAGTGTGGGTATAATTCAGTTCTTTGTATGGCCCATGCATTGAGTTCACCTGCAGTTTGTCCTTATAGGCCCCCAAAGAGAGATCTTTTTTTTTTAATTGTCATGGCAAATTTCCCATCAAACTGACCTCCTCCATCAGATCAACTTCCCCCCCACCTCCATCAAGATTAGATGTTACTTAGGCATCAATGCTTTAGTCTGCTTTATTATGTGCACCTGGCCATACCATTTAACCTCTGTTTGCCTGAGTTTCTCATCTGTAAAATGGGGATTAACAACAACACCTAATTTCAGGATCTTTTGTGTGGATCAGTTGAGATAATTTGTGAAGTGCTTACCTTCCTGGTCCTAACCTCTTGGGCCAAATAGAAAGTCTGATATTTCTTCCCTATGACAATCCTTCATGTGCCCCTGAGACTTCTCCAGGCTAAACATGTCCAATTCTTTCAACCAGTTTTTATATGTTATAGATTCAGGCCCTCAGTCCTTCTGGATGCCTTCCTATGGATATTCCTTAGTTTATCAATGCCCTCAATTTGTGGTATCTAGAATTGAACACAAACCTTGAGATGACACCTATAATATGAGAAATGGTTGTAATGTACATCCATTCATGGTTCATTCAAACAATGAGTTAACAATTATCACGTTCCTATTCTGCACCAACAATTGTGGTAGATGTTGGGGATGAAAAATAACAGTGAAATGCAATTATCCTTTCCACATCATGGAGGTTTAGGGCATGGTACCCTATGACCTAGAAAATCTGTGTAACATGTTTTGACCCTCCCTTCATACCAGAGAAGTCTGAATTATTATAGTATTAAAAGATAAAATACATGGATATAATACAATTATATATATATATATATATATATATATATATATATTTCTGAGTTTCTAACCATTTTTGTAGTCTGGTGACCTTTAGGTATCATTTGTGGCTTCCTCAAAACTCCCTAAAAATTCCCATTTAATCATTTCTGATGGAGATTCGTGATATATCAAAATCATGATGGGGAAAGTTGCAATGTAGGAGCAATAACTGTAGTCCCTGTCCTCAAGGAGTTGTTGAAGGAGACAACATATGTCCACATGAATATGGTATAAGTAGCTAAATAGATACATGATTTTAGGAGCACAGCTTTACTCTTCTGGAAATTCCTTGACTGACGTTTTGACAGTTGAAAGTGACCTCAGTTGCTATCTAACCCATCTCATACATACAGTCCTCTACCTCTACCTTGAATGTTTGGTACAGAATGCACAAAAAGTAGCCGTCCAACTTCTGCTTGAAGATTCCCAAGGAGAGATAGAATTAAATCATTAAAATCATAGATTCATTTCTGATCCTGCCTTCCAACATAAAGGTAGCAATAAATCATCCTCTCTAAAGAAGCACTGTTCTAGTGTGATTCTCACATATTTTAGCACATGGATACAAAAATCAGTCAATCAATTAATATTTATGAAGTGCTTACTAGATTTAAGATACTGTACATGAGATGGAATAGGGGGAAAAGTTTTGAAGTAAGTAGTTCTTTTTTTCTGTTCATTTTTGCTCTCAGCTTTAATTCAACTGGATTTCTTGAATGCTTCTTTCTGGTAATGTACACATGTTGTATCATTTCTTTTCCTAACAATCAGAAAATTATCAGTGCCAAAAAGGGCATACTTTGCTTTAAAGTACTTTATTAGCATAATAATAATGGCCTTCATAATTTATTTTCATATAAATCTAGACATGAGTTAATCCTCTGCAAAGCATCGGACTCTCCCAGATCAATGAGGATAATTTTCATTCTCTTAAATTGGTAGAGCAATTCAAAGTCACCTAAAAATATAGTAGCATAGAATATAGGTCCTAGAACTCTGATTTTCTTGTTATATAGGATATATAGATGATACAGTGGCTAGAGAGCCAGGTCTGGAGTCAGGAAGACTCATCTTTCTGAGTTCAAATTTGATCTCAGATACTTATTAGTTGTATGACTCTGACCAAGTGACCAAGACCCTTTTTGCCTCAATTTCCTCATTGGTAAAATGAGCTAGAGAAGAAAATGGCAAAGCACTCCAATAACTTTGCCAAGAAAACTCCATATGGGGTCATGAAGAGTTGGATGCAACTGAAATAGCTGAAGAGCAGCAACAAAGGGTTCTAAGATGAGGAACTCCTTCTACTTATATAGTAAATTTTCTGCAACTTAAAGAGTCTCAGAAATTATATGGCACTGAGAGGTTAAAGGATTTTCCAAAGATGCCACAGGCATTTTGTGTCACTTGAATCTAAGTATTTCTGGTTCCACAGCTGGTTCTCTTTCCAATATGCCATTCTTCTTCCATAACTGTATTAAGTCTCTAAGAGGTGAAAACTGTGCATAATCTTATATCCTCTCTTCTTGAACTCTGAACCAAGAGATTCTAAATAATAGAACAAGAGTCCAATTTTGGTCTCCATTTTGATTTTAGATACCAAGAAAACCCAATTGAAAAACACCCAAATGGTTGGGAAAGGACAGTCTTGATGTCATAGAAGGCAAACTAGTACTTGTTATCAATGCTTCTCGCATCAACTAATCAATATTTCTTGATCATCGGCTACTGTACTTCTCATACATAAAATATCAGTATGGATTCTGTTCCTATTTGAAAAATAAAAATAAAAAGAAGGCATCAAGGCACCCTTCACCTTCAAAGTATTCATTTGGATAACAGAATCTCAATGTCAGTGCCTTGTCCTTTATGTAAGTGTTTAATGTAGTTTCAAAAAAGTTTACAGAACTTTGAGAAACTTGATTTTCAGTCATGCTGCTTCTCTCCTATTTCTCCTATTTCCTTACTCCCCAGCAAAACCTGTCATTTCAAGTTCTCTCTTCAGTACTTACCAGATCTATACCTTAACATTATTTATTATAAAGAGCAGGCACTCTGTATGATTGATTTAATCCTATAAAAAGGTGTTAACTCAGTGGAATTGATAATACAATGGTTATCTAGTTTATCATATGAATTCTCTAATTCAGTATGATTGATTTAATCTTACAACAAATAATGGTTCTCTAGTGATATAATGATTGGTTTATACTAAGCATACTATAATGATGTAATTGTAATAGAGTATATAAACTGGGGACAAACTCCACCTGAGAGGGAGAAGACAGAGGACTGGAGGCTGGAGTTCAAGCTCTGGGACTCAGACAGACTTAAAGATAGAGATCTTCCTGGTGGCTCTCCTGCCTCCTGCACTGAAACCAAGACCCATTGTGGAGGGCCTCCAGAAAGCTAGCTGGGCCCCAGGCAAGGGAGACAGACTGTGAAGGCGATAATAAAGACTTTATCCCTAACTATTCTTGTGGTGGATATTCTGCTGAAATGGTCTGGTCTGCAGACTTCCAGAAAGCTAACCAGAACATTACAATTAATGAAATGGAAACCAGTTTAATTTAACCCTTTCTTATCCCAATTTTAATGAAAATAAAGTCAAGCAACTAAAGTAGAAAATATTCATCACTGAATTTAAAAAGAATTGGGTTCTTTTCTTTTTTTCTTTTTTTCTTCAGTGTCCATAAACTTTTGTCCTAAAGTTTACTGACACTGACAAGCATGTTTGCAGTTATAATTCATGTTAAAGAAATAGCATAAGATACAAAATAAATGGCACTGCACATTTAGACTTGATATTGGATATTGGAGAGTAGAGAGGGAAAGAACTCCCTGACAATTAGAGACTTTCCAAAGTTTGCTTTTTTAATGAGTTTCTTCTTGGAAATCTTCAAATAAAGGTTGGATCATCATTTGTTATTCTGGAGATTCATATTTATGGTACAGGTTGAATTCCACAGCCTTCACAATCTCTTCAGACTGAAAATCTAGATTTTTCAAATATTACAACTATAATCGCAACTGTATCAATTGCTGCTGCTATTAATAATAATAGTTAATATTTATGTAGCACTTTAAGGTCTAAAAAATGCATTTCAACTACTCTCTCATTTGATCATCCCAGTGAATAAGTTATTTTATTGTCTCCATTTTATAGTTAAGGAAAGTAAAGCAAACAGAGTGACTTGCCAAGGGATATATGGCTATTGTTTGAGACAGGATTTGACCTAGGAACCCTGACTCCAGGGTCATCGATCTATCCAGTTCATTATTACCTACATTTAAAATTAAAATTTCTGAGTCCTTCCCTTTCCCAAATGTCCCTACCATTTTTAAAAAAAAATATTGAAAATCCATATACTGTGACCTTTTTGCTCCAGTCTGAGTTATAAGTACTGATGGGGACCCTCCTTCCTCTTTCCTCCCTCCCAAGCACAAATTAGTATGACTTTTCAATCTTAATGTTTTCTGCCTCAACTCAAACTGTTAGTATGAGAATTAATATAGTCCAGTTATAAATTCATAATCTCTGGAAATTTAATGAATTTGCTAACTTTTCTTTACAAGTGGAAGGAAATGAGGTGGGGGAGGAAGAGCTCATACAATTCTTTGAGATTTTTTCCCTGCTATCAAAGTAACAGGCTCAGCACATTCTTCTATCTCCTAGGGATTAAGAACCAGTGGAAAACTAATGGTCCAGGAGTATGTGTGTGTTCTAGGCCATCATTTTCTTCCTGTTGGTCATTGAACATTAAGAAGTCTTTTAGCCTTGACCTTTTTTAACTAATTTGATTCTGTTAGGAACAGAATTCAGATTCCTATGCTGCTAAGAATGTAGTGAAAGTGCCATTTTATCTGTATTTTATTTTCAAATGAAGGCATGCTTCAGTTAGCAGAATCAAAGTTAGAGGAGGTTATCAGAGCCATCTTGTATGATAAATTAAAGTTATTGCTCTAAATTGAAAATTAAGTTTTCAGTGAGAATAAAAAGGTTTGTACTCTTGTTAATTCTGAAGAACTCATTCATCCTGTGTAAATTTGTATTAAGGATAATTATTGTATTCTTTGTTGCACCTAATAAATATAAAGATTCCAAATATTTTACTTCTCAGGGAAACAAACTATGGGACCTTGAATTGATTTTATTTTTGGTGGGGTTTTTTGCCTCTTAATTTTTTTTTCTTTTAGTTTTCAACATTCACTTTTATAAGATTTTGATTTCCAAATGATTTGTCCCTCTTTCCTTTCCTTCCCCCTTCCCAAGATGGTAAACAATCTGATATAGATTTTAAATGTACAGTCAATAATATGAAACATATTTCCACATTAGTCATATTATGGAAGAAGAATCAAAAGTAAAGAGGAAAACCACAAGAAAGAAAAAAGTAACCAGGTGGAAATAGGATCTACCTTGATCTACATTCAGACTCCATAGCTCTTTATCTAAATGTGGATGGCATTTTCCCTTATGAGGTTTGTTAAACTGTCTTGAATTACTGTACTTCTGAGAAGAGCTAAGTCAGTCATCACAAAATGTTGTGTTACTATTATGTTTTCCTGGTTCTGCTCACTTTCCTCAGCATCATGCAAGTGATAATTCCTGCAAATCTTTTCAGGTTGTGCTGAAATCTAGGTGCTCATCATTTCTTATTGAATAATAATATTCCATTATCTTTGTATATCACATCTTGTTCAGCCATTCCCCAGTTGATGGACATCCCCAGGATTTCCAGTTCCTGTGACATACTGGGTAGAACATTGGATTTGGTGTGAGAAAGGCATGAGTTCAAATTCTGTCTCTGATAAGACATTTTGTGAGATATATGAACTCAAGTGTAAACATCTTATTAACTTTGGACAATAATAATAACTGACATTGGCAGGTTAACATTTTAAAAGCCCTCTTCATCCCTCATCTCCTTTTTGCCAGGGAAAGTCCTTGTGAGATAAGTAATATAGATCTTATTGTCTCCCCCAAAATTTAGTATGTAGGTCCTCCCTCCTCATGTGCCTATTAGAGTTCGTAGTTTCCTACAAAGCTCAGCTCAGATACTAGTGATCTACCCTTCTTAACAGCAGCTAATGCCTCTCTCTTCAAATTGTCCTATTTTTATCTTGATGTCTGTTTATTTTTATTTATCTATATGATGCTTCCTTTGATAGCATGCAAGCTATTTGAGTCAGGGGATGTATAATGGAAATATAATCTATAAGTACATATGTAATATATACCTCCCTTTGTGTATATATATTAGAAATATCTTCCCTTTCTAATATATGCATTTAAGCTTATCTAATTACAATATATTCTCCTCTAATATATGTATATATATTTAGTAATGTTATAATTTAGTGCAGTAATATTTATTTTCTCATATGTATTTTATATTTAAACATACCACAGTCTAATATACTAAGGTATATTCTCATCTAATACATATGAATATATTTGGTTATAATATAGAATAATTCACTAATATATATTCTCTCAACTGTGTTGTGTGTATGTATATATAATATACACATTTATATAATCAGTTTTAATATAGTCTAATATACTAATATATGTATGTATGTATATATATCCACATGTATATTTGTATATGTATGTACATCTACATATTTAATCATACTATCATCTAATATTCTAAGATATTCTCCTCTAACGTATATATGCAATACGTAGATATATATGCATATATTTAGCTAAAATCTGGTACCAAGATTCTCCTCTAATTTATACATATGTGTTTATTTACACATGTACATATATACTACACATATGTTTATATTTATACATTAGTTATGATATATTCTTATATACTAATATATATTTTCCTCTGATATATGTAACTGTACACATATATATGTATAAAAATAAATGTGTATTTGTATGTATATGTGTATGTTCTCACACACATATAAATTGTCCTTCTCCATTGCCTCCATTCTGTAGCTGATCAAAAACATTCTGCTTTCCTGAGCAGCCCTACTCACTGGCCTTCTTGGCTGACAAACTCTCTCTTAAGTCCGCGGGTGCTCTGAGCGGAGTTGAACAGGATCTGCTTAAATTAGAAACTCCCTTGAAAAAAGGGAATCAGATTTATTTATCTATCAGTTCAGAAAGTCAGAGGACACGGGGTTAGAGATAGTGATAATATTCCCTTTAATGGAATGGGCCAGCAGATACACAAACTTGGAGCTGAAGGTCATTCACATACTAATAGACAGAATTTTTTTTTCCTGGAGATATGATAAAGTGCTTCAGTGCTATGCATAGACTACAGAAAAAGGGCCTTCAAAGCACTAACTGCAGTAATAAATAGTTGCTTTTTATGGGTGTCTGATTTCTACAACTGCAAATTCAGATTTAAAAATGGGATTAGGTACCTTGCTAAGGATTTGATGGGGATGAGTTCAGGGAACTCTTCCTATATATCAATGAAATACATCTGGAACAAAATAGCATTTTCTTGAAATAGAGAACCTTCTAATTATTTTTCTCTAAGGTCCTAGATAGCTCACTGGATAGAATACTGGGGTTGGAATCAGAAAGATCTCAATTCAAATCTGGTCTCAGACATTTACTGTGTGACCCTGGACAAATCACTTAACTCAGTTTGCCTCAGTTTCCTCATCTGTAAAATGACCTAGAGGTCAAAATGGCAAACTACTCCAATATCTTTGCAAAGAAAGTCTGAAATGGGGTCACAAACAGTTGTACAGAAAGGACTGAGCAACAAAGGCCCTGCCTTGATGTCTCCACAACACATGGAGTTCAAATTTAAGCAGTTTCTGTTCAACCCTGCTCAGAGCACCCACAGACTTAAGAGATAGTTTGTCAACCAAGGCAGACCAATGGGTAGGGTTGCTCAGAAGTTCAGAATATTTTTGATCGACTACAGAAGGGAAGCAATGAAAAGGGATAATTTATATCTCCCTGTGGAAATACACATACATGTACATATACACATTTATTTGTAAACATATACATGGGGACACACACACACACACACACACACATATATATATATATATATATATATATATATATATATATATATTAGAGGAGAATGTATATTAGTATTCTTGGCAAGTCTGCTTGTGCAATAAGCTGAAAGATCTTCTAGGCTGTAGGGGGTTCAAATATAGTTTCCAAATAGATAAATAATGGTATCTATACTAGGTAACCTCTTAGCTCCTTTAAGCATAAAATCTATCATCTTTTGGTCCCATTGATATATGGATAAGTGTACTTGCCAACAATGCATTTCATGATGCATTTATGCCTGTCCCTGCCCTGTGCTGTCCAGATCCTCCCCAAAACTCTCCATAAAGAAGTCTGTCCAGTGCACTCAAGGCTTTCCTTGATAGTTTTTGTCAGCCATCCATTTTTTTATTCCTCTCCCCTTTTTGAACTACATGGCCTATCCAGATTTTTTTTCAATTGTCCATCTCCTCATTTTTAACCTCTTTTAGCCCTTCATTCTTTATTGACATTGCATTACAGCCCCTATTAGCCATTCCCTTTGAATGACCACCGACTTTAATTCTTCAGAGACTATGGAATTTTATAATATATCCATGAGGAGGAAGTGAATAGTGAGTTCAATTTTGGCCATGTTGAATTTGAATTTCCAGGGAGGTATTAAATTAGGTTGATCCAACAGAAATTTTGAAATGTACATACAGTACCTCTGAGGCTGGTAATAAAGACTTGGAAGTCATCTACATAGCTAAAACCATGAAAATAAATACAATCCTAAGGAATAAATGGAGGGAGAGAAGAAAAGAGTATTGGTGATCCCATACTTATTTAAGGATAGTCTTCAATAAGGAAGATGGGTGGAAAGGAGATAGATGGATGAATAGACAGAGACACACACAGAGACAGAGGGAGACAGAAAAAAGAAATTTGAAGAGGGAGAGAGAAGGGAAGAGAGAGAGTAGGAAGAGAGGAAAGAATGATTTATTAAGTGCTTATAATATGGCAGATGTTGAGAATACAAATCCAGTCCTTGCCTAATGAAATTTACATTCTAATAAGGGAAATTACATAAAAAAGAGCCAACAAATGATATGGGAAGTAGGAGCCAGATAAATTGAGAATGTAGTTTGGAAAGCCATGGATTGGTTGACTTTGAAGTATGTCTAGCATGAGTACTATTTGAAGTAGTAGTTCTGGGGAAGAATTTACTAATCAAAGGGGATTGTAGTAGAGATGGTACTGTTGGTGATGTAGAGAGCTGTTGGGGGAGAGTAGAAAAATTATCCAAGGGATAATGAGCTGGCCCAAGTCTGAAGGAAAAATATAACTAGACAGTAGAAAGACTTCATGTCTAGATTAGAAGTTCAGATTTTATCTTAAGCACATGTACCAAAGTTTCTGAGTATTGGAAATAAGACACTCTCAATTCTTGCTTCAGAAGTACTGACTTGCCAGATCCCACACACCCTCAAGGTTCTTGCTCATGTTCTTCTTCCATGAGGAATTTCCCAATTGCTTCAGCCCACACAGATCATTCTATTCTTTGAATTTCTGTGACACATCTGAGCTACGCCTCTAATTTGAGGAACTGAAATGCATAGAGGCTTATATGACAATCCAACAAGCTCATGTCCTGTCTCCTCAATCGTATTCTTCCCACGGCCAAGAACTATATATTAGATTTCTTTTGGAAATGTGTTTGTGGCTTTTTCCTGTTTAAAGAGACCAGAGTCATTAAAAGAGGAATGAAGCTGATAATTATTTTAATGATTGATGGAATGGGGAGAAAGACCTAAGTTCAAGAATCTACTATTGTATCATTAGAGATAGTATGCACTGCTTCTACTCAATGATTTCCCCCCTTCATCCACAGTCTTCTCTTTTGTTTCTACCCAATCCCCTTTAGTAATTTCAAACCTTCTTATTTCCAAAAAGCTACTGTGCTATTCTCAGCTGCTGCTGAGGAATCCATCTGAATGTCCTCTCATTCCATCTCGTTTCATTCCCCCATGGTCTCCTCCTCCTCTTTATCATTTTTTTTTATTCTTGTCTTGTTTGCATTCTCTTTCTCTTTTTTTTTTTTTTCCTTCTCAAAAGTATGATTATTGTCACAGGATCATGGACTTTAAATGGGAAGGAAACTCCTGAAAAGCTTAAGTGCTTTTCCCAAGGCCACAAATCAATCACAGGAAACATTTATTAAGTACCTGCTAAATTCTGATTGCTATATCAGGTGCTAAGGATATAATTATAAAAGTAAAATAATCCCTACCCTCATGGAGCTTATATTCATCTAAAACGACAGAACACATCCAGCTTGTGAGTGATGTAGCCAGAATTGCAGCCTGTATTTTCTGACTTTGAATTGAGTGTGCTTTCTTTTCCTCCATACAACCTTTCAGATGTCTGAAAATGACAGTGTAATTTATGTTTCTGAGAGTGAATGAAATAACTTCTTTTCAAGCTGTGCAGAGAAACACTAATACCACCACACGTCTATTACCCAATATGCTCCCTTGCTCGCTATTGAAATTCATCTAACCACTTCAGTTGTTTCTTGGGAAGTCAAAGGATCACAAATCAGTGAAAAGTTCACAAATCAATCTGTACTATTGGCCTTATTTCATATTTTCTCCTCTCCCTTCCATCCCCAATCCCGTACTATTTTTTTTTTTATGTGGAAGTAAATATTAAAGAACAGACAGCATGGGAAATCATTGGACTTTCCTCCTCCATCTATTAAAAACAGTAGACTCATTTATGGCATTGCCACCCACACCCATATGATCCCATTTATTGTGTTCCAATATGATTGTTATTGTTTTTTCATGGCACTCATTACTAAGCCCACTTCCTCCAATTGACTTTAATATTTGTTGGGAAGTCAAGAATAAATAAGCAAGCAATCATTTGGCTTCTCTTTACTTATGGCCAAAATATGATGAAAAAATGAGCTAAATCTATAAATCTGGCTCTCAATAGAACACACACACACACACACACACACACACACACACGTACTCCTCACACCTCTTGTCAACTGTTCTCTACAGACTTTCATAGTTATGGAACTTAATGGTGAATTAGTGGCATTTGATAAACATTGATATCCAAGTATGTAACAATTCTTGTGAGTGAATTCTTGAAAAGGCTGCTTGTTTTTTTTTTTTTTTAAGTCATTCTTTTAACTGCTCTGTGTAGTCCATGAATAACAGGATTTAGCTTCCCTCACATAGAAATTCTTATTTTTCTTAATGTCCTTTTCAGTTTTTTTCCCCAAGATTTAGTAATGCATTTTTCATCCACATTGTGGTATTGAGGGCCATGGATAAGAATAATTCAGATTCTAAACTTGAGAAGGATATATCATGTGAGTAGAAAATATGTTTTCTATATTTGCTTTTCTCCCTCCATTCTAGGTGAAAGACCTTACATTTTTGGGTCTTTTTTTGAAACCTGCAAAGTTCCATTTCCTCCTTCCACCCACCAGCTTTCCATAATTTGTATGGTATCTTAATTATCTTAGTTTTGAATGGGTCAGAAATTCAGAAATGGTAATGATAAATAAACACAGAAGTAGCTAGTGTTTATCTTCATGGTGGAGGATGGATCTGAGGTGATCAATGTAGTCCCTACCTTGCCTCTGATCCCAAATGGTTGGCAATGAGTTAAAGAGAATAACCTGATGAATGAATAGATGAGGAAATTAATGAAAAAAAAATTAAGTACTTACATTATGCAGAGAACTGCGCTAAGCATTGAAATACAAAGAAAAGTTATAAAGTCCCTGCTCTCTGGTGGGTATCAGATGGCAAAGAAGGAAAGGGGCAATTTAGTTTATTTATTCAATCAGAAAGATACATATGTGTGTGTGTATATACTTTTGTAGAAGCATGTAAATATATCCATACATTTATATACATGCATGTGTGTATATATATATATATATATATATGCCATATAATGGGTATATAAATGCTCTTAGTAAAAAAGAGAAAGACAAATAAAGGATAGCGCATATGTAGAGAAATGCCAATCAACATATCAATTATGTTGATAAACATAATTTAGATTAGCATTTTACCTATTTCAAAGAAGGCAAGCTTGTAGGGAGAAGAGGCAGGATAAGTATGATCTCCCAGCAGGTTTTAGAATGACAAGTTCATAGATTAGAGGTGGAAGGGGTCATGATTTACTTGCCACTTGACTTGTCACCAGAGCCATGCTGGAGTTGATTCAAACTAGCACACAAGCCAATTGTTCAATTTTCAGTGGGAGCTTTTACACTAAAATTATTGCTTTGTTCATTCTCATACTTAAGAAAGCAATGGAAAAATATTAAAAATCTAAATTAAAATTAAAAGGGTATCATAAGTATTTCCCTAAGTGTATCCCCAATTCAGAGAATCCATTATTAAATATTGTCATCATATCCCTGATTCTTTATCAGTTAAAGTCTGAAGGAGAACTTAGTAGTTGGCCTAAAGGGGAGATTTTTTACTCAGGTGTGCGATGGAAACCAACTCTCATATTCTGTGTGTGGTGACGTATTATAGAGAAGAAGAAACAGGGAAGGTTACAGGGAAGTGACATCTATCATTTCCCTGGATCTTAATTTCTTAGGATATTTTTTTAACTGGACTTGTGATTTCATCTATGCCATGAGAAACACTTGCTTTACCAATAGAAATGGACACAGCCTATGTCTAATCTGGCCCAGGATCTCACAGATAGAAGGTGTCAGTTAGGACCTCAAAACAGTTGACCACACTTCTATTTATCACTGCCTCTATAATTGTGAAAACTTCCCAAATGACTAGCCAGACAAAATGGGCTTTTTTTTTAAGGCTTTTTAACAAATTCAGGTGAGATGATATAATAGTGATGTTGCTCCAGATAAGTGTACTGATTCATTAATTAATGAGTCAGTGAGAATAGGATTTGGGAATATTCTCTTTTCATTAGATTTTTTAAAAATTTAGACAACTTAAGCTTGTTGGAATTAAATGATCGATATGCCTGCATGGCTTATTAATTACTTAATGAGACTTATGTAAGTTGTTAATATACTGTAAAGACAGAGGATATAGACAAGATTGAAAGTTTAGCTCAAGGAGGGAGCTAGATCTGTGAATTGTTTAAAAGGAAATCTTTCCAACTGTACACATTTAGGCTGTTTGCTAATGATTCCTTTTAAAAAAGTAAAGAATGTATATGTCAGGTTTTTGTTAAGTTTTTCTCTCTAGAGCATAGTTTGGTAGGCAAACACAGAATGTCACAGGACCGTTGGGTTTGTGAAGTGAGAAGTGGGGATGGCTTTGCTCTTAGACGTGACTTGAAAGACCAAGTCCTTGTTCAAATAGAGATCATTCTTAAACATGATCCATCTTCCCCTTTCAGTCCCCAACACAGACTATGATTCAACTCCTTAGATTATAGAAAGGAGACAAAGAAAAAATAAGACCTCCAGCCACATCTCCTCCCCATCTGCTGGCTACTTACTGTACTTTAAAAAAAAAAATGTTCAAATTCCCAGAGAGACTCATTATAAAGCTGAGATTGAAGTAAGTAATTAATTCAGGAAGGTTGATATTGGTTTTTGATGCACTAGAGACTCCCCATTCATCTGCTCAAGTGTGAAAAGAATACTGCAGATTGTGAGTAAGAAAAAGAGATGACAAGACAGGGACTTGGTACGTACTGAAAAATATATAAATTTTTAAAATGCCTTCCAATTGTTAGAAAACTGGTTTTAATTAGAAACATTCCATGGGAAAAAAAAGATCAAATGTAGAATCTTTCAGTTTAGTGGATCCACACCATGCTTCCCAGA
Organism: Sarcophilus harrisii; assembly: GCF_902635505.1. NCBI lineage: Eukaryota > Metazoa > Chordata > Mammalia > Dasyuromorphia > Dasyuridae > Sarcophilus > Sarcophilus harrisii. The sequence continues at coordinate 32,671,678 of NC_045428.1, forward strand.
GACTAGTAAAGGGGGTAAAGAGCTGTGACCAGAAGTCTAAAGAGAGTCTCAATGCAGTGATGATTTTTTTAAGGATTTATATTTCATGTCTCATTAGGAACTGCCCCCTCCATCTGGTTCCAAATTTCTAAGACTTTTTTGTGGAGTATTAATTATGTCATAAGAAATAACTCTTTAGAGAGTTTTCTCCTGGAACATTTAGTGTGCATATTCTTCAGTTAAAAAAATTTTTTTTTGCGTATTTTTGATCTTCAGTTATATCACATGACCTTCACAAATTCTTAGATAACACATTTCAGTTTTCTTCCCATTATAATTCTGTCTTTTGTGGGTTTTTAAAAGGCTTTTAAAAAACAGGTTTTTGAAATAGTGTTTTTTTAATAGGCTTTGATAACTTTGATATATGAAGGGGTCTGTGATTTAACTAATGCAGCACTTATTCCACCATCACAAGTCTCATTCATACATCTCTCATTCTGTATGATATATCCAAGTCCACTCAGCACCCTGGGACCTTCTTCTAATTTCCCTGATTTGACATGGTTGGGGCATCTTGATGATGACTAGAGCACCAGGTATAAAGTCAAAAAAGATTCATCTTCCTCAGTTCAAATTCGACCTCAAACAATTAATAGCTGTGTGACTCTAGGCAAGTCACTTAACTCTGTTTGCTTCAGTTTCCTCATCTATAAAATGAGACTTATCTAAGTTGAGAAGGTAAATTGATAAGAAAGAAATGACAAATGATTGTAGCGTCTTAGAAAAATGAGATCATGAAGAATAGGACATAATTCAAATTCCTATCAGAGCCTGCCCACCTTCTTTTCCATTTATATAATCTCTCTTTTAGCGTCCTTTACATTACAGTTCTTGATCAGGAATATGTTGCAGTTTGCTTGAGCTCACCATGCTTTTCCTCATTTCTCTTTTTTGTTTAACAATAGACTCATTTTCCAAATATTTCCCTGCTATTCCTGAGCTCAAGGCTCTGGTGAATTGAGATAAAACAATTAATGAATGATCTTTTTATACTGCTTCATAGTTTACAGAACTCTCTGGTTACATTTGAACTTCATAGTAACCTAGTGAAGTAGGGATTTCAGGTGGAATAACTTCCATTTTTACACATTAAGGTATCAAATCTCAAAAAAATTGTCTTATCTCTGCAACATCAATTTAATTTTTTTCCCTGTCACTGTTCAACACCTCATTACGATCTACCTACTTGACAAAAATGGTACTATAACATATTTTCACACTTCCACTTGCTCCTTATCCAATCTTTCCTTTATATAGCTACCAAAACAGTCTTCCTTATTCATAAAGTTTAATTGTAGATTTATAGGATTCTAAGTCTCAAGCTGAAAGGGAGCATAGAGGCCATCTTATTCCTTGCTCCCATAAAGAAAATGTCTCTTGGTCCTATAAAAAAAATGGAATCAGGAAGTTTAAGTGATATCATACAACTACTGCTACTGCTGCTGCTGCTACTACTACTACTGCCACCACTACTCTCAACTTAATAAGGTCTCCCAAATATTTTACATTATATTAATTATAGTAATATTAACTCAAGTAATCTTCTTGCAACTTTGATAAAGAGATATACTTATTATGTCCATTTTATAGATTAGGAAACTGAGGCAGAATTTAAGTGACTTGCCCAAAGTCATACAGCTAGACTGGATTTGAACTCAGGTGTCCCTGGATTCCCAGATTCCACTATATCTAGTTTCCTCTAGGCAGACAATAATCTTGCCATTAGAGACAAGATTTTAACCCATCCTTCTTATACTGAACCAGCTATGGGACTCATCTGCTGAAATTTGTTCAATGGTTTCCCATTGATTACTGAAGAAGACGTATATCAAGGCCCACTATCATCAGGACCTACCCATTTTAGGTTTTAATACCATATACTACCTTCTTATTGTATTATGTTGTAACCAATTGGATTATTGGCCATCCCCTTCATATGACTCATGCTTACATCTCTTTTGCTTTTCTTTAACTTTTATTTTGGATTTCTTGAATTTCTTTACTGTTCCTAATCTATACATCAGTCTGTTGAAATCCTTCAAGATTCTAGTTTTTCAAGGTGTTTTTTTTTTTTTTTTGTGGGAGGGGTTGTTATTATAGCCATAATAAAAAATGAATGAAATTATCTTTTTAAAAAGAAAGCAAAATGTAAAAAAGGATTATGCACAAAATGACTGATATCTATTACATATAATTTTGTTTTCAAGAATGTCAGTTCTGTGTGCAACTTTCTAAGCTATCCTGCTTGTCTGGGCTTATTCTCAGTTTCTTTCTGTTCTCTTCTGTGCATTTAAAAACAAACAAACAAACAAACAAAAAACATCTGAGCAGCTAGTTGGTAGAGCACCAGTCCTAAAGGCAGGAGGACCTGAGGTTGTGTGACCCTGAGCAAGTCACTTACTCCACCCCCAATTGCCTTAGCAAAAAAACAAAAAACAAACAAACAAACAAACATTGCAAGCACACATAATTTTTTTTTTTGGGGGGGGTGGGGTAGGGTGGCTAGCTTCTCCATCCTACCCACATCTCCAATGAGTGAACAAAAAAGAAAACAAAACCCTTATAACAAATTTACATAGACAAGAAAAACAAATTTATACTTTGGTAAAACCCATTCAAACGTCACCTTTTCTCTGAACGTTGCTCGATCCCTTCCCTCATTTTTCTCTATCCAGTCAAAAACACAGCCTTCCTCACTGGACTTTGGCCATATTTCTTTGTTTTTATTCTATCCACTATCTCAATCTGATAGCACAGTTATGTTTGTGGGAAACCATCTCACTAGGTTGACAATTCCTGGAAGGCAGGAGCTATGGCTTCCTTATCTATGCATCTCCTCCACAGCTTAACCCAGGACTGAACATACAGTAGGTGAATTGGCTTTTCAGAGCTCTCACATTGAAACACTCAAATGGTACACTTTGGTTAGAATTAACCTGATACATTATCATTTATTTATTAAGAGCTGATTTTACTAAAGTTTTAGTCTGAAGAATAAAGTTGACTTGTCCAACTTCAAAATATGCCCTGATATTTCCTCTACAAAAGGTATTTGACATGCAGAGAAATTGGGGACCAGGGAGTTAAGGACTATTTAAATTACCAGTATGTAAATAATGAAGCAGAACAGGGACCTTCTATTCCCATCCTACAGTTGTAATAATAGCTATCCGAATTGCTTATTCAACCCCTAGAGTACTTTTTCACCTTTTTAAAAAATTCAACCCAAAACACAAGAGATGTGAAAATAAAAGCAGAACAGGAACCCCTTTCACTCCGATTTGCTGTGGAACCTGTATTGGCGGCACCATCCTGTTCTGCTGTGAAATGACATGTCGGGTGGGGTTGGGCTAATGCATTCTGTCACGAAGTTGACAGTAATCTTATTAAAAATATCCAGAAATAATTTGCTGTGTGGGACACAGTGCATTTTTCATTTTACTTTAAGCAAAAGATTCTGAAGGATTCGTTCCAAGTTAAACTTTTATTAAGGTCACATTCGAAATTGAATTTCTTGTTAGTTTTTCTTCCCAGGGATAGGATTGGCTTATGATTATTTTGTATTCGTCTTTGTGTTGTACTCTGGATGACAATGGATTTGTATCTTTTAAAAAGAAAGACATTGACACAACCATTTATAACAATAAAACATTCCTTGGAAACATGACTTGGGACTTAATTTTTCCCAATGATAAATCCTTGTACCAAAGTTTTTCTCTGATGCCTCCTCTGGGATGAATGTGACTAAAACCCCGATAGTCATGTCAAATTAGCCCAAGCTCTTGCATTTTGGCATATACCTGGAAGTACCAATCAGTTGTGTTTTTGTCATCTGCAGGTCAGCCCAGCCAAGATCAAGGAGACGGTGTAACAGAAGGCTGGCACCAGGTGATGGTTTCTTTTGACCACGCCAGCTCATGAAGTCATCTATTAAGGTCTGGAGGGGTTGTGATCTCTGTCTGTGGAAAGGTGTACTCTTCCTACTGAGAAAATCAACAACCTTTTGAAACATCAGAGTAAGTCATTAATCGTTCTGGAATCAAACAAAAACTTTTTTTATGATGAGGGCAAAAAATATTGCTTTATTATAACCAATAGTTTTCTTTATAGGATTTGATGTATCTTTAGCCAGAGAAGGTAATTTTGACATTATTTATCTTTCACGGTTAGTAACTCTTGAGCTAAAGAAGCATGTTGTAATATAACATTGAAAATAATAACTAATATTCATATAGTACTTTAAGGTTTGCAAAGAGATTTATATATGTTATTTCAGTTAGTTCTTAACAAATATCCTGGATATCATTATCCCCATTTTACAGGTAGGGAATCTGAAGCAGAAATAATTTAAGTGATTCACTTAATGTTACAAAACTAGCAAGTATTTGAGGCAGTATGTGACCTTGTCTTTTTGACTCAAAGTCCAGCATTTTTAGGTGCCATCTAGAAGCTAGATGAATCCTTTCTTTTCACAGGTGAAAAAAAGCTATGTAAGTATCAGGCATGAAGCAATAGGTATCTACCCTTGGATACTAACAGTTGACTAAAGGTGCTAGGGTAACTCTGTGATCCTCTGATTCTTTGAAAGTGAGGTCCAGAAAGCTTTGGTCATTTGCTCAATCACAGAAGTAGTATTTAGCACATTGAAATCATACAAATATCTCACATAAATAACTCTTTTGATTTTGTATTTTCATCTGTGTGTGTGTGTGTGTGTTGGGAAGAAGAAGTTATGGAACCTGAGATTCTACTGGTTTAAGTAATTCCTGATGAGAGATTTCCCTTTACCAGTGTAGGCTGGCCCCTATTCTGGAGCTTCCAAGAGGCATCTAGGGCTCTAAATGTTGAAGGATCCAAAACCAGTATTATGGAAAACAGAATTTGCCCAGACTCATGCAGCTAGAAAATATTGCCTCCAGGTTTCCTAAATCCAATATCCAGAGTTCTTTCTACCACTTCATGCTGCCTTATATGTCTACAGTTATAGAGTAATTAGCAAAAAAAAAAAAGAATAATTATAACCTAAGCAAGTATTTCAGTGACTGTTAATCTCACTTTCATTCAGGATGCTTTGTAAGTTTCATGACTTTGTGGATTTCGGCAGATGTATAAGACCTAAAATAAATTACACACCAAAATTTTCAAGGTTTTAGGACATAGATTACTGTCTGAAAAAGTAAACAAAGGCTGCCACATTTTAAGGGTATCGCATTTGGATTAAGGGATGTTTGTCTATCAGCAATGAAAACTATATATACACACACACACACACACACACACACACACATATATATATATATATATATATATTTGTCATCCTTAGGAAAGTGGGCCACTGGGGATGCAGATGGGACAGCTGTGCTCCTTAATTGTATTGGAATTAATAAAATGCAACTTTTACAACCCATTTGCAACTTATCACTGGGGAATACATTTTATTGCCACTTTGGGTGCCTTTTAGTTAATAAATTCTTGCCTTTTGAATGTAAGTGTTTGGCTTCAAATCCCAGATACAAGTTTATTAAAAATTGTAATAGTTCTTAGAGACTATAAAATGAAATGAAGTGCACAGAATGTGTGTTTCCAGTGCTTGACTTTAAAACCATTTTTTACATGACTAATTTCAATATTTCCAACTTAAGCAGACTGTTGTTGAATTTAAATGATTATTAAATATTTAACCAGCCAAAGACATGATCTATCATTTTGGACTTAAAAATGTTTTCTCTTCATTTCTTAGACATTTTAAAATTATATCAGATGAACTCCTTAAATTAATACCTTTCCCTAATGATTATGCAAACCATATATTTTTTTAATTCAAAATCATTATTGCAAATTCTGACTTAGCAGCTCTTTAAGCATAGTGACACCTTCGGTGAGAGCCACATAGAAAGACCCTGAAGCTAAAGGCACTTGAAAAAGCTAGGTTAAAATACATTCCTTTTTGGTTGAAATTTGAGCTTTTGGGACTGAGGATGGAGTATTGCTTCACTCAACATTAATCAGGTATTAACATTCCTCTATTACTGTGTAAACTGAGGGTGTAGGTTGCTGAAAGTGTCTCAGAAGTGAAGATTTGTCCTAAGAAATATGGGGGCATTTGTCTTCTGCGTTCCCAGCATCCCTTTATGCTGTTCATTCTCCTCTACTTTGTACTCTCATTTTTCAATGGAGTAGAATCCATAGAACAATAACTTCGGAAGTAAGAGAATCTGAGTTGAAATGTCCCCTCTGATATGTCGAGTTTAACATTACTTAAATCATTGGACCTATTTAACCTCAGTTTCCTCCTCTATAAAATAAATGAATGGGCTATGATGCCCACTGAGGACTTTTCCAGATATAGATCCATGACTCTAATTCCCTATTAGAACTTTCTATTTTAGAGTGAGAAGTGATTTGAGAGGTTGTTTATTCTAAGTTGTTCATTTTTATTTTATTTTTTAAGGAAACTGAGGTCCAAAGAGATTAAGTCCACGGTGAACCAGTTTGAGGCAAGATTCAAATGTAGATGTTAACTGACTCTAAATCAACTACTTATGCCACTGTACTATAGCTAATTATCTTCAGGTTTATTATTTCCCTAACCTCTTTGAGGGTAACCCATAGAGGCAAGGGAGAGAGAAGGACAAAGAGACAGACACTCAGACAGAAAGAAAGACACAGAGACAGTGAAACAGAGGAAGGAAAGAAAGAAGGAAGGAAGGAAGGAAGGAAGGAAGGAAGGAAGGAAGGAAGGAAGGAAGGGAGGGAGGGAAGGAGAGGAGGGAAGGAGGAAGGGAGGGAAGGAAGAAAGGAAAGAAGGAAGGAAGAAAGGAAAGAAGAAAGGAAGAAAGGAAAGAAGAAAGGAAGGAAAGAAGGAAGGAGGGAGGGAGGGAAGGGAGAGAGTAATGGATTATTTGTTAGAAATAGTATGGATCTTCATGATCCATATCACTTCATGTATTACTTGAATGTAAGCAGATACAATAAAGAAAGGCTGCTTCATGGTCCTGCTTCCATTATATATATATATATATATATATATATATATATATATATATATATATATTAGTCCATCATTTCGTGAATTTTTCCTGGAACCAAATGTGTGACCAGCATCTTGGGGCACCTAAATAATTAGAGGACATGTTGGAAGTCATTAGTGTAGGCTAGAATAATTGCCCTTGATTTCTCAGAGGAGAAAGAACTTCAGTCAGTCCTTGAAGAATGACTACCCAATCAGTCAGCAAATATGTTTTAAATAATTACCATGTGCTGAGGAGACACACACACACACACACACACACACACACACACACACAAAATCTCTCTTGTCAAAGGATAGGACTAGGAAGGGTAAGTTGAGGGCAAAGTGGATAAGCAGAAACATAGACTTGGGTGAGTGATAACAGAATGACCAGACTCATACAGTTAGAGATTCTGAAGAGACTCCCCTTGCTAGGAAGGCCAACCTAAACACTTAATTCCTCATGGTAAGAGAAGAGGTGTCAAGGATGTATCAGTTCTCTTGAGGCAGCCCATTCCATATTCAGAGAACTCTAATGGTTCAGATTTTCCATGTGCTTCTATTCAGTTTTTATCTCATCATTTATACCCTCTTCTTCATGCCATCTGTTAAATATTTGAAGATGGCTCTCATGTCCCTTTTATGTTCCTTCTAATCACTCTCTTTTTTGCAAAATCATTTACCATATGACAGAAACACAACAGTTTTCACCATTGTGACTCCCCTACTCTAGAAATTCTCTATCCTCTCAGTGACCTTCTTGAAGATGGTATCTGAAACTGAGCAAAACATTCTAGATCGGAAATGTTAAACACAGGATCTTCTTGCCTCATTGCAGGATGAGACACTCATGAATATGGTTCTGAACCAGATCAAAATGTAACTCGGAAATATTTAAAGTAATTTTTAAAAAAGAACATAGATAATGGTAAAATGGATTGTCTAAGACAATATGTGGCTCCAGAGAGTGCTTATATGCGATTTAGTGACAATCTTTCTTTTTGACTTTGGCTATATTGCGCTAATCTGACCAAGACAGAGTATGGAAAGTCTCTTACCTCCTGTCCTTGGGCTCTGAGTCTTCTTTAATTAGCTCAATTTCATAGCAGCTTTTCAGGAGCCACATATAGAGAAGTAGTAGGCTAGGGAGGGTGAGGAAAGACCACATTAGAAAGTGCCTAGAACATGCATACTTATTTTGTATTTAATTTATACTCTAATATATTTAACATGTATTGGTCATCCTGCCATCTGGGGGGGGGGGGGGGGAAGAAGGGGAAAAAATTGGAACAAAAGGTTTGGCAATTGTCAGTGCTGTAAAATTACCCATGCATATTACTTGTAAATAAAAAGCTATTAAAATAAAAAAAAAAAGAAAGTACCTAGAATCTACATCGAGAAAGAGGTCTGTGGAGATTGAGTGTAGATCACAACATAGTATTTTCTACATTCTTCTTGTTGTTTGCTTTCTTTTTGTTTTATTTTCTTATTGATCAGATTTTTCTTGTGCAACATAATTGTAGAAATATGTATAGAAGAATTGCCCATATTATCATATATTGAATTACTTGCCATCTAAGGAAGGGGGTGGGGTGGGGGAAGGGATTGAAAAAAGATTCAGAACTTAAGATTTTGCAAGAGTGAATGTTAAAAACTATCTTTGCATCTATTTTGAAAATAAAAAAGCTAAAAATAGAATTTTAAAAAGAAGTGCCAAGAAACTAGAAACAAAAGAAATCGCCACTAGTGGTAATTTCATATTTAAATATAAAGTGGATATTCATGATTATTTAAAGATACAGGGAGATTTGATACAAAACACTTGTCACAGTTATGACTATTCTAAAACATATTAATTAATGTTCAAAGGATCATAGGATTTAGTGTTGGAAGGGCCCTAAGAGATCATTTATTTCAGTACCCTCATTTTACAGATGCGAACACTGTGGCTCAAAGTGTTATATTTATCCATTAACCAGATGTGTTCAATGATATCTTAACTGTGCATCAGCACATTCTTGGCTGTATATTATATCATTCTATACTGACATTTTACCTTTAGTTTAGCTGTAAACATCTACAGATAAATTCAACAAGCAAAAATATTAAATGAGTCTTTAAATAATTATTTGAGAGGAGAAATGCAGGAAGGGGAGATTAAGATATGTTATTCTATATGTATAGGAGAAATCACAGCATGGAAACTCCCACCAACGCAGATCAACAAATAATAATTAATGTTCTTAGAAGTCCCTGGGACACTGAGATTTGTCACACAAGGAACAAGACTTGAACTCAGAAGTTCCAGAATTCAATGTCTCTTATGTATTAACCCAGGCTTCTCTTAAATTATATACTTGATAGATTTTTTAAAAATGTATATTTGAATCAACTAGGCTACTCAACTATTCCCATTCTAAAGAAAATATATTCCAATTCCAAAAGAAAAAATCTTGGAGCATTAGGGGATATGGGAGAGAAAAAGAAACTCAAGCATTATGAGCAGTAATAAGAGCTGTTTAAAGAGAACTCTTTCTCTTCAGCCAGACATCTCTTCCTTTCCCAGCAACTGAATTCCTTTAGATTGCACTCCTCTATACCCTTTGTTGGACATCTCTCCACCTGCTCTTTTCTAGCTTCTTCATACATGTTGTTTTATTTTTCCTATTAGATTATAAGCTACCAGAGGATGAGAATTGTCTTTTGCTTTTTCTTTTATCCCTAGCATGTAGTACAGTGCCTAGCAGATAGTAGATGCTTCATAAATATTTACTGAATGACTATTCATAGAGTTAAAAAGGAATCCAGACTCAACAGAAATACACTAACCCCCCTCCACATACATTTACTTTCTAATTTTTATGTTGTTAAATTAGCAGTCATTATAGTTTACAAGGTGATTTCCTATGCATCACTATGTTGTTTAATCTGATGAAATCAATAGTGTCACTGATATTTTGCCCATTTTTATACATGAAGAAACTGTGGCTTAGCTTAATTGGCTTCCTCAAATTGCTTGAATTTAAGTGACTTGTCTAGGCCACACAGCTTGTAAGTGGCTGAGGCTATTTGAGTTCAGGTCTTCCTAGCTCCATACCCAGCACTCTATCCATTGTGCCATCTAACTTCCCTAACACAGCTAGTATTGTCCAGAGATGTCTGCCTTAGGAGTTCTCTTTAAATAGCCCCTTACTCCTTCTCACAATGTTTGAGTCTCTTCCTCTCTCCTCCCTCCCCTAATGCTGCAATAATCTTTCTTTTAGAATTGGAATAGATTTTCTTTGGAATGGGAATAGATGAATAGCCTGGTTGAGTCTTTCTAATTTCAAGTCCAATGGTGTTAAAATATAGAAGTTCTAATCTCAATATGTATAATCTTGTATAACCAAGAAAAAAAAATCTTGCATTTTTCCAAGCAAGTGATTTTCAAATTTCCTGTTTTTTTTTTATGGGAAGCATGATATTGATGCCTTTAAATAGCCACAAACAGGATGAAATATAATTAATCATATTAGGGAATAAGCATGGATTAAGCACCATACTATGTGCCAGACACTATGATAAATCCTTTACAACATTTTCTATATAATTATTAATCTGTCAAAAAGCCAAACACACTAAACAAAAATATATAACAGCTCCTCCCTTTTGTAACTTTATAAAAATATACTGATATCTCTTTTTTAATCTTACATATATTTCTGAATATATCATTTCTCCCTACCCTACCCAGTGAGCCATTCCTCATAACAACAAAAAAAAGAGAAATTAAAAAAAAAGCTTAACAAAATTAACTAGGATGTCAATTGAGTCTGAAAGTATATGCATAATGTTCCATAGTCATAATCTTCCACATCTACAGGATGGGATAGAACTGCATTTTTTCATCTTTTCATCTTTTCTCTGGGGTCATTAAGGATAGGGTTGTTTAATCCTCTTTGTTAAAGTTATTATTCTCTACATTTGTATTTTTGCAATTATTTATATTTTTCTTGTGGTTGGACCTGCTTGATTGTGGATCAATTTATATGCCTTCCCAGCCTTCTCTGAATTCTTCATATTTGTCATAGTTATGGCAGAGTAACAGCTATTCCTTTTGTGTAACACAATTTATTTGAATATTCTCTTGAATACTCTTGAAATTGGATACCTGTTCTTTTATTTCCCCAAGATCTTTACTTTTATAAGTGTTGCTACAAATATTTTAGCATACAGAGTACCTTCCTTTCTGTCTCTAACTTCCTTCTAGTTCATTCTTTCTTTTAACAAATGGTTGACTATTAAATTCCAAGTTAATCATCTGATCACATTTAGTCATTTTTTTACCCTGAAAGGCACTGCTGTGCTCAAGGACTAAAGTTAAAGAAGAAGGAAAAGTACAGTGTGATTGTCTTTAGGTAAGCATCCTGTGTCAAAAGCAACAAAACAAGGTCACAAAAATAGGAACAATTACTTGGGTTTCAGATGAGAGCAAGAGAAAGAGAAGTAACTAAACTACAGAATAGCTGACAGCTTTGTCAAATAGGATTCAGGACTTATTTGTGGCATTTAAACCTTGCAATTTTGTCTAATTTCCTCTTTAAAAAAATGCCATAGCAGTAAAATGGAAAGTGTGGCCATTATGAAGGACTTGAGAACCAAGCCATTGAAGTCAGCTGATAAGAGTCTTTCTAGTGGATTCTTCCATAGCCAGGGAAGTGTAAAACACACTGAAGACATAGAAAACAAAATTGAAAAGGGAAAATCAAGGAAGGAATAAGAAATTAGTGATGATCAGCAGTTCTCTTGGGCCTAGGAATGCTCAATTTAGTTTAACGGCAGATTTATTAGTATCGTGCCCATGGCCTAGGTTCACATTCTGGCTCCATTACTCATTTCCTCTGTGACCTTGGACAATTGATTTCATCTCCTTAGTCCTTTACTTCTTCATCTATAAAATGAGATGATTTGACTAGATGACCCAGAGGTCTTTTCCAGCTTAAAATCTATGAACCATGGAGGTACTAGAGGAAGAGGGGAGGGCAGAAATCCCCTAGCGAATCACACATCCCCTGGAGGTTTTCCCAGACATACTTTCCCAATAACATTGTTAATAAATCTTTTGACTTAGCAAACGTTTTTAAGGGCCCGTTATATGCCATTATGCCAAACATTGAGATTATTAAGACAGATATAAAAGGTAGCCTAACCTGAACAGGTGTACCTTCTACTGTAATTATCCCACTGTGAAATCATGAAACTCTATTTGAACATTATTCAGACCATCAACTATTTCTACTTTATGTGGCTGCATTTCTGTGAAAATTATTACCATCTCTGTCTGCCCTCCTTCACAATCTTTTCTCATGAAATGTAAACTTTTCATGGAGCCACTTAGTGATGTTGGACCATATATTTGTATGAGTTGAAGAGATTTCTGTGCAAGGTTTCTTGATTCTAGGGTAACTCCTTTACTATTTTGACTGTCTGGTCATAATTTCCTATATAGTATGATGGAAAGAGAACAATCTGGAGTCAGAGGATGTGGTTTCAAGTTTGTAATATTTTGGTAAACTATAACAACTGGTTCTCAGGGGCGCAGGCGAACTTTACTTATCACACACTTTTATGTTTAATCTCCTTTCTTAGTCTTTGTTCCATCATTTTTTTTAGTCTAACCCATCAACCAAACAATAAATCAGACTGTTTTTAGCATTTGCTGAATTCTAAAGTATAACTGCCCACAATGAATATGTAACAACTGCTTCTTAAGAGCCAAAATGATCTGGCTCTAGCATACTCCTAGTTCAAATCCTCCCTCCTACACTTACTACAAACCACAAAATAATAAAGTGGGAACTGAAAGCAACCTAAGATATCACCAAATCCAACTCCCTAATTGTACAAATACAGAAACTGAGGCTCAGAGATTAAACCACTCACCACAGTCATATAACTAGATGTAGAATTTGATGTAGAATTTGAACTCAGTTCTTCCTAATTCTTTAATTTGCTTTTCAATGTTTTTCAATGCATAACACTTAATGTCTCTAGTCTGTCCCAATTTTGTCACTTATAAAATAAAAGAATAGGACTAACTGACCATGGTGGTCAATTCTAGATTGATTCAAGATCTATGCTCCCTAATATTTTTACTCAATTCCCCACCATCCCCTTTACTACTTGTGATTTGTATTATCTACTTTGATGGGGTAAGACACATGGTCAATTTTTAATATATAACACAAAAATGCTAATTAAATAGTAGAAGCCAACTTTGATTGCAAACTTTTAGAAATTACTTTGATGGAAATTAATTCCCCTTCTAGGTAAAGAATATTGCCAGATGAGACCATCTTTTCTTATAATTTTTTGTGATGCATTGGTATGTTTCGGAAGGCAGACGCTCTTCTCGCCCCATTTACAATTTATGGCCTTTTACATTTGGAAGCCGATCTGTTGACTGAGAATCATGATGTTTTGAGAGAAGCCTAATGCTTACAAGATGCCTCATGAATATTTCAACATTCAGAATGTCACAGTTGGAAGAACCTTACAAATTATCTTTCTAATGCCCTCATTACAAATGAAGAAACTGAGGATAAAAAGAAAAAAAATTGACCAGGGTCAGACAGGAGGCTTCTTGGAGAGGTGGGGCTAGAAACCTGCTCTGCTGACTTGCAATTTGGCATATTTTCTTGTCCAGTACAGCTCACTAACCTTCAGGATCCAGATTTGCCAAGCCAGTATTTTTGTGGTTTTTTTTTTTAACTGAAAGTTATATTTCTTGACACCCTTTATTTGTCTTGTTTGGATAGGGAAAGAGGTCGTTCTGACTTCATTAAGGAAGATTCTCATAATATGAAAACTCTATTGATTGAAGGATGAAAGAATAAGTGACTTGTCCATATCCATGAAAACCTATATATGCCTAGGTTTTGTTATTGTTGGCAGCAGTGGATGGATAGAATTGGACTAAGTTGGGCAGCTAAGTGGTACCATTGTGCATAGTGCACTGGGTCTGGAGTTAGATTTATATTTCTGAGTTCAAATCTGACCTCAGACATTACTAGTAATGTGACACTAGGAAAGTCACTCAACCACCTTATCTGTAAAATTGGAATAATAATAGCACCTACCCTGGGGGTTGTTGTGAGGATCAAATGCAATAACCTATATGAAGCACTTTGCAAACTTCAAAGACTCTCTAAATGCTAGCTGTTATTATTTTGTTGTTATTCTAGGAGTCACACCCTTCATTTGCTAGCATCCTTTAACATAAAAAAATATAAAGCACACAGAATTTTAGAAATATTAGGGGAAAGAGTGCCTACATTAGAAATTATGTGATATTGAATGAAGGGGATATGTGTTCTGTTTCCTCAGAAATATTTATCATAGGGCAATATGTGAAATATGTCATAAAATAATTATTAATTTGATAGAAAGAATGAATATAGTATATATCAAGTGCTTTCCTTGTGCAGAATGGTAGAGGGTACTTGATGGGCTATAAACCCATTGGTGAATTAGGGGAATATCTCCCCCCATTATGGGGATATTTCCCCCAGTGGAATGGGCAGATGAGGACAATTTGTTCTGATGGCTATGAAAGCATCATTAGGAGCTGGGCAAAACATTGAAAACATTGGCAAAACACTGGATACCAGGCCATATCTTGTCACTGGACTTTGGTCACTGTGGAAGAAAGAATGATGACTTTGTGCCTTTTTTTTCCACTTAAATCCAATTCATGCAGGAATCATTTTATATATATTTTACTTCTTCCTTGATAGACATTTTTGGTGCTAAATTTCTACTGCATAACTATTTTTATCAGACAGATTTCGATTCAATATTAGTCCTAGTAGAGGCATTCAAAAGTAGAACGGACTTCCTCAGAAAGTAGTGGATTCTTCTCTGAAAGTCTTACTGCTTGTTCCAAAATGTCACGTACAGAATTCTTGTTCAGATGAAAGTGGCCCTAACTATCTGGCCATTGAGGGTCCATCCATCCCTTTCCAAAACTCTGATTCTGTTATGCTCTTTGATGGTAGTATTCCTTGGAGCAATGATTCTTTGAAAAGGGTATCAAGAACCTCTAGGGAAAATCTATCAGTTCCTCTCTCTCAGGAAGACATAGCAGATGGTCCCAGAGTTAACTAGCTGTTTAAAAAGGAGGATACATTACCTTTTGGAAATCACAATGCTTTTAATGACATAAGTTGCTATCTGACAAAGATTCATTTTTAAAAAGACCCACACACTTTTACTGACATTTTGTGAATGCAGCTGGAACCTAGTATGATCTCTGAACAAGAAATATAAGCACAGTGCCTGACACATAATAGGTGCTTAATAAATGTTTATTGACTAAAAATTAGTTTATTAGCTAATTGACTAAACTGACTAGTTTATTAACTAATTGACTAATAACTTCAAGAATAATGGAGAAGCACAGGATGGGCATGAGTAGTTTACAATACGTGCCAAATAGGAAAATCCATAGAGCCAGAAGTATAAAGAAAGCCATCAGAGAAATATGATAGAGACACACAAGAAAGAGATAGAGACAGACAGACAGATGAACAGACTGACTGGGGGGAAAAAGGGATAACCAATGAACAGTGCACAAGTCCATAGGTATCTATACATTGGAAAGGGACATAAGAATGGCATCTTACATATAGGATTGATCCTTTTTAGTGTTTATAGGCAATGATGAAGAGCCACACATTGGAAAGCATTAATGGATGATAGTCTTCATCACTAATGGAAATACCTATGTCAGTGAGGTCACAGATGCATTGGAATATTTTGAATATCAAAGATAGATACACTAGTGATAGAATAATAGCATTTGAAGAGCAGAAGGGACCCCAATGACCATCTAAATGAAACTCATCCACATAAAAAATCCTCACCATCACATCCCCAAAAAGTGTTCATTCAGCTTCTAACTAAAGACATCCAAGAAAGAGGAAACAGTATCTCTAGAGTTAGTCCATCCTACTATGAAATAGTTATAAATATTTGAAAGTTTGTTTTCCTGGAATCAAACATAAGGTGGCTTTTATAATAAAAAAAAACTGAATTTTAAATTGACCACTATTAATATTTACACTTATAATTTTACTCCAGATTTTAGGAAATGATTAAATTTGCTCTTTTAGGAAATTTTCTTCCCTTCCCCCCAAAACCTCAGCAATGCAAGTAATTTAATTGTATCTATCATTCTCTTGAGACATGGCCACAGTGTTCTCTTATAAGTATTCTTCTAATTCTACCCGCCATTAACTATATTGAAAATGTCCTTCTTCCTTTTTCTCATTTAGACACTTGTAAGAATGTGTCTCAGGGGAAACCATTTGGCTTGGTAAAACTATAACCTAATTCATCAGACTTTACCCTTTTGGGATTAGTACCACAAACCAATTAAAAAAGCTTGGTTTCAAGCTTCAAGTATTTAATTCTATTTTAATTAGAAACCTCCGCACTTTTATTTACATACTTCTCATTCACCTTTCTTTGACATTGGAGATCAAGTTTTCTGTGGGCCACCATGAATGCATCAACCTTTCATCAGTGACATTGGAAAATTATATGTAAAGACATAATTAAGTGTTCAAAGTGTACTTTTCTTTCAATCTGGAAGAACATGGATAAAGCAATTTGGGGCTTCTCATACATTGATGATATTGCTGTAAAACTTGTAGAATTTTAATCAGAGATTTATGTGAAGTTAAACAATGAGCATAAAGTGTTCTGCAAATAACATGAATTTGTGAGCAACGAGGGAAATACCTTATTGTATTACTGTTGTCTGTTAAAGGTTAGAGAGAGTTTCATTTTTAATAGCAAATAGTTACTTCTTAGAAAAAAGCTGATTAGAAGGTTTGACTCTTAGAACCTGGGGTTATGTAGTACAGATTCTTAAGTCAAGGTCAATGGACTGGTTCTCAGAGCAGTCGCAAAACATTTCTGACAATAAAATGGGTTTCTAAGTTGTTCATTGGTCATGACTAAACATAGTGTCTGGCGTGTAATAGGTGCTTACAATTCAAAATATTTATTAAGTTCATACTGTGTGCCAGGCATCATACTAAGTGACTCAGATACAAATAAGAAAAAAAGATGGTTCTTACCTTGAAGTAGTTTATAATCTAAAGGAGAAAGAAGTGCCCCAAAGAAAATTAAAAAGAGGTGGGGAGCTGGAGGTACCAGATATAAAGACATTTTTTTTTCTGTGTAGTTAAAACCAAACAGAAGGGTAGATGGACAGTGGAATTAGCTGGTAGGCCACTTTATAGTTAAAGGAAGATTTTAGGAACAATTTAATACTATACCTTCCAATCTTTATCTAGATAATAAATGTTTATGACTGACTAACTGCTCTGCTCCATCACTTAGTATCATACAGTAAACTCACACTGAACTTGGCATCCATAGTGAATATAATAATAATCATCACTGAGATACCATAAGGAAAGGGTCATTCCTAGTTAGGCTTTTCATCATGTTGTCTAACAGAAAGCGGCTCTGTATGAGCCTGGAGGAATTAGGCTGAAAGTCTCTGATTTGGGTTTTCCTGACAATTTTTTTTTTTTTTTTGCTGTCTACCTCTCTATCTAATATAGGCTATCATAAAGAGGACTGTGAATTTCCTTGATATTATAAATAATTAGGATGAAACAGTACAACTTTAGCTCAGAGCAACAAAATTAAAAGTAATTTTAAAAGTCTGCATAATTTTGTAATCCGTTATATTATGTGTAATAATTCAACAATATGGAAATAAGCAGGTTTAGGATTTAAGCAACAATCTGGATTCTGGATCCATGATATCATTGACATAGGGAACGCCAATGTGAGCAAACGTCCTTTTTCAAAGAAAGTCATACTTTGTCTCTAGTGTAGAGAACTACCTGGAACAATTGGCCTTGACCAGGGTCACACCGGCTTTATCTGAAGGCTGAAAGATTATCCTATCTGAGACTTGAACCTTTGATTTCCTGACTTCAAGGCCAGAAGTTTATTCACTATTCCCGTCCAGGAAAAAGCAGATAATTCAAAAAATTCGGAAGTCTAGCCCATTTCTTCTGTGTATGTCTTTCTTTCCACTCATTGGCATGAACATAGGGCTTTAGACTGTTCTGAAATCAGTTCATTATCATGCCATATCAAAATGTTCAGTATCATGCCAAGATGGCCTGACCAGGGAGACTCTTCTCCAGGCGGATGATGTCACTCTTTGTCCCTTAAAATGAAAGCTCACGTGATCATGTTCTAGCATTTCTCATCTGGATGTTGTGGAGTTTCTCCCCATGAGTATCAATAAACCAAGATCTTTGTAATAACAACAATAACAACTAGCATTTGTATCCTGCTTTAAAGTCTATATAGACATGACATTTGTTATCTCATTTAGTTCTCACAACAATCCCAAGAGATAGATGTTATTATTATCCCCATATTTAGCTGAGGAAACTGAGATAGTGACAGGTACTCACACAGGTATTATCTGAGGAAAGATATGAACTCAGCTATTCCAGTATTTAGTATGATACTTGGCTACCTTAAAAAGCATATATACACATGTACACACATATATGTATTGTATGTATACATACGTGTGTATATAGGTGACAACAGCTATACTGTGTGTGTATATACACATATACATATAGAGGCAAACACACATATGGTCTTATTTGATCATTAAAACAGCCCTAGAAGATAGTTGCTATTATTATACCCATTTTAGAAATGAGAAGATGAAGACTGAAAAGATAAATGATTGTACTCATCTAGTCATGTCTCTGAAGTCGCTGGACTAATCATGGTCACCAAGATAGTACGTATCTGAGGCAGAATTTCAATTTATATCCTCCTGACCTTAATTCCAACACTAACAATTTATAATCTATCAAGATATATCTAGGCAGCTGGGTGGAAGGGTTATTAAGAACGCTGAATTTAAAAGTGAAGATTTGCCTCAGCTGCTTGATCAATATGTGACTCTGGGCAACTAATTTAATCCCTCCCAGCCTTAAAATGCAAAATGGAGGTAATAATAGCATCTACTTTAAGAAGTTTTCATAAGGCTCAAATGACATACTTTTATATGAATTTTGAAAATCTTCGAAGTGCTATAAAAACATTAGCTATTGTTATCACTATTAACAAATATGTGCTGGGGATACAAAGCTCTCCTTCATTCCCCAAAAAAACTCTGTCATTAAGGAACTAATAGAATAGCTAAGGATGATGTATATGTATACATACATATAGTACATGCATATGTTTATATAGGTATATAGAGCATATACAGAAACACAGATATGTCTGCACATGTAGGAAAGAAAGAAAGAAGAAAGGAAGAGAGCAAGGAAGGAAAGAAAGAAAAGATAGAAGGAAAAAAGGAAGGAAAGTAAGAAAAAAAACAGCAAGAAAGAAGGAAGGAAGGAAGAAAAAGAATAATTGATTACTTTATGAGTATTATGTTCTACTAATTGTGCTAAGCACTTTAAAAATATTATCTCAGAAACAATTTACTTAGTATGTAGCAGACACTATCCTAATATAATGTATTACCTAGCAATGTTGTTAATTTGCTTTTAAAACATAGTATACTATATGGTAAAATGTTGTTAGTATAACTTTTTGGATTTATACTAAGATTATATTAACATTAAGAAGCTTCAGTATTCCAAGCATCTGTGTTTCTTCAAGTGGATTATCCCTATCCTAATTCATATATATATATTCAAGTTGTCACAGAGACAGCCAAAGATGTGAACCTAAAAGCCTTGGGAATAATAGGGCCCCCCAGGCCACTGGGTATGATGCCAGCCTTGAGTCATCATTGAGGGGAGTAGTCATTGGGAAGAAGGATTTCACCTTCTTGAACATCACCTGAAGAAACTGTTGACCAACCGTAATCAATAGATAGACACAAGATCTTGAAATAACCTTCAGATCATCAATCCTTCCAACCCAGATCTCACATTCATTGACCTTCATAGATGATAGTTCTTATGGATAAGGACCTGGCCATTCCACTGGCTGTCAACCAATCATCCATCACAGTGTAAGACAATCAGCCTACTTAAGGCATCAGGCACCCTGACGAAGATACTTGGAAGTAACACATGGCAGACAATTCAATCACTATGTCTACCTTGACCACCATCTGCTCTCAGATCTTCCAGAAAATAGCCCAGGCCATTGACTCCAAGAGCCTTTAAAATAACAATATTCCACATCCCCTGTCCTTAGTTTGAGAATCAGTATCTGTGGAGATGCTTCCTAGCAACTGTAGGGGCTCTAGTCACAGCTAAAAAAGCCCAGAAATAAAAGTTCTTGCCACTAAGTCTTGGCCTTTGCTCAAGATTCTCCATCTAAAATTGGTATCATTTTAGTGGTGGAAATGACTTTCTAAAAAAATATCACCTCCTGGTTTGCTACTACTCACTAAGGACAATGGGATTATTCCATTTGACCTGCAGCTGAAACCTTCCATCCATTTTGTCACCACTAAAATGTGAACTCCTTCAGGATGGGGGTTATCCCAGTTTTTGATATGTATCACCAATGCTTTGCATTTTATAAATGCTTCATTTATCCATCACTATGCACATGCTGAAATCTCCAGTGTCAGTAATGAGAACTTACATTTATAATTCACTTAATTGTACTAAAGTGTTTTGTGTACTTATTTTATTTGATCTGTTATGTCCTTTACTTCAGTTTTCCTTGGAAAATAACTTTAATAATGGTAGACATCCACAAATATATATTAGGAACTGTCCATACATCTAGACATTACAGTTTTCCCAGGAGCATTTCCCAGCATCCTCCATGGGGGGATATCATCTTAACAAGTTAATGATGTTTGTACATGGGCCAACCTGCCATTAAATACATCTTAATTTAACACCTTAGTAGCAACATTGCTCTGATGCCAGTACTCCCTTTTGAATTACCTTCAGTTTATTTAATCCATTTTTTTTTGGTCCAGACCCATGATTCTATCCCATTTTGGAAAATCTCTTCAGTATCAATAATTCATTTGTAACTTTGAATCTTAGAGGCAAAAGCCATTGATCATCCCCACTGTCACCCCCAAGCACACAGATATGTGAGAGGCAGGGTTTTGATTCCAAGACAATCTGCAATTTTACATACATTTGAGAGTCAACTTGTGATAGTGGATAGAGACCTGGGAGACCTAGATTCAAATGCTGTCTCTGACTCAGTCTAGCTTTATAATCATTGGAAGGTCTCAGGGAAATATTTAAGATGACAAATGACAGGATATCTCTAATATCAAGGGAACCCCTTCACTGGAAGTTCTTTTTACCATTGAAATCACCTATTTATACCTTTCAAAATTTAAATGAATTCATTATTGATTTTAGTTGATATTGATATTGTAACAGTCTTTGTGAAGTTTTTCTCATGCACTTTCCTGACCTGCAGATTATTTTTTTCTTTTATAGCAAGTTTATTTTTAATATACAATGCTTCATGAATCATGTTGGGAGAGAAAAATCAGAGCAAAAAGGAAAAACCATGAGAGAGATAAAAAAAAATAGAAAAAAAGAAATGAACATAGCATGTGTTGATTTATAGTCAGTCTCTACAGATCTTTTTCTGCATATGGATGACATTTTCTATCCAAAGTCTATTAGGATTTCTTCAGATCACTGAACCACCAAGCTTTTTTTGTAATTGATCATCACACATTCTTATTGTAGACAATGCATTCCTGGTTCTGGTTGTTTCACTCAGCATCAATTCTTGTAAATCTTTCCAAGCCCTTTTGTAATCGGCTTATTCATCACTTTTATAAAACAATAATGTTGCATTACCTTCAAATATCAAAACTTGTTCAACTATTTTTCAATTGATGGGCATCCACTCATTTTCCAATTCTTTACTAACACAAAAAGAGATGCTACAAATATTTTTGCCTTTACCTTCCTTTATGATTTCCTTGGGATACAGACCCAGTAATGGCACAATTTGATCAAAGGGTACGCACAGTTTAAAGCACTTTGGGCATAGTTCCAAAATACTCTCCAGAATAGTTGGATCATTTCAGAACTCCAGCAACAATGCATTAGTGCCCCAGTAGTCTCACATCCCCTCCAACATTTATCATTATCTTTTCCTGTAGTCTGAGCAAATCTGAGAGGTGTGAGGTGGTATCTCAAAGTTGTTTTAATTTGCATTTCTCTAAACAGTAGTGATTTAGAGCATTTTTTTCATATAACTATAAATGGCTTTAAATTTGTCATCTGAAAATTGTTCATATCCTTTGACCATTTGTCAATCGGGGAATGACTTGTATTCTTACAAATTTGAGACTGTTCCTTATATAGAAATGAGACCTTTATCAGAAATACTAGCTATAAAGATTTTTTTTCCACCTTTGTACTTCCCTTTTAATCTTGTTTCTATTGGTTTTGTTTATGCAAAAATATTTTAATTTAATGTACTAAAAGTTGTCCATTTTACCTTTCATGATTTTCTCTAGCTCTTCTTTGGTCTTAAATTCCTTCCTTCTCCAAAGATCTGATAAGTAAATTATTCCTTGTTCTCCTAATTGTTTATTGAATCATCCTTTATGCTCAAAGCATATGCCTATTTTGACCTTATTTTGGTATGGAATATGAGATGTAGATCTATGCCTACTTACTGACATATTTTTCACTTTTCCCAGCAATTTTTGTCAGATAGGGAGTTCTTATTCCAGAAGCTGGAGTTTGGGGGTTTATCAAATACAAGATTGCTATAAGCCTTGATTATTGTGTCTTGTTATCTAATCTATTCCACTGATCCACCACTCTGTTTCTTAGCCAGTACCAAATGGTTTCAATTACTGCTACTTTATAATATAGTTTTACAACTAAGCTACTTTCCTTTGTATTTTTTCTTCATCAATTCCCTTGACATTCATCTTCCAGGTGAATTTTGTTATTATTTTTCTAGTTCTATAAAATAATGTTTTTGCAGTTTGATTAGTATGACACCAAACTAGTAGATCGATTTAGGCAGAATTGTCATTTTTATTATATTAATTCTGTTTAGGGATGAACAATTGATACTTTCCAATTGTTTAGATCTGATTTAATTTGTATGAAAAGTGTTCTGTAATTTTGTTCATATAGTTCTTGGGTTTGTCTTGATAGGTAGACACCCAAGTATTTTATTTTATCTACAGTAATTTAAAATGGAATTTCTCTTTCTACCTCTTGCTGATAGGCTTTGTCAGTAATATATCGAAATACTGATGATTTATTTGTGTGTTTTATATCTTGCAACGTTGCTAAAGCTGTGAATTGTTTCCAGTAGTTTTTGGATGATTTTCTAGGATTCTCTAAGTATATCATCATGTCATCTATAAAGAGTTATAGTTTTATTTCCTCATTGTCTATTCTAATTCCTTTAATTTCTTTTTCTTTTCTTATTGCTAAAGTCAAAATTTCTATCACAATGTTGAATAATAGTGGTGATAATGGCCAATGGATAGAGCAATAGCCCTGAAGTCAGGAGGATCTGAGTTCAGATCTGGCTTCAGACACTTAACACTTCCTAGCAAGTCACAACTCCAATTGCCTCAGCAAAAAACAAACAATAACAACAAAAAAGAGATAAAGAGGGAAAGTACATCTTGATAAAGGGTACCATAAATAATGAATTAATAAGAGTACTAAATGTGTATGCACCAAGTGACAGAGCAGGCAAAATTCTAGAGAAGATTTTAAGTCAGTTTCAGGAAGAAATAGCAAAATTATTCTAGTGGTGAACCTCAACCTTTCCCTCTCAGAATCAGACAAATCTAATCACAAAATAAATAAGAAAGAAACTAGGGAGATTAACATAATCCTAGAAAACTTAGATATGATAGACCTCTGGGGAAAACTGAAGAGGGATAGAAAGGAATACACCTTTGTCTCTGCAGTATATAGCACCTACCCAAGAAATGACCATATATTGGGGCATAAAAACCTCACAATCAAATACAAAAAGGCAGAAATAGTAAATACTTCCTTTTCAGAACACAATGCAAGATAAATTATATTCAAAAAAGGGCCAAGGAAAGATAGAATAAAAACCAATAGGAAATTAAATTATCTAATTCTAAAAAACAAGTGGGTCAAACAACAAATCACAGAAACAATCCATAATTTCATTCCCCAAAAATGACAATAATGAGATAAAGTACTAAAACTCACAGGATGCAACCAAAACAGTTTTTATTATTGTTGTTGTTGAGGCAATTGGGGTTAAGTGACTTGCCCAGGGTCACACAGCTAGGAAGTGTTATGTGTTAAGAGGGGGCACTGTCCCAAGCTTCTTGTAGAGCTCTCTGCCTTGTCTTTGAGCACAGGAACCCTTGTGTTTACAGGAGTAGCTTTGCCTGCTCTGTTGAGGAGACAGCCTGTTTCCCCAGAGTTTGCCTTCTGAGCTGGGACTGAAAGCTGCCCCACTGATTTGTTCCTCTATCAAACCAGGAATGAGGGTCTTAATTGCTGATTTGCTGTGATTAAGACCCTCTCACGGCATTTTCCACAGTCTATTTCATCTAGGCTGAACACCCTTCTCACCCTGTGGAGATTGACTTTTCCTTAAGTTTTGGCAGTCTATCTTGAGCTGGAGGGTGGTTTCATTCCATCAGACTCTGTTCAGAGGCTTGTTTTCAGGTGGTCTTCAAGAGAAACTGGGAGAGCTGGAACAATTTCCTGACTTTACACCGACCTCTTGACTATACCCTCAGAATTCCTCCTGCAGACTATTGTCATCTTTAAAAGTTTTTAACAATCTTTTGCTTTTACATGTTATAAATTTCCCTGTGTCCCAATGCCTTTTCCAGTCGCACATTAAAATTTTGAAAAGAAAAAAATCTGACAGTGTACACAATATTTCACATCCATTAATTTCTTACCTCTGTATAGGAGTAAGGAAAAGGGTCCTTTCATGTTTATTTTGGGGGGCCAAGCTTGTTCTTTATAATTCCTTCAGGGTTATTTTCAGTGTTCTGGTGTAGAAGTATAATGTGGTAGTTGGGTGTATTTGTGCCAAATGTTGAGAGTAATTTTCCAGGACTTCTTTTTTTTTTCATCATTGTTTCCCTTCCTCTCCCCCATATTCCTCCTATAATTCCAGACTCTGTAAACTCCCAGATTCACATGGGACTTGTTGAATACCCAGAGTTCACCAGTCAGGCACCGTGCTTGTAAGTCATTAGGTGTCCATGAAATACATGATGGCATCCCTCAGAAAACAAGCTAAAAATATAACGATGCTGACCATAAAGAATAAAGTGTGAGATTGTTCTATAATACCGATCGAAAATGTCAGGCTCTATGAGAACCAATCTCTATGAAGTGCTCATTTGTCTGTTTCTCTGTCCTTTTCTGGTTGCTAGATTTTAGGGTTAGGTCACATTGTTTCTGAGGAATTTTCTTTGGGCGTTAATTGGCATCTCAGGCCTGACACTTCCATCAGAAAGACAGGACTGTTAGAGGCACAGGGCCCTCACAAGAATTCACCCGCTGTACATAGGACAGCACATAATGGAATCCACGCAGTGCAATGTTGGGGCAGGATTCCTACGACTCTGGTGAGGACACAGAAAACGTGGCTGGGGTAGGGGCAACACTAGGAGAGATGAGCAATGAGTTTGACCTAATCTGCAGCTGGGGGAAGCTATGGACTTTGGAAAAGCACATGGAGAGATGTGAGGCAGTCAGGTAGCTCAGCCTTTTCTCATAGCTAGGATTAGCGACTTTAAGGTTTTCCAAGCTCTTTACGAACATTCTCATTTTATCCTCACTACAATTCTGACAAGATGGGGAAACTGAGGCACAAAGGTCAAATTATTTGTCCCAAGTCACGCAGCATTCTATTTACTGATCAACCCAGATGCTTTGGTGTTGGGTTTGGAGTCAGGAAAACCTGAGTTTAAAATCCAACTGCAGATACTTAATAGTTAGTTGTATGATGCTAGGTCAGTTATTTAACCTATGTCATCTTCAATTTCTTCAGCTCTAAAATGGGGATAATAATGACAGCTATGTCAAAAAATTTTCATGAGGCACAAGTAACACATAAAGTTCTCTGAAAACTTTAAAGAGCTCTTAGTAATAGGAAAAGTAGGTAGTAGTAGTAGTAGTAGTAGTAGTAGTAGTAGTAGTAGTAGTAATGATAGTTGATAGATAGCTGGCTTTAAAAAGAAGAAAACCTAGGTTCAAATCTTGGCCTCTAATATATACATGTAATTCCCAGCAAGTCACTTAAACTCTTGGTGTTATAGGCAGGCTGCCAAGGCTTAAGTTGAAGAGAAGGTATAGCTCTACATAGGTAAAGAAAACTATTCACCCGGCAGTTTTTAATGACCATAAAACCACAGAGTGAGTCTCTATTCTTACTACTATTACAGTAATTACCATGGTCTACCATGACTCCTTATTCCTACTGTGATTACTACGACTATTATGACTCTTCCTTTCTTCCACCACCACCAAAATTACTACTACTACTACTACTACACTACTACTACTACTACTACTACTACTACTACTACTACTACTACTTCTACTGCTGCTGCTGCTGCTGCTGCTGCTGCTGCTGCTACTACTACTACGACGACAATGACGACGACGATTACTGTTATTACTGTGACTCTTCCTCCTCTTCCTCTACTACTTCTCCTTTTCCTCCTCATACAATGATTTCTATGACTACTTTGACTCCTCCTCCTTCTCTACTATGATAACTATAAATATTATGACTCTTCCTTCTCTTCTTCTACTCTTATAATGATTACTATTTCTCTAACTCTTTCTCCTCTCTTACTCCTTACTCTTAATCCTACTATGATTACCATGATTCCAACTCTTCCTCTTCTCTTCCTCCTCTTCCTACTATGATTACCATGACTTCTCTTCCTCAACTATTACTGCTCTGATAATTACTATGACTCCTTCTCCTTCTCTATTGCTATCACTTCTACTACTCCTGTTACTACTATTATGATTACTATGATGACTCCTCCAATACTTTTTACTACTACTACTACTACTATTACTACTATTACTACTGCTA
Organism: Sarcophilus harrisii; assembly: GCF_902635505.1. Taxonomy (NCBI): domain Eukaryota; kingdom Metazoa; phylum Chordata; class Mammalia; order Dasyuromorphia; family Dasyuridae; genus Sarcophilus; species Sarcophilus harrisii. The sequence continues at coordinate 32,698,823 of NC_045428.1, forward strand.
CTACTGCTATTACTACTACTGCTGCTGCTGCTACTGCTACTACTACTTCTACTACTACAATTACTATGACTAGTATGATTCCTCCTCTTCTCTTTCACTACTATTATTATTACTACAAGTACTATTACTTTTTAATGACAATAATATAGTATTTTTAAAAAGTAAGCTTTAAGGTGATAAATATATGTTTAATCCTCTCTCTAAAGTATCTAGCTACCCACACCCACATACACATATCCATCTATCTATCTATCTATCTATATCCATGTATCTATATCCATAAATATGAAGATACATAGCTGGGTGTGTATATATATATATATATATATATATATATATATATATATATATACACACACACACACACACATACACACACACACAATTATACATATAAAACTAAAATTCTGTGAGTAGTTACTAAATATATTTAACTAGTAGATAAACATCCTCAGTGACTGCCCTAATAGAATTTTAGTTAGGGTCTTCTGCTCAATATTTCATTGAAGCCTTTGGAATTTGATCTTCAAATTTAGAAGACTTGTAATAGCATAAAATAGGGAGGAAAGGAGAGGATTCTACACATGCACACACATATTTACATATGCATTGTATATGCATATTTGAAATATTAAATCCTTATGTGCATTCATGTATACATAGACATACATGAATAACCATATACATAATGCACAAATATATAAATACATGCTTATATATTAAGCAAGAGGTAAAGTTGGGATTCAGCCCTAGGTTTTTTGATTCCACATCCAGCACTATTGCATGGTGCAGTACAAAGAACTCTGCCTTTGGAAGGAGAAGAAATGGATTCCAATACCATATGTCAAAGATATAACTTCCCTGGGCCACCATCTTCCCTTTTCTGCTCTGCTCTAAAGGCAGGCAACTGGACTCAATGGCCTTTGAGGTCTCTTCCAGTTCTAGCTATGATGGTGTGATCCTTTGACCTTTCGAGGTTCACACAGTATTCTGATATCAGGAGGAAAAAAGACTGTCTTCTTCCCTAACAGGAAAAAGAAAGCATTTAGGGTCAGGTCTATATTTGCTGAGTTCCCAGAGACCAGAAGAGATGGCAGGTTGCTGTGACCCGAGCAGTAGGAGTCAGAGATAGGGGCCAATGTAGACATGAAGAGAACAGCCAGGAGAGACAGACTGACTTTGGCTTCACTTCAGGAAGAGCTAGCAGGAGATCCAATGCTTAGAACATAGCAAAGCAGGTCATAGAGTTGAAGGCCCCCCTCTCCAGAAAAGTCACCTGAGAAGAGAGCCGGCTTCAAAACTCTTCACACAGAAGGTGATCAAGTCACTAAGAATAATTGATCTAGTTCTAGGTGATAAGCAGCAGCTACAAGGAGAAAGGTATGGATGGACAGCTAGCTATAAAAGTGAGGCAGTTTGAGAGAAATGGGAAAAAAATATTGAACCAGGAGCCAAAGATGTGGGTTCCAATGCTGCCGCTAATGTATGCTAATCATTGATACTGGGCATTTATTTAATCACTCCTGCAGATACTAGGGCCTACAGGCAAATTTTTTAAAGAAATAAAAATTACAGAGAGGCAGAAATAATAATATAGGAGAAGAGAGTAGATTTGGAATCAAGATAATCTGCATTCAAATATTACTTTATACACATAACTAGTTGTGAGTCTTAATTTCCTTGGATCTAACTTTCCTCATCTGTAAAGGGAAGAATCTGGATTAGGGTCCTTTGTAATGATAAACCTATGACCTTGGGATTATTGAGTTATGCATGTATGGAGACAAATGAGTGCCATAAGTATTAGAGTTAAAGACAGGATGAAGGTGAAATCTAACCACTCATTCAGTCTATTGACATTTATTAAGCATTTGCTAGGAACTGTGCCCAACATAAGAGGATACAAATAGAGAAAGAGCCCAGAGTTAGAATCGGAGCTCTGACACTTAATTACATGGGTGATCTTGGCTGAATTACTTTGCCTCTCATTTTCTCCATTGGGAAAATGAAGAAAATAATCATTGGATGTCTCTGAAGTCCTTTCTGGCTCTGGGTCTGATCTATGGTTTTACTTAAATTTCCTCTTAAGGAAATTGAAGGGGTTGGACAAGTTCTATCTCTTCCAACTCTACATCTTACAAATCTGTGACAACAATCATTAATTTCTACAGGACATCTGTCATTCAAGAGTTTATTGCTGGACACACCTCTCCTTTTACCTTTATTGATACATACCAGTTGGCTTGCTATAAACAGTGGACCTCCCAATTACTCCCCATGAAGTGAGTGCATTTTAGCATACAGAAATTGATTCACTCCTATCCAGACTGGACGTACTACAAATTTGTATTATCTCACTTCAGTGGTGTCCTCTCTTTAGCAAGATAAAACTCTGTCATTTTCTTCTTCCATTCTGTCACATATGCTGTCCATTTCCTACCTTCTCTTTTCTCTTCAAGTCTCCCACATCACTTACTTCTCTCTCAGAAGAGGACTCTGTCACATACTTTCCTGAGAAGTTGGAGGCCATTTGCAATGAATTCCCTCCTTCATCCTGTTTTTTTTTTTTTTTGTCTTAAAATCCCTTGACATTATTTTCATCTGTCTTTACCTATCTTCAGCAATTAACATTCTTAATTCTGGAGGGTGGAAGGGTTCATTATTGTGTCTGCTAAGTACATGTAAGCAATAGAGAGATGGAAATTTAAATAATTATAGTTGACATTTATATAATGCTCAAAGACCTATGTTCTTAATGTCACTGTATACATGCATATATAAGCACATATATAAACATATACAAATATATGTGCATATATAAACACATACATAAATGTATACATATGTGAACTTCACAAAGTCTTTATAAGAAGCCTTACCAAGTTCTCCTTAATTATGATGTGTTCCCTCCAAAATTATTCCCAATTTATCCTGTATGTATCTTGTTTGCATGTTTTCTCCCCCATCTGAGCTCCTTGAGACCAGAGGCTATTTTGCTTTTCTTGAATTGCCCAACCCTTAACATAATGTCTGGCACATAGTAGGTACTTAAAATAAATACTGATCAACTATTTTTAGAGATAAGGAAACTGTAGTTCAAGAAGCTTATGTGATTGGTCACATAGCTTATAAGTGGCAGGTATCAGATTTCAAATGTGATATTGTTTATAAGAAAGATCCTTTTCAGAGGCAGTTTAGATGGCACAATGAATCAGAGCATCAGCCCTGGAGTCAGGAGGAACTGAGTTCAAATGTGGTCTCAACCACTTAACAAGCACTTGACCCTAAGCAAGTCACTTAACCCCAATTACTTCTAAAATAAAAGTTATTAGACTTTCCTTCCCTTGTCATATTAACACAACTATATGATCTTAAGGCTAAAATAAAATAATCTAATCTATGAAGAAACTAAAAGTTTGTGAGATTTAGGAACAGAGCCAAGTTTCAGAATCAGATTCTGCCAACTCTAAAGCTAAAGAAGCTTTTACCAAGCTACATCACCTTTACCATTAAGAAGCTATCTTCTAAATGACCAGCAGGATGAATACAGAAAGGCTGGGAGAGACTTACATGAACCGATGCTAAGTGAAATAAGCAGGACCAGGAGGCCGTTGTATATGAGGATGTATTCTGATGGAAGTGGATTTCTTTGACAAAGAGATCTAACTCAGTTTCAATTGATCTGTGATGGACAGAAGCAGCTACACCCAAAGAAAGAACACTGGGAAATGAATGTAAACTGTTTGCATTTTTTATTTTTCTTCCCGGGTTATTTTTACTTTCTGAATGCAATTCTCCCTGTGCAACAAGACAACTGTTCAGCTCTGCACACATATATTGTATCTAGGATATACTACGACATATTCAACATATATAGGACTGCTTGCCATCTAGAGGAGGAGGTGGAGGGAGGGAAGGGAAAAGTCAGAGCAGAAGTGAGTGCAAGGGGTAATGTTGTAAAAAAAAAAATACACAGGCATGGGTTCTGTCAATAAAAAGTTACAATTAAAAAAAAAAAAGAAGCTATCTTCTGCCCTCAACTAGCTTGTACCCTAATAAGTATTGCTCTAGATATAAAATATATGAGTATGCAAACTTCCCTTCTGCCTTCTCCTCAATGTCTTCTGTTATTTTCTGGCTATAAATGTTTGCCTGAAATCTTCTTCCTCTTATCTCAAAATCTTCCAGTCTCTAGTTTCTTCCAATATCTTCTCAAACACCTCTTCCTTACAAGAATCTTCTGCTCTGCTCAGTTCCTGTGACTTCTCTACCTTTCTTTATATTTAATTTGGGCATATTATAGAGATACTTGTTGTCATCCCGATAAAAGTGCAAGCTGCTTGATTAATATGCATACATGTATATTTATAAATAAAAAATATTTTAATAGGGTAAGCTAGACTTTGCTCCTGATGAAATCCAGTGGTGATTACCCCTGCCTTCTTCTGTGTCCATCCCATGACACCAAAGTTCTTCCTCTTTGTGCCTGTGGCTTCACACAGGGTTTCTGCATGCTGGAACAAATTCTTGATTAGCAGAAACCCACACTGAGTTGCTGGAAAGCATCAGCTATCCCCTGCTGGGGCTCCGAACAGTGGTTTGTCTTGACAGGCAGTCCTATATAATTGGAATTTATCTGCTATATTGCTTTGATATTTCAATCTATTTGAGGATAGGTTTTTACACTTCAACTCTTGATGTATTGTCTTCTCCTTGAGCATGCAGCTGGTGACCTTATTAGTCTTGATGGGGATAGCTATGGAGATTTGCTCATAGAAGTAATTCTCCACCTGCGTTTTTACTTAAAACCTGAAAATTGTCACATTTCAGGGTGGTGAAATATCACTGATATATTGAATCAATACGGAATCCCTTTGAAACTACTTTACCGATCACAGACTAAAGAAGTCATTATGTTTTTTTTTTTTTTTTTTTTTTTTTTTTTTTGTCAACAAAGAATTGGGTTCAATTGTCTCTAAGGTTTCTTTTGCTCTGAAAATCTTTTGGTTCTTAAGTCTTGTACTAATATGTCATATGTCTAGTGTCCTTCCTCTGAGGAACTTGCAATATAATGAGATTGGAAAACAAAAACAAAAACTAACAAACAGGAAACAGCTCATATATCATGGGCTAAAAGGGCTCCTAGAGATCATTTAGTCAACCCCCCACATATGCTGCATGAAGAAATTGACATGCAGTAGGCTAATTATGTCTTAGCTAATTAGTGGGTTACTTATGTATGTAATATGTATGTATTATTAATCAGGGTTAGAATTTAAAACGTTGCTTCCTAGAATCATCATTTGAGGGCTAGAAGGGACCTTGTAATTCATCTATTCCAATGACATCATGTTGTAGATGAGATAATTGAGGCTAGAGATGCCGTAGTGGCTTGTTGGAGGTCAACTAGATAGTAAGATCATGGAGTCAAAACTGGGTGATCTAACTGCAAATCTAATTCACTTTAGGAAATATCATTACTACTTGAGTTGTATTAGTGGAACAGGGCAAAAATATAAACTCTTCTTCATTTAGAATCCTTTACAATCTGTCTTTAAATTACCTTATCAGTCTTTTTTTTTTTTTTTTCACATGATCGACCATTGTTTTCTCTTTTACCAAATTGGCTTATCTTTGGTTTCTCTTACCCAAAAGGAATGCATAGTGTTCCATGTTCTTCATATTTGTCTGTGATTAAACTGTCAATGAATCTCCTTGGATACTCTATCCTCTCACCTCTCTTGAAGTTATTGATTTCTTTTAATGTTCCCCCTTCCATCTGATACCTTCCCTCATCCTTATGTATCAATCCTTTCAACAATATATGAAAGTCTTTATTAACTTACTTTGTTAGATAATAAATTACATTTATAATAATAAATATTATATATTTATTTTATACATTATATATAGTTTATAATAATAATAACAAATTAAAAATAAAAAATAACTTTATTAATTTACTATGTACCAGATATCATAGAAAACATTGAGGAGGCAAATGTCAAATTATAAACAATCCTTGCCTTCAAAAAGATTACATTTCAATTGGTGGGGAGGGAGAAACAGCATACTTAAGGGAATGGTTGCCAGGGAAGAACACTGTGGTTAGGAAAGTTAGTCGAGTGATGAGCCGAGCCATCGGATTTTAGATTGGGGGTCTTATCAGAATCAGTAACAAAGTTGCTCTAGTTATAGTTCCAGAACTGAAGACAGGTAGAGGGTACATACTCCCTAAAATAACAGCTGATGGCAGAGAAAACCTGGAGCTAAGCATAGATGAAGCAGCACTCAATCAGGGAATTGGGACCCTGGGGTAGATACTTTGGGGAGGTTTAAATTCTCTAGATCATCGTTATTGGTACACTTGACATTCTCCAATTGGTAGCCAAAGATTATGAACAGACAATTTTCAGATGAAGAAATTAAAACCATTTCTAGTCATATAAAAATACTCTAAATCACGATTGATCAGAGAAATGCACATTAAAAACAACTCTGAGATGCCATTCTACACTTCTCAGATTGACTAAGATGACAGGAAAAGATAATGATGAATTTTGAAGGGGATGTGGGAAAACTGAGAAACTAATACATTGTTGGTGGAATTGTGAACTGATCCAGTCATTCTGGAGAGCAATACGGAACTATGCCCAAAGGACTATCAAATTGTGCATATTCTTTGATCCAGCAAAAGGCCTTTATCCCAAAGAAATCATAAAAAAGGCAAATGTACCCACATGTGCAAAAATGTTTGTTGCAGCCCTTTTGTAGTGGCAAAGAACTGGAAACTGAATGGATGCCCATCAGTTGGGGAATGGCTGAATAAGTTATGGTATATGAATGTTATGGAATATTATTGTTCTATAAGAATGATCAGCAGGATGATTTCAGAGAGATCTGGAGGGACTTACATGAACTGGTGCTAAGTGCTGTGAGTAAAATCAGGAGATCTTTGTACATAGCAACAAGATTATACGATGATCAGGACATGGCTCTTTTCAACAGCAAGGTGATTCAAAGCAGTTCCAATGATCTTGTAATGAAGAGAACCTTGTGTACTCAGAGAGGACTGTGGGGACTGAGTGTGGATCACAAAAAGTTTTTTTTTGTTTTTTTTTTTTGTTGTTGTTGTCTGCTTGCATTTTATTTTCTTTCTCTTTTTTTCCTTGTTGATTTGATTTTTCTTGGGCATGATAATTGTGGAAATATATATAGAAGAATTGTACGATTTCTTGACATCTAGGGAAAGGAGTGGAGGAAAAGAGGGGGAAAAAGTTGAAACACAAGATTTTGCAGGGTGAATGTTGAAAGGTATCTATGCATATGTTTTGAAAATAAAAATCTTTATAAAAAAAGAAAAGCTAGTTGGAAAGGGTGATATTTTTTCATTTGCTTTGTTTATAATCTATATTTATTTTTCACTGGATATATTTTATCTTCCCAGAAAAAAAAGCATAGTTCTAGAGGGAAGGGACATTTTCAGTTTTGCCTGCATGGTGCCTAAAGAATTGAATAATCAGAAAAAAAGATTTTGCAGAGAAGCAATATAGGATTATAGAGTTCAAAAAATTGGGAAGAATATAGAATAATAGGTATTTAGTAAATGTTAATGAATTGAATAATTAGAAAGAATTTTTTTGTGGAGAAGCAATATAAGATCATAGAGTTTAAAAAACTGAGAAGAAATGTGAGCCTTAACTTAGTCTAGCCCCTTCATTTTACTGATAAGAACAGTGAGAGGTCAGTTGATTGACCATGGATCACAAAGCTGGCAGAGCTCAGACAGATATGCAACTTGAAGAATGTAAACTCTTTGAGGGCAGTAATTGTCTTCATTTTGTTTCTGTTTGTCTACCCACTGTTTAGTCCCATGACTAATACATAGTAAGAATTGATCAATGATCTATCTGGCTGTCTGAACCAAAATATTAATAGTAGCACTTTTTATATTGGCTATGAACTAGAAACAAATGTTGATATCCATATATTAACAATGGCCAAAGAAATGGTGACAGGAAAGAAATATGATGGAATATTATTGTTCTGTAAGAAACAATATGTATTAAGAAGACTGAGGATGAGAGGATGATATGTGAACTGATACAATGTGAATTAATCACAGCTTAGAGAATATCCTATACAAAGCCTATGTCAATGCAAATGGTAATGTTCAAAAGATTTTATATGCTTATAAATATTATAACCAAAATTGATCCTTAAAATGTATTGAGAAAATATGCCTCCTTTCCCTCTTGGCCAAGGTGATCAAATACGAGTATAGACTCTTGCAATTGCTGTCAAATTTAGTTGATATATTTGTTGGTTTTGATGAGGGGTATTTTTTCCTTCAATTTTTCATTTGTTATAAGTGAGTGGGGAGAAGGCTGTATTCAGAAATGGAGGTGATATAAAAATGAAAGACATTTTTTCTTTAAATCAAAGAAAAAATCAAGCAGAATATCTTTCATCTTGTAGTAATTGGTAATAGGAGTTGGTATGAGTTGATGTAGATAAATTCCATATACAATACTATACAATCACCACTCTTTCCCTGCCCCTTTTTATTTTAAAAAAATTGTTAAATTAGGAGGTAGTGAAAATGGGATTTCTCCGTCTTAAAACTTCAGACAGAATATGCACCTTATACCTTAGCCTTAGATGGAGGAGTATCAGGGAAGAAGGGAAGGAACAAACTCCACTGGCCTTAAGATCATTTAATTTAAGTAAGACCAAATTACTGTCATTAGACTGTCAGAATTGGGTCTTTTCCTCTATGCTTTGATAAGATACCTGAAAATAATTCTACAGTTTGCCCTTTTAAAACATGCTACTCATTTTGATAGTAAAGGTAAGAAAATAGTGTTAAGACTACAAGAAGTCCCATTCTAAGCCCATATATTTTCTAATAAAAACTTGTGATAAAAAACATAAACTATGGCCACAGAATAGAATTATTCAGCTCTTTATCTGATGTTCCTACTTTTCCACTATGCTACAACTAATGTTTCCCTCCTTTTCTAAGTATTTTCCATCTATTTGCATTATGATGAAACAAGATGTGGTCTGTCATTTTCTGTGAAGACCCATCTGATGCTTCTATTAGAAATTAACAGCAGTACGACTTAATTTATGATGCTAGATGACTGTACTCTTGGCCCTGATCTCATAGCTTCAAGTCTGTAATGGCCTGGTTGACTGATTGTTGACATTTCCTCCCTTCTTTCTATATATCTCTTAGTTATTTCATAAATGAATAATGTCATACTCAAAAAGAAAAGGTTCATTTTGAACTCATATTGAGTTAAAAAAAAAACCTTAAATTAACATCATTAAATAATGTCAAACTCAAATAGAAATGGATCCCTTTGGAACTCATATTGACTTAGAAAATCTCAAATTAACATTATCTATGTTGAATTAGATTTATTTATTTTGCTAAACATTTCCAAGTTACAGTTTAATCTGGTTCAGATGGCACTCATAAATGGGTGGCATGTGGCCTGTGGACAATATGTGGGATAATCTTGCACAGAGACAGTTATGTTGATGTGACAGTAAAGTTTTAGGACATGTCCTAAAGAATTGTTTCATTTATCCATGGTCTTCTTTATCTCTAATAGTTCTCACCAGGACACTCATGACACCATATTTAGTAAGTATTTCAAAGTAATCTACTGATTCCAGGATTTGAGTTCTTGTTATTTTTGAAATAACATGTTGAATTCTATGGGAAATACAAATATGTAGATGATGCCTCTCTGATCCTTAAGCATCTTATAATTTACTTGGATATTGTTGCATGATGGACAAGAGGGTTAACTATAATGTCAGGAAGATAACCTGGCCTAAAATCTTGCTAAAGTCTTACTTTTACAATAGGCAACTTATTGAAACTTTTGATGTGCCATACAATTCCCTAAGATCCTATATTGTAGACATGTTCTTATTGTATATGAATAGATGATATTTATATGCCAGGATGTCCCTATATCCAACAACCAAATAAAAATGAATGATATAAACTTTTTTTAAGTTATTAAAAATATTTTAGTTGAATTCAACAGTACTAAGATTGAACATCTTCTCATGGTTTATAATTCTTATATTTAATCTCCATAGAATTTATTCAGTTATGTACTGAGTAAGACTCAGTAAGAAGTCTAGGTCATATTTATGTCATGAGTATTAGTAGAGCACTTGTATTCTTCATCTTTTGTACCTCATTCTTGTTTTTTAACCAATCTACCACCCTTTTCCTATATTTTGATGCTCCTTAGCTACTTATGCACAGAGCATTATTGGAAATATGCTGTAGATCTGTCTCTCATCCTAGTCCTTGTTTACCTTCACTCTGACTCATTATAAAATTGTGTTTTTCCAAAATTCACATACGTAGATAGTCACTAGTGATTCACTGTTTGTTTAAAATATGTAATTTTATGTTGGACAGTAAGTTGAAGTCATTAAAAACACTATCCTTTGACCCAGATATCTCAGTGATAAAAAGAAACACACTAAATGGTAATAGTCCTTTTTGGTAGTATCAAATGTAGGAACAAGCATCAGAGTTGGGATTTCAATCTAGATCTCTCTCACTTTAAGACCAGCAACTTATCCACTGCATTGTGTTGTTTATCATATTTTCAGAGAAAAAATTATATAGAATTCACATAAATATTGATTAATGTTCAAATAAGTTTTAGGTTTATTTTGTTTAGAAAAATCAAAATTGGCTCTGAAGAATAATCATTTCTGTCTCCTCTGCTGTAGAGAGAATCAAACTACTTGACTACTTCTTCCTTTCTCCGTTATCATCATTCTGATAAAAACAGTTACAATTTTCCAATATGAAATAGTCAATTGAATCATCTTTTAGTAATAGCAAATATCACCTGATGTTTTTAAGCTCTTTTGTACTCTGGTAAAAGCTGGGAAGAAATTCATGTCATCGATTAGTCTGTGTAACTGTTCAGATCTCTGATTACATTCTTGAAGAGAACTCCTGTTGAGAAAAATTCCATTACCAAGGACACCTACCGTCACCCATTCTGTGACATAGTCTTAGAGAGCTGGCTGAGTCACTAAAAGGTGGCTTATTTGGAGACCACACACCCAGCACATGTTAGAGGCAAATTGGAATCTCAGTTTTCATAACTGGGAGACTAGCTTGCTATCCCCTCTACTAATCTGCTTTTCTGTATGTCCATGACATATCTATGTATGTATGATGTAGATACATATGTGACTGTGACATATACATATATATCTACATGCATGTATATAAAATGTGATAGAATACATTACCTTGTAAATATAGCTAAGATGCTACCTTTCTTTTTTATTTTTCTTTCTTCTCCTTTTCCTACACCTACTATCTCTCTGATGATAGAATCACAGAAATGAAGCTGGAGAAAACTCCATACCTCTTCTTATCTTTATTTTAGAAATGAGGAGACTGAGTCTTACAGGAGGAAAAAAATGCCAAAGTTATATAGAAAATAAATTGTAGAGGTGAGATTAAAATTTAATCCTAATATATCACACAGCTGTTGTGTGTTTTCTATTTATCTTCAATTCTTTGAAAATTGTTCTCAGCAATGAAACTTAAAATCTACAAAAACACTAATCCTATCTACTCTGTGGCCCCTTTCTCATTACTTTTTTCCTATATTTTATAGGGTTTGGAGTTTATAGGGAAAATTATTGTTTCCCACAGACAGTCTGTTATGTAACAAGAAGTGGAAAGAAATTGAGTTTCCTTGATTTTAATGAGTTCTTTCCCATTACCTCCATTTGTTATTTTTATTATCTTTCATTTCATGGACATGCATATTTGTAGACAGGTTTTAGTATATTTCATATCTAGTATGAACTTTAATTTTTTTAAAGCTCCATACTACAGGAAACTGTTTTGAGTATGTGAACCCCAGTGGGAATCAATGTCATGCCTTTCAGGTAGCTTTCTCCATGACAGCATAAAGATTTTCCTCTATGAGGCAAAAGCCCCAAATGATGTTTTGAAAGAGATTTGCCTTGGGAGCCCCAGTCCAATCATATGCAGCAATCATTGTAAATTCTTGCTATTCACTTCTTGGACAATCGATGTAAAAAATTGAAGGACTTAGTCTTTAAACGCAAGAATAGAGAAAACAAACAAACAAAACAAAACATTTTTCAAGCTACCTCAAGTACTCCAGAGTAGCATAATAGTTAACTTATCTCTTCAGACATACAGGATATTTGCTGATATTTGTACATTATGGTGATCAGAGTAGTTGCTTGCCTAGATATATTAGTTAATAATAAATCTTCAAGGTACAGTAATTTTTCCAAATTATGTTTAATGTTAGTCCTTAACCTACAAGGATCAAAGATTTTTAAAAGAAAGAATTTAAGAGATTATCTAGTTTACAACACTTCATTTTGCAGAAAAATAAACTGAGGCCCCAGTACACAAGGAACTTCCACAGTGTCACATGACCAATTTGTACTAGAGATAGGCTTGAACTCAGGTCTTCCTGACAATGAAGGTAATTATCCATACTTTCAAAATATTTTGTAAAAACTGGCAGTAGAGTAGCATTATCTTCCCATTTTGTTAAATAAATTCATATGAACTTATTTTTTCCTTTTGAAAATATTTTTATTAAAGTTTTTTTATTTTTAAAACATATGCATAGAGAATTTTGAACATTTATCCTTACAAAACCTCATGTTCCAAATTTTCTCCTCCCTTCTCCCCACCCTCTCCTTTAGATGACAAGTAATCCAATATATATTAAACATGTGCAATTCTTCTATACATATTTCCACAATTATCATGCTATCAAGAAAAATCAGATAAAAAGGGAAAAATGAGAAAGAAAACAAAATGCAAGCAAACAACAAAAAAAATGGAAAAAATTAAATCCTTATAGTCCTCTTTCAGGGTATACATGGCTCTCTCCATCACAAGTCCATTGGAATTGGCCTGAATCATCTCCCTTTTGGAAAAGAGTCACGCCTATCAGAATTGGTCATCATATAATCTTGTTTCCCTGTATAGTGTTCTCCTGGTTCTGCTCATTTCACTCAGCATCAGTTCATGTAAGTCTCTCCAGGCTTTTCTGAAATCATCCTGCTAATCTTTTTTTATAGAACAATAATATTCCATAACATTTATATACCATAACTTACTCAGCCATTCCCCAACTGATGTGCATCCATTCGATTTCCAGTTTCTTGCCCCTACAACAAAGGGCTGCCACAAACATTTTTGCACATGTAGGTCCCTTTCCTTCTTTTATGATCTCTTTGGGATACAGGCCCAGTAGAAACACTGCTGGATCAAAGGGTATGCACAGTTTTATAGCCCTTGAACACAGTTCCAAACTGCTCTCCAGAATGTTTGAATCAGTTCACAACTCCACCAGCAATGCATCAACGTCCCAGTTTTCCCTATCCCCTCCAACATTCATCATTATCTTTTCCTGTCATCTTAGCCAATCTGAGAGATGTCATACAAATTTGTTAAGACAATGTTTTGATTACATATTATCCATTCCAGCTTGAACTTATATGTGGAGTTCCCTGGAGGATAACTAAAATTGGTATAAAAATTCTAAACATCAAAACTCCTAGATAATCATTCATGAGCCCCTACCTGCACAGTTGCCTTTAATAATCATTTAGATGATACAAATACTTCAAGACAAAGATGTTTATTTAGCACAATAGAAGCAATATTCATAAAATATATACATACGTGCACTTACATATATATATATATAATATACACATGTACATGTACACACACACATATCCATGACACAAACACGGGGCATATTTTCTAAAAACCTTGGAAAAGCAGTCACACATAAAGTATTCTAAGAGAAATGTACATGTTTAGGCAACATATGAGGTCTAATCAATTCATATATATGACACTATAGTGCCCTGATTTAATTTCCTTCTCCTTGCTACTCACTGGGCTCACCTTATCTGATGAGCAAGTGATTCAAGCAGGTTCCCTGGACCTGGTTCTTTGTAAAGTATAATTCCAGTCAGTAAAGCTCTTTTTCTTCTTGATGCTCAGGAATCAGGCAATTGTGGCTAAGTGACTTGCCTGCCAAACATAGTGTCATCACATAGTTAATAATTTTTAAGTGTCTGAAGCCAGATTTCAACTTACGTCCTCCTGACTTTAGGGCCATCATTCTATCCACTGCACCATCTAGCTGCTTCAAGGAATCATATTCTAAAAAAAAACTTCCCTGCCTTACATTATAATAATCTACTATGGGGTGTATCTTGTTTTTTAAAGGGAAAATGGAACAGTAGAAGATCTTTGCCCAGTCAGTTCCTAGATTCTACTTAATTTCATCAATTTTAATAAAAGAAAATCTTCATTTTTTGTAAAGGGGCACCCTAGTGTAAAATCTTCTTTACTTGTCATTTAAGCTCTTATCTCCTTGTTATTTTTTTTACTTAACTCTTGCATTCTCTATCATCAATTGGACTGGAGAGAACTCAATTAATCAAAAATATTCTGATTAGTTTTTTTTCCTCCATTACAGTTGGAAAGATAACATAAACAATACAGATAATTAGAAAGTTAAACCATTTTTTTCTTTATAGTTGTATCTCACTTTAATGAATAAATGTCAGACATTATCTCATCTTTGACGTAGCCCTGTAGAGCACCTTGTCTCTCAATTTCAATACTATAGAGAAGCTATGCTGCCCTTGTATTGCTAGAGAAAGTTATATAAAGATAAATATTTTTCCCACCAACTTGGACATCATGCTAAGAATAGAGGAGCATGATGGAGGAGGTTAGAAAGTAGCCTCCTTATAAGAATACTTTTTGAATATTTTTGTTTAAATAAGTAGAATCCTGAGGATACAGGCCTCATTCAGAAGGCATATTTAAAAATAAGAACCAAAAGTTGTCTCTGATAATGCCAGATGTACCTTGCATAGGAACTGACACCTTATAGGTGGCTAAATAAATTTTCATTGATTGATTATTGAAGTGAGAGATTAAAAGGAGATATTAGACTAATAAAGAATTAAAAGATAACTTTTAAAGACTTGAGAAAACAAAATAAACCCACATAAATTGTCACATTGTTATATGTCACTAAAAAAAGTCCATCAGAAAGAGAAAGAGAAATTCCTTCTAAAACAATTTTACATACTATGAAATATTTGGGAGTCTACCTACCAAGACAAACCCAGGAAATAGAGGAACACAGCTATAATAAATAAAGCCAGATATAAACTAATGGGAAAATATGACAATTCTATGTAAATTAATCTATTTATTCAAAGTCATACTGTTTGATATATTAATTTAAAAATAGAGAAAAATAATTATAAAATTCATCTGGAAGAACAAAAGCTCAAGAATATCAAGGGAATCAATGGAGGAAAATATGAAACAAGGTGATCTAGCCATACCAAATCTGTATTTTAGACCAGTAGTTATCAAAATAATATGGTACTGGCTAAGAAATAGAGTGGTGGATCAATGGAATAGAATAGATACAAATTACATTATCGAAAATGATTATAGTAATCTAGGATATGATAAACCCAAAGAGCTGTTTTGGGAGAAAAACACATTGTTTGACAAAGATTTCTGGAAAAACTTGGAAACAAGGATGGAAGAAACTTAGACCAACATTTCACACTGTATACCACGGTGAGGTCAAAATAGACACATGGTTTTGACAGATGATAGTATAAGCAAATTAAGAGAATATGCAATGGTTTCTCTTTCAGATTTATGGAGAGATGAAACATTCAGGACTAAAGAAGACATAGAGAATATTACAGAATGTAAAATAAATAATTTTGATTATATAAAATTAAAAATTTTTTTGCATAAACAAAAACAATGCAACTAAAATTATAAGGAAAGCAGAAAACTGAGGGAATGGTGGAATTTCAACAAGTATTACTGATCAAGGCTTCATTTCTCAAATATATAGAAAACTGAGTCAGATTTTATAAAAATACAAGCCATTTCTCAATGAATAAGTGATCAAAGAATATGAACAGGAAGTTTTGAGACAAAGAAATCAAAGGTATCTATAATCATATGAAAAAGTGCTCTAAATCACTATAGATTAGAGAAATGGACATTAAAATAACTCAGATATCAACTCATATCAGAGTGGTTAATATAACATAAAAGGAAAATGTTGTGTATTGAAAGGGATGTGGGAAAATGGGCACTAATGCCCTATTGGTGGAATTGTGAACTGATTTAATCTTTCTGGAGAACAATTTGGAACTCTGCCCAAGGAGTTAAAAAAAACTAGCAATTTTTCCTATTCCTACTGACCCTTTACTTTAACTCTGCCCCTAATTTGACTTGCTATTAGTTAACCTCCCCCTACCCATGGATCCTTCCCTTGTCTTCTCATATCCTTTGCTTTCCTATTTGCTCACTCTCCCTCCCCCCCCCACCCCGCCCTTATTTCCTTATAGAATTTGGAGAGTATCTTTTATTGTGGCTGCTAATAAGTCCTGTACAATTCTAATTATAGCTCCAGCATATTTGAATTGTTTTTTTTCTTGTTTTTTGCAATGTGGAGATTTCCAAATTTGGCAATAATATTCTTGTGTTTTCCAAAAAGGATCTTATTGAGGTAGTGATCAGTGAATTTTTTTTCTATTTTTACTTTCCCCTCATATTCTATCACTCCACGACAATTTGATTGTATTATTTCTTGCATTATTATGTCAGGATTCGTTTTTTGGTTACAACTTTCAGCTCAATTGTTGTTATACCTTTTCTTCTGGCTCTGTTCTCCAAGTCTTTTATTTTTCTTACAAGATGTTTTACATTCTGTTAGATTTTTCATTCTTTATAATCTGTCTTTATTTCTTGGTCACTCATAGCTTCACTAGTGCCTAATTCTAATTTTCAAAGAGTTATTTTCATTTTTGAGTCTCTGTATCTCCTTTTCTTCTTGGTTTACTTTTTTTTCATAATCTTATTTTTCTTGGATGGTTTTTATTTTTGTTTTTCTTCATTGTTTTTCATTTGGTTTTTAAATTCTTTTTTTGAGTTCTCTAAATCCCCTCTGGTCAAAGAGCCATTTAACATTACTCTTTGGAGTAGAAGGTTTTTTCTTTTTTTTTTTTTTTTTTACTTCAGTGTCCTTCTCTGAAGATGAGCCCCTATCTTCCCTGTTCCCATAGTAAGTTTCTATAGTGGGATTCTTTCTTCTTTGCCAGTTCATTTTGTTATAAAAGGTATTAGTATAAGCATCTGTCATTCTGAGGTGTGGGTGATGGTACCTGTGGCTTCATGTAAGTCTCCTCTCTCACTAGGAACCCCAAACCAAGAGCTCCCTCTTCAACAAGGGCCAGCAGCCATCAATGTCCCTGTCCCCTTGCCTCTGCACTCCCAGTGCATTGGCTCCTTCTTGTCCAAGGCAAAGCTCCCTGCAGCACAGCTGGGCATGGTGTTTCTAATTAGCTGATGTTCTCTCAGTCTCCCAGACTCAGACCCCAGTTCCACAAATAGTACAGGGAGTGAAAGTTTCTGTGGCTCCTAATGAGGCTCCAGCAACTCCCAGCTAGCCCTTGGGCTCTCCACTTGGTGTTTCTGCAGAGCTAGCCCAGAAGTGTTTGCGCTTCAATCCCAGACCCAAGTTTTTCTTCCCATCTTGTCCAGTCTTTCTTCAGGTCTCCTCGGTTTATATAAGGAGGAATCTTGTTCTTCCTAAGTCTTCTTGATTTTTCATGAGTCTATGTTTTCCTTGAGGAGCAAATTTATTTTATTTGTGAGGGAAATCAGGAGAGCATGAAATTAACCAACTTATTCCCCCATCTTCCCATAATCTTTTTAAAGCGGGTTTTTTAAGTGGTGACTAATAATTGGAAATAAAAGAGATGCCCATCAATTGGAGAATAGCTAAACAAACTGTTGACATGATTGTAATGGAATGTTATTGTGGGTATGATAAATGACAAGAAGGATCATTCCTGAAAAACTTGGAAAGATTTATATGAATTGATGCATATTGAAGTAAACAGAACCAGGAGAACATTATACACAGTAAAGGCAATATTGTTTATTGAAGAACTCTGAATGACTTAACTATTCTCAGCAATACAATGATTGAAGACAATCCCAAAGGACTAATGATGAACTATACTATCCACCTCCAGAGAAAGAACCGATATTGTTTGAGTACAGACCAAAATGCTATGTTTTGGCCCTTTCCATTTTTTCTTCTATCAAATTCTTCTTATGCAAAGTGACTAATGAGGAAATGTCTAACATAATTGTGCATATATAACCTATATCTTATTGTTTACCATCTAAGAGAAAAGGGAGGGAAGACAAAATTTGGAACTCAAAACTCTCAATAAAAAGTTTTTAGAAATTCTGTGATTCTCCTTTGTTTATATGTTAAGTACTAGATAAATGCTTGCTAAGAGGATAGAGCCGACTAAGGAGATATATAGTCTTTCCAAGTCAGGAAGATGTTTACTAATCATAGTACCCACCAACAGATGGAGCTAAGTGTGCTAAATGGGTCTCAAAATAAGCATTTCAAAAATTACATAGTTCAAGTGAAAAAGTGACTTTTGATGTGAAAACATTAAATATTAAATGGGAATGGTAGAAATCAATAAGCAGTACTAGCAAAGAGAAATATAATGACACCACTAGAACATATTGGCAACTCTAGCATTTCATAACATAATATATATTTTGGTCGCCTCTTTTCTTTTTTTGAGTGCACTCAATTATACATATTTATATATGTATTTATCTTGTGTGTGAGCTTTCTATATAAAAACAAACATTTATGCTTATATATGTATATAATTTACATATAAATATGTGTGTGCATAGTACAAATATATAGTGTATGAATACATTTATAAGTACCTATACATTTATATAAATATGTGTATATGTATTTGAATAGTTATAGAAAGAGAGATTCACATATTTCATAGAATGTTCCATGATTGTTTTGTGATTATTCATTAAATGTTTTTTACTTCATCTGTCTGAATCTTCAAGTACAAATAAACATATTGATGATGATTTGTTTGTTATGACTTAGAGAAGATTCTTCTCTGTGAAGTATCCCAAACGTGAACTACCTTTCTGTTACTCCATGAGAGGGGGTATCCTAGATGTTTTGTTGTGTGATTTCATCAGTATTAGTATTCTATCCAAGAATAAGTTATTTGATAATATGATTTGGTTCCATGTACTCTGAACATTCTATTTCTTTCATTTTATCTCATTTTCATATAGTTTAAAGTCATTAGGAAATAGAACATATTTCTTTAAACCAACTCTCACAAAACAAATTTATCCTTTGGAACTCCTCTTCATGTTTGCCCAACTATGAACTACAATAATTCTACATAACATAATAGACATCTTCCTCTTAAATTTTTCACATTTTGGGGGTATAACTGTAGATCCTAGACTGTCCATTAATCATAACTTGCCCTTATTTTGTGACTCATTTATTTTTTATGGGCATATAACTTTCTAATGACATTGTTCATGCTTTTCCTATACAATTATTGTTTGGTGACATGTTGGAGCTTACCCGTATGTACCCCTCCATTGAACACTCCATAAACCTCAACTTTAATTCATAAAGCATGTCAGAGTACAAAACTTTAAAGCATCTTCATAAGAGTTTTACTTTGCAAGGAAAAAAGAAAAAGACAAGACAAGAAAATGGTCTTTTGCAATGTGGTAATTATATTAAGGGACTATGCACTTCTAAATCCACACCCTTTTTGTTTTCCATATCATTGTTCCATATATCTCCTAAGTGTCTTTACCATATGATGAACACCTCCTCTCCTGCCAAGGAAGATGTTTGGATCCCCACTTAGCATAAGTTCACCTTTAGCATTTGACATTTATTAACCATGGCTTCCAAATGGAAGGTTTAATTAAAATCAAAGTGCCCTTGTTTTTAATAACCCAGAAAGAAGGGTTATGCACAAGGGGAAAAAAAGAGAGCTACCCTAGAGAATATAAAAAGACAAAGGCTCAAATATGACTTTTTGTAGTTGTTTGATAATTCTTATAAACTAATTATCAATGTCTAATTTAAGATTTAATGGGGCAGTAAAGGTTGAGATGTTCACAAAGAAGCCAGAACAATAACATTAGGTTTTTTAAAAAGTAGCTATGGCAATCTATGGTCTCAGAAAAAAAAAATTTTTTCCAGTCAGTTAGATTAGATTGTGTTAAACACTGACAAACTACAAAAGTAATTAGAAATCACATATTAGTTAGGAATGAATTTTGGCTCTGGTTAACAACACTTCTTGACAGTTCTTTCAAACATCTATTTCAAATAGGATTTCAAGACAATTATAACTATATAGTAACATAATGCCCCATTTTATGTGCATATTTTATTTACTGAGAGGAAAAGAACATGTATATAAAATGGAGAAAAATCAGTTTAAGGAAAAACACAGGCACATTCTTAGATAATCTAAGAAACAAAGTAACCCATCAGATAAAAGTGCTAAGATACATATAGTTCTGAGGAGACTGAACTGAAAGTATGCCCCATAGTTAGGATGCTGACTGATGATAAAGATGGTTGCAATGCATTATTTAGGACCTGGATGTTTATCACTGAAAAACTCTGAATCAAAGGATTTTGAGGTGCTGTGGGACTATTGTATAATAATTATTTGAGTTATAGCTCACAAAAATGTGGATTTTGAATTTGTCAACCTGAGTTAGAGATGGGGTATTACCTATAAGGAAACTGATTTAAAGTATAGAGAGATACAAGATCGAAAACAATAAGACAATACAGAGAATCCAACTTAGAGAAATTGAATAGAGAAGATGGGACTCCAACAGTTGGAAAACAGAATCTAGAAGTCAATGGATCTGAGAACAGATAACTATTGAGAGACTCTTATTTTTATTTTTGGGAGCGCATCAATTTTTTAAAAAAATTTTAGTAAAGCTTTTTATTTATAAAATATATTCATTAGTAAATTTTCAACATTGACCTTTGCAAAACTTTCTGTTCCAAATTTTTCTCTCCTTCCCCCCAATCCCTTCCCCAAATGGCAGATAGTTCAATACATGTTAAATGTTAAAAATACATGTTAAATCCAATATATGTATACATATTTATACAGTTCTAGAGAGAGATTCTTAGATAATGTGGGGAGATGATCCGGTCGATGGAAAACCTTCATGCTGGGAGTTGATTGGAAAAGGCAGTATTCTGTTCTGTGTGAAGATCTGGTTGGAAGAAAGCAGCATTACCCTCTAAAGCCACTTTTCCTGTACTGATTTCTATGACTAAAGAGCTGCCTCCCCTCACCCCCTACCAGACCTTGCCCTGAACTGATCTGAATAATTTTTACAAATCCCATACTTTAAAGGGGAATGCTTTTCACTGAAAAAAACATAAACAAACAAACAAACAACAACAACAAAACAAAACAAAACAAAAAAAAAAAAAAAAAAAAAAAAAAAAAAAAAAAAAAAAAAAAAAAAAAAAAAAAAAAAAAAAAAAAACGTGTGTTTCTTTGGCACCCAGGCAAGGACAAGGAACAAACCTAGAAAGCTCTTCAGAAGTAGATTTGAGGTTGCTATTACATATGAGATTGACCATGATTCATTGGGCTGAAAGTAGAAGATAAGTTGCTTTGAAAGAGGTAAAAGAGAGGTTCAGATTTGAAGCAATTTCACCTGACAGGGTATATATGGTTCAGACTGTTCATAAATATACCATTTAGTCCTTAATAATGAGTTGCTCCAGGTATGTGGGTTTCTGTCCTCATGTACTTCATTATTATGTTTCTACGTATTTGTTGCCACTTTTCCCTGTGGATATCATGTGTGTGCATTAGTAGGAGAATGTGATCTAGCTTTATGTGAGATCCAGTATTATAGGTAAAGTGTTAATATTGATGCACCTTGATTATTCTTGTTTTAGGTTGTATTTAGAAAATATTGGAATTTTTCTTGATTTTGCCTTCTGGATTCACAAATCTTCCATGTTTAAGAATTAAGAATTAATTTATGGGGCAGCTAGGTGGTGCAGTGGATAGAGCACCAGCTCTGAAGTCAGGAGGACCTGGGTTCAAATTTAGCCTCAGACAGTTAACACTTCCTAGCTGTGTGACCCTGGGCAAGTCACCTAACCCCAATTGCCTCAGCAAAAATAATAATAAGAAGAAGAATTTAAGAATTAATTAAATCATTATGACTGATTTGGGTAAATAGCACAATGGTTGAAACTTCAAATATTAGTCATTGATATATAGTGTTTTTGTTTTCTTTGTTAGCTTTCTGTATCAGTGTTATATTTAGGATCCTGAGAGGAAGTCATAGCTGTGTACCCATTACCACTCTGCCAGAGTCGGGTAATAGGTTGAATAAGTCAACCAGCTCCAAATTCAGAAAGAACCTAAAAAGATACAGTTTTGGAACTATAGCCTCTATGCACATATTACACACACACACACACACACACACACACACACACACACACAGCTTATGTTTGAGGAAACTTGAGAGTGTAAGACTAATATAATTAAGATACTTAAGTGAATTAACAACAGCATTAATTAGAAATAAAATTTGAATAAAGTCTATTTTCATGAACAGCATCCAAAATGAGTAAGATTAAGGCTAAGACTGTGATTTCTTACCTGCGATAGGTATTCTGATATTCGTAGCTACTCTTTGAGAGGAACAGAAAAAAAAAAGATGAAAAAATAGTGACATCCGTGATGAGAGCCTATATTGAAAATCTAAAAAGAAATTTAAATGTTAACCAATCATTCAATTCGTGGTTAAAATATTCCACAAGCTTTTTAGGTTTCTTAAGATATTGACTTCTGATCTCATCATGTGTTGGTTTTACAGCATGTTTGCATAAAGAAAATGAGGTATTTATTAGTGACATTTATCCCTGTGAAAAGATTGAATTTATAATTGGGAAAATGAAACAATGGGCATTGAAATTTCTATAAAGAAATTTTAGAAAGTTGTGTCATCTGTATACTATTAAAAAGTGTCTGATATAAAGACATATTTTAAAGAATTTTTTTTAATCTTCATTTAAATGTTGTTTTTCTTTGACTTTGCCAAAAGAAGATAAACTGTAGACCATTTTCTTATTAAAGAAATAAAAGAAAAATGGTTATATCAGAAATAAACAGCCAGCCAGAGTGAGCTGGAGACATTTTTTTTTTAATGGAAGAAGCTGAAATAATTAACTCTCTTAGTTCCTTGTAGAGTTGTCTAGGTCTTAGATGTGCTATGCTGGATTTCATGTTTATTTTGGGAGCTTTCTTATGTGATTCTTGAATCAAATTTCAAAGGTATCAAATTGTCACCATATTAATCAGTTTGGCAGCAGTTCATTTTGTATTTAACACAAAAAAATCGTTTATAGAAGTAGTTTCATTTCTGTATAACTAAAATAAATCTCCAGTATTTCTTGCAAATTTGATATCTTGCTCCTTGGTAACTTGTACCATGTGTTCTTTTATATTTTTATTGACAGGGACAATTTTCCTGTACTTTTAATCTTTTTCTTAATATTTATTTTTCCAAGCAAAAGTGAAATAAAATATTTATTGGTTAGCTGAATATTCTTCATTTATTAAAAAAAAGTTTATTTGTAAAAGCACAAAACTACTTTGATCCATCTTTGGAAACTTAGTAGATTCTTGATGTGTTTTATATGTGAATATTTAAATAAACCTTATATTTGGGATTTGGAATTTAATTTACATTATTATATAATTATTATTATTTAAATTAATAATTACATATTAAAATTTTATTTTAAGTAAGCCCTAAACTCAAGTGTTTGACAAATGAGAACATGGGATGTGGATGCTATTATTGAAATATAATCTTGAAATTTAAAATATTACACAGGCATGTGTACACAATGTATAACATTTATTATGTTAGTTTTAGAGATTTCAAATTAATGTTAATTGCTCTAATTTGGGGATTGACAAACTATCCTCACAGGCCAAATCCAGTCTATTGCTTGTTTTTGTGTTGCCCATGAATCAAGACTGATTTAATTAAAGAGTTTCTTGGTTGTATACAAACTATGAGTAAAATACTTCCTCATACAAAAAAAGCTTTCCACAGCAGGGCCATCATGGATCCATGGTTTGGTCTAAAGTGAAATGATGCTTTTGCAGGTGCACAGAATCCCAAGCAACTAACTCAGTCTGGGTAATTGACAGACTCTCAATGACCCACAGATGTTAGGGGGCTGACACAGCTAAAAGGAGCCAGATGTCCCAGTTGAACACAAACAAACTCCAGCTGCTTTTGAAAATACTCCAATTGCAAAAGGGTCAAATGAAATTAAACATGGGGTTTACCTAAATTCTTTTGTTGTCTAGCCCTGACCCCTAGATACTCATCAGTCACTCTAGTTTCCTCTTTGTACATGATACTTCTCTACCTTCTCTGAGTAAAAGGGTTGATCCATATTTAGAAATTTACATTTATCCTCATTAAATTCAGTATTATTACTCTGAAGTCCTTTTTCTAACCCATCAACATCTTTTGAAATTCTGTGACTCAGTGTATTATCCATCTCTCCTAACTTGAAGATATCTAATACTTTAATGGGTATTTTATCCAGATCTTCATCATTTAGTAAAGGTTGACATCCTTTACTAAAGTCTGTAATCTTTTCCTTATTTTATTAATAAGCCTTAACTGCCACAATTACCATAGGCTTACCTACTTTGCTCAGGATAATTTCAGTCTAAAGTAAGGAGGGGTGGTTATAAATGTCTTTAGTTTCCCATATTCTATTATTTCTCCAATTTTCACTAATATTTGAAGTTTTCTTGTCTCTATTGTTAATAAGCAATGTCAAAATTAATTAGAATATAAAACTCCAAAATTTTTCCCTCTCATTCAGTATTTCAATAATTTCTCAAAAAGTTCTGCTTATAGAGAAAGTATGTTATGATAACATGTTATTAAAATATAGGATTATTTTTCTTGTCAAGAAATTTGTAGTTGGGAATCATTTGATTCTGGCAGGTCCTGGAACTTCAGGACAACATACAAGTACTTCCCTCAAGAATGCTTTGGGAAACTGAATAACCCTGAACTCCAAATCCAGAGGGATAAAGAGAATCAAGGAAGAGGAAGAAATCCAGGAGAGAAGCAATTGGGTAGAAATAGAAAAATATGGTTCTCTCTAGCCATTTCCTTTCCCTTCTTGAACTCTTTTAAAGCAAATTATCAAATACTTCATTTTTTCTTTTAAGAGCACAGGGTTTCTTTCGCTCAAGGAAGTTGTCATTTCAAACTAGAAAAAGATCATGTTGCTAATGGTTGGGGAATCGGAGAAATTAGAACAGGGAGAAATGTGGAAATGATTTAGAGGAAGGCACATTTTATATTATGTAAGTATGAGTTGCTCAGGATTTATAAAACATAATGCAAAGTATTCATTTCCATTATTAATATAAAGGATGATATGCTCAAGAATTTTGTTTTCAAAGTGGACCTAAGATTATTGTGATATAGTCACATGTCCAAATATCCATAGTCCTAAGACTGAGGGTCATAGCACAGATGCAAGTATACAACAGTCATGTGTGCCTAAAATGCGCATTTTAAAAACACAAAACCCATTGTTTTTATTTGGCTCCCATATCTGCCACTTCACTTTCCACATAAAACTCCTAGGTTCCTTCAGGAGTTAGTTTATGTAATACATCTTTTTATAAGGATTTTTTCCCTCATTTTCTAGTTGTCAATACTCCATATGTTTTGCAGTGATTCAATTTTTTGGTCTATTTCCCTTGAAGTCAGAATATTTTCAATTTTAATTGTATTCTCAATGCCTAGCTCAGTGCCTGGCACCCAGTAGGCCTTTTTAAATGAATAGTAAATTGAAATGAATTGACATCTTCTCTCTTTTCCATGCAACAAACTTTATTTGAAGAAAACAAGTGTAACTCCTCTTCAAACTATCTCTTTCATAAGCTAAATATCGCTAGTCGCTTTAACCAATCTTTATTATATGTTATATACCATCTAGTCTCATTGATTGTCCCATTTTAGCCTTGCTCCTGATTTTAAATATCTGGGCTGGGCAGACCAGAGTACAATGGGACTGTTTTATGAATATTATGCCCCTATTTATGCAGCTTAAGGGGATTCACTTTTCTGGGTACCACATAACATTACTGAATCAGTTTAAACTTGCATTCCATTTTAAAGCCTCAGAAATATATCATAGAATCCCTTGTCTAGTCACATCTCTTCTAGATTGTACCTGGAAAGTTGAATTTGGGGTCCATGTATAGAAATTTACATTTATCCTCATTAAACTCAATATTATTACTTTTAAGTCATTTTTCTAGTCCATCAACGTCTTTTGAAATTCTATCTGTAACTCAGTATATTATCCATCTCTCCTAACTTCAAGATATCTAAAACTTTAATAGGTATGTTATCCAGATCTTCATGAAAGACATGAATAAAAATGTTGAACCATATAACAACCAAAGACAGATCATTGAAGCATTCCAATTGAAATATCTCTCTAGGTTGAAAGGGACATATTAATAGCTATTAATAACTATTTAAGGTCTAAATTGTCCTATGAATTCTAACTCTACTCTGCTTTCCCATAATCTGTCCCACGTGTGTCTTTGTTGAAAACAAAGATAGCACAGAGACAACCAAATGCATTGCTGAAATATAAAAGCATATTTTTGGCATGCTCCTAATTGACCAGTGTAGTCTATCAAAAAAAATGAAAGGAGGGGGGGTAGAAAGTGGTTCATTTTGAAGATCTATTCTTGATGAAGCTATATGGTATCTTAGAAATATTCTCTTATGCTCACAAACTATCATTTCAATAATAATATTTTCTAGATTTTATCAGGAGTGAAGTCAAGTTTACAGATCAGTGGTTGGAAGTATCTACTCTTTTTCTTTTCTTTTCTTTTCTTTTTTTTTTTTTTTTTTTTTTTTTTTTTTTTTTTTTTTTTTTTTTTTTTTTTTTTTTTTTTTTTTTGAAAATGGAGAGATTTATCTTGCCTTCAGGTTAGTCCTTGGGCACCTATCTCATTTTCCAGTTTTTCTGAAGTTCAATGATAGTAGTTCAATAATTACATCTGCCAATTTTCTCAATAGAGAAGTCTCTAGTTTATCTGAGCCTAGTGAATTGTATCACTAAAAGTAGGTAGGCTCTCTGGTATCATTCCCTTTACCTGGATTTCATTACTCTGATACCTATTTTTGTTCCATCTTTTCCACTTTGAAGATCATCCCATTTAGTGTAGAAAACAGAAAGAAATGAATTATACAATTCTATCCTTCACATATTGTATATTATGATTTTATTCACTCTAGGTTTTGTAGCCATTAAAAAAAAATCCTACTTACACCAAACATAGTTTAGACAGTTCTTCCCTTCCATTATTGTTTATACTTAGAAATTTTGGCCAGCCTCAATTCATTTTGAGCTTTAGGATTCTGACACTATTTTAATAGGGCCATGTCACTGATTTGTTTTCATTCAAAATGACATGCCCTAGCTTCCATTTTCCAAACATATCTTTTAAAGATATATATATATATATATATATATATATATATATATATATATATATATATAAAGAGAATCAGTGAGTTTTATGTATACATTTAAGATTTTTTTCATTGTATTTTATTCATGAGAATTAGAGTCATATATATGATATTATGGCTTTTTCTTCAGAATTGAGTTCTTGAAGTTACTTTTGTGCCATTTCTCTAAAATTTAGGCTCATAATATTTCACCTCAAAGGAGCCTACCGTTTTTATGAACCCCAAATTCTAAGGTAACCCATAAGACTGTGCATAATCATTCTTTTTTATTGCACAGTTTAAGGAATGCCTATCTTCTAATATTTCCTTCATTTCTCTACATATTCCCTCAATTTTTCTTTTATTTATAACTATATTTTCTTGTATTTTATAAAGCCATAGTGGAAATAAGAAATTCTTGTTTCAGCTCTGATCTTCTAGTGATATCTCTAATATTTCTAGCTTTTTTAACTTAAAAAAAACTTGTTTTGTTCTGAACTTTTGAATTTTATTTTTATTTTACATTTTAAGATATTACTGTAAAATTTATTTTTTCTCAGTTGCTAATTTGTATTATAAATTTTTTGCTGAGGATTGTTTTAAATGTATTCCTCCTATGGTGTGTTATTTTACTCCATTAACTCTCTTTAACAAATTGTTTCTATTATTAACTCACTTGTTATTATACAGAATATTTTTATTTTTTTCTTTTAGTATCTTGAATTTTGTCTATATATAACTTATTGGAGTTTCCTGATGTTATTGCATTATAGTTTGTAAAGGATGTTTAGTGTTTTTACCTTTCTGCTCTAAATTAAGTTCTTTATGCCTAGTGTGTTTTTTCTTCTTTCATGTTCTGTGTGATGCTGAAAAAGGTATAATATTTAATATATTCATCCACTGAATTTGACCTAACAGCTCTAGTTTTTCCAGGTTTCGGTTTGAATCTCTAATTTTAAAAATAATTTAATTACTCTTGTCCTTCAAAAGGAATTTTAAGGTTACCTGTATTTCTTTATTATCATGGATTTTTTTCATTTCATATAGCTTTTTCCTGAAGTACTCAGGTCATATGTTAATCACTATATCTATTGAGATATTAGTATCTTTAGTAGTCAAATCCTTCATTCCTCAAACTGTATCTGTCAGTCAGTATTAACTTCTGATTTATATCTATGGAGTCTGTCTCCATATTTTGAGTACCTTTATACTAAAGAAATAACATTCAGAATTTTGTTCCACCCATTTATCTACTTAATCAAGCTTCCTTCTTTGCCTCTACTGATAGTAAGATTTTTTCTATTCTCTTTTATAAAATCTAGATTATTAACTCACTTCATAGTTTCCTAAAGCATAATAGATTTTATTTCAGCTCCTTATTTTCATTCTGTACATTTTATATGTATTTTAGTTATGTATATTTTATGTTTTAATTGTTATTATAATTTAATTTATAATATGAAGCAAAAGAACAGTTTCAATTTTTTAGTTACTCTTCCATTTTCTAGGAGATGAAATCCATTAACGTTCAAATGAAGAATTATTGTTTTTTGCAACTAGATTTTGTTTTTGCTTTTTCTTTGCTTTATTTTGGTTTAATTGATTTTAATTTGTGTTTGAAAACATATAAATAAAAGTTCGGCTGCAAGTCAAATGGTAAAGGCCATTGATCCTTATTTTTTCTGTTCTCTCTTCTATCTAGGCCTTCCCTTTCCTTTCCTCTTTCTCTTCCTTCTTCTTTACAGGATAGGATAAATTTCTGTATCCTACTGAATGATTAAGTTATTACCTCTTAAAGCCAAAACTCTCATTGTTTTCTTCTACTTCTCTTATTTGTCTTTTAAAATCTTTTATGAGCACTTCCAAGATGCCTCTTTGGGCTTGAGACCAATTCATATCACTCTGAGATTTCCTCTGTGGACATTTTGTCCTCCTCTGAGTTGATGTTTTGATCTGCCCTGTCACATGATAGCTTGCCATGGTCAGGGTTCTTTTCGGCTTTTTGCTCATTTTCTTTCTTTTTCTTTTATTATTTCCTCATTTATTTTACTTTTATGATAGAATTCTGTTCCTGGGGTAAAGGTTGTCCTGTCCCAAGCTTCTGAGCCTTGGCTTTGAGCACAGGGGCCCCATGGCATTTGTAGGGGTAGTTTTATCTGCTCTTTCCAGGAAGCACACTGATTTCTCCAAATTTGCCTTTTGAGCTAGGACTGGGGACTCCCATAATGGTTTGTGCAACTACTGAGCCAGAACCAAAGGCCATCCGCTGTGATTGAGACCCTCTCGCTGACTTTTCCAAACCTGTCTGAGCTAGGCTAATCACCCCTTTTACCCCAGTGAGATCGATCCTTCTTGAAGTTTTTCCAATCTATCTTGAACTAGAGAGTGGTTTCATTCCATCAGCTTCTGTCCAGAAGCTTTGTTTCATGGGGTTTTTAAGAGAAACTGGGAGAGCTCAAGCAACTTCTTGGCTTTACTCCATCATCTTGGCTTCATGTCCAGAAGTCCATTTTGATTTCTTTTAAAAAATAAAATGTATATTTGTTGTGTAAAGGCCTCTTTTTCATTTTTCCCCTTTTCCCATATTTTTACTGATATTTTTATGAAAATTTTTCCTTAATAGGATTTTTCCCTCTCATTTATGCTGTAATTTTCTTACCTTTGCTTTTCTTCTTTGTTGTTTTAACATATCTTGTTGTTTTGAGATGATTAAATAAAATGAGGCTTAAAATTTACCTGTTCTTCAGCCATCTTACCAGAAACAAATATCGTCTTTTTATCAGGGATAACTGTTCCTCTTTAAATAGCCACACTAGGTCACCTAAACAATCCTTTTGCAAAGCTTATTAGTCAAACATTAGTGCTGCATGCATGAGCTAGCAAATGGTGGTATGTCTCTTAGGCAGATTGCAGGGTAGTGGCTACTGTTTCCTACCTTGAAAAATACTTCATCAACATGGCACCTTTCTGGGAGTTAGATGAGAAAGAGGTCTTTAGGGAAGAAAAATGATGACCCAATTCCTTTCTGTCTACACATTTTTAAGAAATAGAGATCTTGGGATGCATCCAAAGTATTCCTTTCCCTCAAGCTGAGATCAGAATGGCCAGAAATGGCAAGAGTAGGTCATCATAAGTCTCTCTTGGAACAAACAAACACCAAAGGGACCTGAAAAATCCATGATAAACAACACAGAATAAGATAAATGACATTAAAATAGATATTCAGAAATCTGAATGCAGTTTAACTATTAAAACTATATTTTAAGGTTTTTATCCATATTTTTAAAAACTTCTATACTTTTATTAATTTTAAACCTTTAAAAATCAACCAAGATTATTGTAATACTCTATATAATACTTTACACTTTAATAAGCACTTTGCATACATGATCACAATTGAACTTCTTAAGAAATTTTCTGATGGAGGTAGTAATAATAATAATAACCACAAACATGTATATAGTGCTTATTATGTGCTAGACTCTACACCAAGGGCTTTACAATTATTATCTCATTTGATCTTCATAACAACTCTGTGAGATAGGTGCTACTATTATTCCCATTTTGCAGAGGAGGAAACTAAGGCACACAGACATTAAGTAATTTCCCTACAGTCGCATAGCAAGTAAGTATCTGGGACCAGCTTTAAACTTCCTGACTCTAGGCTTAGCTCTGTATTCACTGTGTCTCTCCTACCTACTTCACTGCTATTAGGAACTACAGATATCACTGTCTCTGTTTTACTGAGGAGGAAACAGAGGACTTGAGTTATTGAGCTTGGATGACCTTACCCAAAGCCACATTGGTAATCAATGCCCAATAGGGTGTTTCAAAACCCACTTCAACTGAATACAAATCCAGTATCCTTTTCATTAAACCATCTTTCTTTATGGATATGTAATAAACTTAATGGTCTTCATTAACTGAGGACTTTAGTGGTCTAGGAAAGGGAGGTGCTTAAAGTTTAGTATAGTGTTTGGCACATAGTAGGTACTTAAGAGCATTTATTGATCAATTGAAATAAATCTTCAACTTATGGAGTGTATCCTCTATATCAGTGGTTTTCAAAATATGGTCTAGAGAATCTTGGGGATCTCTGAAACCCTTTTACAGGGTCTACAAATTCAAAAATAGTTTTTATTTTCAATATGGTCTATAAATATAACCCAAATAAACAAAAACGCTTTGGATCCTCAATAATTTTTAATAGGATAAAGATACTGAAAACAAAAGTTTGAGAACCACTGCGTCTATATGAACAAGATTCCAGACTTAATAACAAAAGTTTCCACTCCTATATAACTATTCTGATTTTGCCATTTTGACTTCAAGGAAGCACATGCATGGCCATTTTTGCTGCCATTCTTTTTTCTTAGATCCCAGTTCTATTGTACATGCAAGGGTTTAGTGAAGGCGATTGCCACTTTGTATTGATCTGTTTTTTTTTTTCAGTAAATCTCTATCAGGCAAATCAAACAATATATGAAGAGTCCAGGAGGGAGAGCATCAACCCTTTTCCTTCAACAGGAGCTGAGAGTAGCCACACATTTGGTGGGCACACTTAAAAAAATCATTTTGGTCTTGTCTCCACTCCATAGAATGATTGTAAAGCACCATACTGAGCCTTTAAACAAATCACAATTACAACTTTCTTGCTCTAATATTAAATGTTGCCTTAAGAACTCATTTTGTGTTTGTCTTTGGTTGTTTTTGCTTTCGGCATGAATAGGATGTGGAATTTTGTAAGTTCAAATTAGGTGATTAGCCGAGCAGTCTTCACTAACGTCCAGACTTTGCTCTCAGATGTGTATTTCTGTTCAGTGGAACTGCTGAGTTTCTGGACGTGGGCTATAAATTCTGGGCCAACCAACATTCAGCGGCTCTGATGTCACCTCTGCTCCATCTACTGGAATAATGATTTTTACTATGTGCATTCTTTAAGAAAATCATTACTTTCAGAATGGCTTTTTGAGAAAGCTGCTCAGAAACACACCACCTAACAAAATAGAGGTGACTTACTTAGGGAAATTAAGAAAAAAACAAAGAATGAGAACTAGACCATCATTAATCTGTCAGGACTAAATGTCTACACTGGCAGCTGCCTTCTGCTATGGAAGGATACAGGCTTTCTAGTTCCATTTGCAGGATGAAGTCATTGCAATTGGGATGTTTAAGTAGATTTCTGAATAAAACAAGTTGAAAAGTAGAGGCCAGTAATGATAAACCCTTGGTATTAATCCTTAGAAGTCCTTAGCATTCTGGTAGTAAGGGGATTTTAGGGGAGACATCATGATATGGGAGATGAAACTTGGATTTGGTATCAGAGGACCTAATGTGAAATCACTTGGGGGAACCACTCAATCAGGCAAATCAGTCAATCAGTGGAAAAGCATTTATTAAGTATTTATTTTGATAGGCATTTTTCCAAGTATTGGAGATAAGGCCATATTTCTTATAT